>NC_140296.1:139293587-139811087 GCF_964211825.1 Aythya ferina
AGAGAAGAGAAGAGAAGAGAAGAGAAGAGAAGAGAAGAGAGAAGAGAAAGAGAAGAGAAGAGAAGAGAAGAGAAGAGAAGAGAAGAGAAGAGAAGAGAAGAGAAGAGAAGAGAAGAGAAGAGAAAGAGAAGAGAAGAGAAGAGAAGAGAAGAGAAGAGTTTTCATTTTTAAGAGAAGGGATTCTCATCTGAAACCAAGTTATATGTATTCACACACACACTTCAGCCTACAGGTCTGGCTTGTGAAGTGACAATCTTTTTTTTTTTTAAATTTCTCCTTGCCCCTAAATTTCACATTCTTGTATACTTTAAGGCATGCAAAATCCATGAGAATGGAAATGCTCTACCAGCAGTTACATCTGAGCTACACTCTGTATACAGAGACTCCACAGAATCAAACATAAACATGTCTGGGCTGAAGAAACATGCAATGTTTGTCTTGCTTTCCAGATTCTGGAAAGCAGATATTGGTCCCTAGAAACTAGTATTTTCTCCTAAAACTACTGCTTACACACCTTCTTCATACATTTCTGTTTTGAAAAAAAACTTGTTATTTAAGATAAATGCATTTTAAAAGCCCAGAAGAGGCTCCAGGCAAAATGTGGACCACCACTTCCACATAGATGCCTTTAGAACAACAATATTTAAACACAATTCAGCTATTAAAAATTTAGTAAGAACATTTATGCTATAAAATTCATGGTCCACAAATGGATCAAGAGCATTTATTACTATTTGTCCTTCACTTCCTTGTCACTTTCATTTTTTAAAGACAGGTAAGGTAATAAGGTATTATCTCTTCCATACCCAGAGTAAGTTATCTGGCTAACAATTAAGTGAAATACTGCAGGAGGCCTGACTTTTATACACAATAGAGAAATTGTTTTAGTTGGTCTTATCAAAATACATTTTGATGAGATTAGTCCTAATGAAATATACTAATCTCTGAGCTAGCAAGCCCTACTTATTTGTGGTAGGGCAGGGATTCCAGCAGGGTGAGCTCTCTGAGACATATTTCTCTTTTTGCACTGCAGAATGATCTCTTCTATTTTTTCAGCGTAGCTCAACTTTCAATACACAATCATTTCTTAGCTGCTGAAAAAAGACTATGGAAAGATGATAAATACACTGAATACTACCAAACACCAGATGGAGAGCAGAGAAATCTCAAGATCGGCTGCTACCACCTTGGTGAGGAGCACATCGTCTTTGGAACAGCCAGGCACTCTTACAGCTACCAAGTCTAATACATTCCACCAGGAAAGAGAGCATCATGATACCTGTTTACTTCAGCTGAAGGCAAAAGAGAACTAACACAATCATTGCCAATTTTATAAGAAATCTCACAGGGCTTCATGCATTCCAGTACCTTCCAGTACCTAAAGGCTACAAGAGAGCTGGGGTGGGATGCTTTATCTGGAAGTGTAATGATAGGTCAAGGGGTAACGGTAAGGGGATTAGGTAAACCTACACCCCACTCCCCTGTTTTTAATAGGTTTGTTCAGTGCACTTGCTTATATGGGCACTTTTTAACATGAAGATGCAGACAATCAGCAGTCCTGACTTTTTGTTTAGAGGAGCAAAAACTTAGTGGTATTAATTTTGTTCAGTACAGACATAACGTACAACAGTGTTAGCAAATGCTTTCTTGATTTTACTTGTACCTTAGAAGCTTGTACTTTTATTCTTTCTCTGAAAAAGCTTCTAGACATAGCTAACAAAAGCAGATTTTTTCTTTTTTAAATCTGACTAGTAATAGATTTCAAATGGTCTCAATAAGAAAAAAAAAAATGCATAATGTACAACAAAAAGAAGAGAGAAATGTTTTCTACCTATAGTATCCAAATATTTTATCAACAAGTGTGTCCTCTTCTGGGTTCAGTGTGACAGTGAGGCTGGTCCTGGTACAAGCAAAACACAGTCTTGACAGCAAACTTTGTACTACTAGAGCAATACTGCTTGCCTGCACCTGCACATAGCAGGGAGCTCTGAAAGGACACACTATCTTGTGAATTCTGCCTGACTCAGCACTCCAAGCCAATGATTAGGAAAGACATTATTTTCTAGATAGATTTTTAGGTGACACATTTCCATTGGATAGTTAGGTAAGGGCAAGATACACGCAGCTTCTAAAGGGTAGCAAGTTTTCAAACCTTTTTGACCGGAGGCTGATCATTACCATTGATTGGCAAACACAAAACTCTGCTAAAACTGGGAAGCTGAATGGAAGGACTTGAGTGTCAGAAAACACATAGGGAAGGAGGAAATGGGAAGTAGTGAAGAAGAGAAATGAATAGCAGTGATGAATCAAGGTTTGAGGCATATGTTAATTACCTCGATGCTTGGTCATGTCTCTTGTGGCAAAGGAGCAGGAAGGAGATAGAAGAGGCAGGCTCTAGCATCCCAGAACACATTCGTCATTGATATATCTGGTCTTTCCAACCCTCTACTGGTGGTAAGACCCTAGCGTTCCATGCAGTAATTAGGATGCTGAAGCCATAGAAGGGCATACAAAACACAGTTTAGAACACAATGCTGTCCAGGATGCTATAAATGGTAACAAATCCAAAGTAAACTAGTGGAGAAACAGCTTTACATTCCTCTATGAGACAGTGACCTTGGCAGACCTGCCAGCACTCAAGTGTTATGCCATAAAAGTATTAATAATCATATATGAATAGCTTTCAGAGACTGAAATACTCCAGACATGTATGTTGCTTCTCCAAGTCTTTTCAGTTCATAATACAAATTCCAAATCCAAAACCTGAAGATCTACCATCAACAGCCCACATTCTGGCTCATTTCATCATATCAAACACACTGCAAAGATAAGCCAAAAAAATGTCAAGCACAGTGGTATGAGTTTGCTGGTGGCAGACTTCAACTAGCTAGTTAAGCTCTCAAAATATTAAAAAGCAACTAAAAAGCATTAGTTGTTCACACCAATTACAGGACTACAGATTCAAATATAGTGCTGCTTTCTCTTTCAATGATGGTCTTTTATTCCTGATGTTGTCCAATATGGACCTTCCCATCCTCTTCACCCCCGTCACTTTTTTTTTTTTTTTTCCTAAGGCAATCTTGACAGCCAAAAAATATTACTACATGCTAGAGTATGAGGATTTCTATGGACACTGAAATGGAGTGCATCTCTCTTATATATGACTTCCATTGTAGTGCTAGGAGCATTGCAAGCAAACCAGGGAAAAGCTAGAAACAACTTCCTGGTGGCTGATGAAAGGGCTTATATGTAGAGCGTGATACCTGACTACTCTGGGGCCGTGCAATGTGAAGAAGGCAGACATTCTGAAGCCATCATAAGAGCAACCACTGATGTGTGACAGAGACTTTTTGGAAAAGCTTAACACAAAAGTAAGATGTGGCTGAAAAGTAGGAGCACATAACTTAAGAACAAAATAGTTAAAAACAAAACAAAAACAAAAACAAAAACAAAACAAACAATCAAAACACAGCATCTGTAGATCAAGTCTAGCAAAAGAATTTTTGTGATGTGAAAAAAAATAAATCCACTGGGACAAAGCAGTAAAAGTTTGATTTATATGACAGAAAAGATCAAAAATTCTCAAATTTGGTCACCTTACATCATATTTCCAAATGAATTAGGAATATGGCATAGAATATTGCATAGAGTCCATCATAGTATCTGGCATAGAATCTCCCATAGAATCCCCCATAGAAGCTGGAACACAATGTGACACAGAATCTGGCACAAGATTTCCCATAGAATCTGGCATAGAATATGTAAGAGAATGGTGCATACAATCTCAGATGTTTCCATAGAATCTGGCAGAGAATCTGGCACAGAATATGGCATGGAATCTACCATAGAATGTGGCACAGAATCTCCCATAGAATCTAGCATAGAATGGGTCATAGAATCTCCCATAAAATATCCTGTAGAATTCCCATTGAATTTTCCATTGAATCTGGCACAGATTCCCATAGAATCTCCTACAGAATCTGGCACAGAATCTCCCATAGAATTTTCCATGGAATCTGGCATAGAATTTGACATAGAATTTCCAATAGAATATTGAATAGAATCTGCCAAAGAATCTTCCATAGAAACTCCCATAGAATCTGGCACAGAATCTGGCACAGAGTCTCACACATATTCTGGCATAGAATTTCCCATAGAATGGGGCATAGAACCTCACATAGAACCTGCCGTAAATCCTCTCATAGAAAGGGACATAGAACCTCCTGTTTTTCCTCCCGTGGAATGTCCTATAAAACCTTCTGTAGAACCTACCATAGAACGGGGCATTGAATGCCCCATAGAATGGGGCATTGAACCTCCCATAGAACTTCCCCAAGAATGGGGCACAGAATCTCCCATAGGACCTCCCATAGAATGTCACATTGAAAGGGGCATAGAACCTCCCACAGAACCTCCCACAGAACCTCACAAAGAATGGGGCAAGGATCACTCATCAAATCTCCCATAGAATCTCTCATAGAACCTCACATGGAACCTCCCACAGAATATTGCATAGAATCTCCAACAGAATTTCTCATAGAATTTCCTATAGAAGGGGCTTAGATTCTCCCATAGAAAAGGACACAGAACCTCCTGTAGAACCTCCCATAGAACCTCCCATAGAATGGGACATAGAATCTCACATAAAATTTTCCACAGAAGGGGGCAAAAAATCTCCCATACAATCTCCCATGGAATGACCCATAGAACTTGGCAGAGAATCTCCAATAAAATTTCCCAAAGAACTGGGCATACAGTCCCCCATAGAATCTCCCATACGATCTTCCATAGAATCTCCCATAGAATGGGGCATAAATTCTCCCATAGAACGGGGCACAGAATCTCCCACAGAACGGGGCATAGAATCTCCCATAGAATAAATGAGAAATGTCCCATCAAATCTCCCATAGAACCTCCCATAGAATCTCCCTTATAATCTCTTATAGAATGGGACATAGAATCACCCATAGAATCCCCTATAGAATCTCTTACAGAACGAGGCATAGAATCTCCCATAAAATCCCACACAGAATCTCTTATAAAATGGGGCATAGAATTCTCCATAAAATACCTCATAGAATCTCTTATAGAATGAGGCATAGAATCCCCCATACAATCTCCAATATAATTCCTCATAGAATCCCATATAGAATCTCTTATATAACGGGGCATAGAACCTCCCATAGAATCCCCAGTACAATCCGCCATAGAATCTCTTGTAGAACGGGGCATAGAATCCCCCATAAAATCCCCCACAGAATCCCTTATCAAATACCCCTTAGAATCTCTTAAGGAACAGACATAGAATCCCCTATAGAATCCACCATAGAATCCTCTATAGCACTTCTTATTGAACAGGGCATAGAATTCGCCATAGAATTGCCCAAGGAATCTCTTATAGAACGGGGCATAAAATCCCTTATAGAATCTCCCATACAATCCCCCACAGAATTTCTTTTAGAAGAGGGCAGAAAATCCCCTATAGAATCCCCCATAGAAAGGGGCATAGAATCCCCCATTGAATAGCCTCTAGAATCCCTCCTATATCCCCCATAATATCCCCCATAGAAACCTTATAGAACGGGGTATAAAATCCCCCATGGAATTCCCCATAGGATCTCTTATATAATGAGGCATAGAATCCCCCAGTAGAATTCCCCATAGAATTCCCTATAGTATCCCCCATATAATCTTTATATAACAGAGCATAGAATCCCACATAGATTGTCCCATAGAATCTCTTATAGAACTTGGCATAGAATCCCCATAGAATACCCTGTCAAAACCCCCATAAAATCTCATATTGAACGGGGCATAGAAACCTCCATAGAATCATACATAGTGTCTCTTATACAATGGGGCATAAAATCCCCCATAGAATTCCCTACTGAATACGCCATATAATCTCTTATAGAATGGGGCATAGCATTCCCTATAGAATCCCCCATAGAATTTCTTATAGAACAGGCATAGAATCCCCTACAGAATCCCTGATAGAATCTTTTATAGAATGGGGCAAAGAATCCCCTATAGAATCCCCTTAGAATAGGTTATAGAATGGGGCATAGAATCCCCCATTGAATCACCTATAGAATCCCTTATAGAAACCTCAGTAGAATCTCTTTTTGAATAGGGCATAGAGTCCCTCACAGAATATGGAATAGAATAACTTTTAGAACGGTGCATAGAATCCCCCACAGAATCCCCCCAAAAATCTCTTATAGAATGGGACATAGAATCCCCCATAGAATCCTCTATAGAATCTCTAATAGATCTGGGCATAGAATCCCCAGAATAATCTCACATAGAATTCCCTATAGGATCTGTCATAGAATTTTTATAGAACGGGGCATAGAATCCCCCCCAGAATCCCCTATAGAATCTGCCTAGAAGCTGTTATAGAAAGGGGCATAGAGTCTTCCATAGAATACCCCATAGAATATCTTATGCATTGGGGTGTAGAATTCCCTGTAGAATCCGCCATAGAATCGTTGTGGATGGGGTGTAGGATCCCCTGTAGAATCCCACGAATAATCTCTTATTAAATGAGGCGTGGAATTCCCTGTAGAATCCCCCATAGAATCTCTTGTGGAATGAGGCATATAATCCTCCCAAGAATCCCCTGCAGAATCCCCAGTATAATTTCTTATGGAACAGGGCACAGAATCCACCGCAGAAAACACCATAGAATCTCTTATGGAATGGGGAATAGAATCCCCTGTTGAATCTCCAGTAGAATCTCCAGTAAAATACACCATAGAATCTATTATGGAACGGGGCGCAGAATAATGCATAGACTCCCCCGTAGAATCCTCCTTAGAATTCCCTGTAGAATCCCCCGTAGAATCTCCTATGCAAAGAGGCATAGAATCCCCTGTAGCATCCCCCATAAAATATACTGTTGAATCCCCCATAGAATCCGCTGTAGAATCTCTAAGGAACACAGCCTGGAATCCCCAGTAGAATTCCCTGTAGAATCATTATGGAATGGGACATCGAACACATGGTAGAATCTCATATGGAATGGGCCGTAAAATCCTCCGTAGAAACCCATGTGGGGTAGAAAACCCATGTGTCCGTAGGAACCCCATAGAATCTCCAGTAGAATCTCTTAAGGAATGGACGTGCAGAAACCTCATAGAATAGCCCGTAGAATCCCCTGTGGAATCTCATATGGAATGATGTGTAGAATACCTTGTAGAATCTCTTAGGAAGCAGGGCATAGAATCCCCTGTAGAATCCCCTGTAGAATCCCCTGTAGAATCCCCTGTAGAATGCCCTGTGGAATCTCTTACTTAACGGGGCATAGAATCCCCCATAGATTCCCCCTTAGAATCCTCCATGAAATCTGTTATGAAACAGGGCGTAGAATTCCCCGTAGAATCACCTGTAGAACCCCCATTAGAATACCTAATGGAATGGGGTGTAGAATCCCCTGTAGAATTCCCAGTAGAATCATGCATAAAATCTCTTTTGGCACAGGGTGTAGAATCTCCCATAGAATCAAATGTAGAATCCCCAGTATAATACCCTGGAGAATCTTTTATGAAACGGGGTGTAGATTCCTGTGTAGAATCCCCCAGAAGATTATCTTATCAAACAGGGCGTAGAATCGCACGTAGAGTCCCCTGTAGAATCCCACGTAGAAAATCAAATAGTATCTCTTATCTAAAGGGGTGTAGAATCTCCCATAGGATCCCTGATAAAATCCCACATAGAATCCCCCTTATAATCCCACATAGAATCACTTATGGAACACAGTGTAGAATTCCCCGGTAGAGGCTATTATGCAACGGGGTGTAGAATTCAATGTAGACTACCCAGTAGAGTCTCAATTAGAATTCCCTGTAGAATCCCCTGTAGAATCTCTTGTGGAAGGGGGCGAAGAATCCCCAGTAGAGTCCCTTATAGAATTGATTCAGAAACAGAGCATAGAATCCCCCATAGAATCCCCTGTTGAATGTCTTGAGAAAAAGGGGCATAGAATGCCCTTAGAAGCCCCCATAGAATTTCTTGCGGAATGGGGTGTAGAATTGCCCATAGAATCCCTTGTGGAAATACCCTGTAGAATCCCCTTAGAAACCTGGAAGAATATTTGCGGAACGGATCATAGAATCCCCTGTAGAATCCCCCAAAGAATCTCTTGCAGAATGGGGCATACAATCCCTTGTAGAATCCCCAACAGAATTCCCCGTAGAATCCACTGCAGAATCCTTCGTAGAATACTTTGCGGAGCAGGACGTAGAATCCCCCGTAGAATCCCACGTAGAATCCAACACAGAACCTCTTGCAGAACGGGACATAAAATCCTCCAGATAATCTTCGGTAGAATCTCCCATAGAATCCGATGTGGAATCCCTTCTGGAAGGAGCATAGAATGCAACGTAGATTCCCCAGTAAAATCCCCTGTGGATTCCCTTGTGGGAGGGGCATAGAATCCCCCATAGAATCCGCCATAGAATCCCCCATAGAATCTCTTGTGGAATCTCTTGTGGAAGAGGGTGTAGAATCTCCTGTAGAATCCCCCATAGAATCCACCATAGAACCTCTTACGGAACGGGGAGTAAAATCCCCAGTTGAATCTCTCGTAGAATCCCCGTAGAATCTCTTCTGGAATGGAGCGTAGAATCCCACGTTGATTCCCCAGTAAAATCCCCAGTAGAATCCCCCGTAGAATCCCCTGTTGAATCCCTTGTGGAAGGGGCGTAGAATCGCACGTAGAATCTCCCGTAGAAACTCTTGCAGAACGGGGAGTAGAATCCCCAGTAGAATCCCTCATAGAATCCCCCATAAAATCCACCATAGAATCTCTTCTGGAACGGGGCATAGAATGCCCAGTAGAATCCCCTTAGAATCTCTTGCAGAATGGGCAGTAGAATCCCCCATAGAATACCCCGTAGAATATCTTGAGGAACGGGGTGTAGAATCTCCATAGAATCCCCCTTAGAATCCCATGTAGAATCCCTTGCGGAATGGGGCATAGAATCCCCCGTAGAATCCACCTTAGAATCTCATTCTAAATAGGGTGTAAAATCATCCGTAGAATCCCTTGTAGAAACCTCCTGTTGAATCCCCATAGAAACCCTGAAAAATATTTTGTGGAACGGATTGTAGAATCCCCCATAGAATACTCCATATAATCCTCCATAGAATCTCTTGTGGAATGGGGCTTAGAGAGCCATGTAAAATCCCCAATAGAATCCCCCTTAGAATGTCCTGTGGAATCCCCTGTAGAATCCCCCGTAGAATCCCGGTAGAATGGGGAGTTTCCTGTTGACTGGCAGCTAGCAAACATGATGCCCATCTACAAGAAGGGCCGGAGGGCAGACCTGGGAAACGATAGGCCTGTCAGTCTGAACTCAGTGCCAGGGAAGTTCATGGAGCAGATTATCGTGAGTATCATCACACGGCACTTGCAGGGCAAGCAGGCGATCAGGCCCAGTCAGCATGGGTTTATGAAAGGCAGGTCCTGCTTGACGAATCTGATTTCCTTCTATGACAAAGTGATGCGCTGGGTGGATGAGGGAAAGGCTGTGGATGTGGTTTACCTTGTCTTCAGCAAGGCTTTTGACACCGTCTCCCACAGCATTCTCCTCAAGAAACTGGCTGCTCTTGACTTGGACTGGCGTATGCTTTGTTGGGTTAGAAACTGGCTGGATAGCCGGGCCCAAAGAGTTGTGGTGAATGGAGTTAAATCCAGCTGGAGGTTGTTCACTAGTGGCGTTCCCCAGGGCTCAGTGCTGGGGCCAGTCCTCTTTAATATCTTCATCGATGATCTGGATGAGGGCATTGAATGCACCCTCAGTAAGTTCGCAGATGACACCAAGTTAGGTGTGTGTGTCGATCCGCTTGAGGGTAGGAAGGCTCTGCAGGAGGATCTGGATAGGCTGCACCGATGGGCTGAGGTCAACTGTATGAAGTTTAACAAGGCCAAGTGCCGAGTCCTGCACCTCTGGGCGAAATAACCCCAAGCAGAGCTACAGGCTGGGAGATGGTGAGGTGGTTTTACCGTGCTGGGCAGCTAAACCCCACAACCGCTCTCTCACTCCCCCTCCTTTAGATAAGGAGGGGGAGAAGTAAAGCAAAGAACAACTCACGGGTTGAGATAAGGATAATTTAATTAAAGGGAAATAATTATAATAATTAAATAAAGACTACCATGAACTAAACAATTTAACTAAGGGGAAATAAAAGGGAAAGGGGAAAAAGGGAGGAAAACAAACAAACAAAATAAATGAAAGCTATATGGAAGTGCAGAGGAAAGAAATTACTCTCTACTTCCCACAAATGAGCGATGATTGACCACATCCTTGAAGCAAGGCCTCAACGCACGCAGCCGGTGTTCGAGAGGAGGACCGACGTCTTCTCAACGAGAGCCCACCCCTCCCCTCTTCTTCCTGTTTCCACCTTTTATTGCTGAGTGTGACACCACATGGTATGGAATATCCCTTTGATTGGTTTAGGTCAGCTGCCCTAGTGATGTTTCTCTCCTCACTTTTTTGCCCACCCCCTAGGAGGGTTAGAGAAAGGCCCAATGCTGTTCCACTGCTGCTCAGCAGTAGACACAACACTGGTGTGATAACACTGCTGTTCCAGCAACAAGTACAGAGTACGGCACTGTATGGGCTGCTGCCGGGAAAGTTAACATTCCAGCCAGACCCAGTACAGATGGGTGATTGGAAAGCTGCCTGACTGAGAAGGACCTGGGAGTATTGGTTGATATTCGGCTGAATATGAGCCAGCAGTGTGCTCAGGTGGCCAAGAAGGCCAACAGCATCCTGGCTTGCATAAGAAGCAGTGTGGCCAGCAGGGCTGGGGAAGTGATCATCCCCCTGTACTTGGCTCTGGTGAGGCCGCACCTCGAGTACTGTGTTCAGTTTTGGGTCCCTCACTACAAGAAGGACATCGAGGTGCTTGAGTGAGTCCAGAGAAGGGCGATGAAGCTGGTGAGGGGTCTGGAGAACAAGTCCTACGAGGAGCGGCTGAGGGAGCTGGGCTTGTTCAGCCTGGAGAAAAGGAGGCTCAGGTGTGACCTTATTGCTCTCTACAGATACTTTAAAGGAGGCTGTAGCGAGGTGTGGGTTGGTATGTTCTCCCACGTGCCTGGTGATAGGACAAGGGGGAATGGGCTTAAGTTGCGCCAGGGGAGTTTTAGGTTGGATGTTAGGAAGAACTTCTTTACCGAAAGGGTTGTTAGACATTGGAACGGGCTGCCCAGGGAAGTGGTTGAGTCACCATCCCTGGAGGTCTTTAAAAGATGTTTAGATGTAGAGCTTAGTGATATGGTTTAGTGGAGTACTTGTTAGTGTTAGGTCAGAGGTTGGACTTGATGATCTTGAGGTCTCTTCCAACCTAGAAATTCTGTGATTCTGTGTGATCTCTAGCAAAAAAGGGGCATAAAATGCCCTTAGAAGCCCCCATAGAATTTCTTGTAGAATGGGGTGTAGAATTGCCTGTATAATCCCTTGTAGAAATACCCTGTAGAGTTCCTGTAGAAACCCAGAGGAATATTTGCGGAATGGATCGTAGAATCCCCTGTAGAATGCCCTGTATAATCCCCTATTGAATCTCTTGTTAAAAGGGGCACTGAATCCCCCGTAGAATCCCCAGTAAAATCCCCTGTTGAATCCCCATTAGAATCCCTTGCATAACAGGTTTAGAGCTTAGAATCCCGTGTAGAATCCCCCATAGCATCCCCAGAAGAATCCCCTGTAGAATCCCTTTAGGAACGGGGCATAGAATCCCCCATAGAAACCTCCTTAGAATCTCTTTCAAAATGGGGTGTAGAATAACCCTTAGAATCCCTTGTAGAAAACTCCTGTTGAGTCCCCGTAGAAACCTCGAAGAATATTTTGTGGAACAGATTGTAGAATACCCCGTAGAATCCCCCAAAAAATCTCTTGCGGGGGATGTAGAGTCACCCATAGAATCCCCAGTAGAATCCCTAGTAGAATCCCCCATAGAATCTCTTACTGAACGGAGCATAGAATCCCCGTAGAATCCCCTGTAGAAACTCCTGTAGAATCTCTTGCAGAACAGGGCCTAGAATCCCCCTGGAATCACCTGTAGAATCCCCCCTATAATCGCCCATAAAATCTCTTGCAGAATGGAGCGTAGAATCTCCCATAAAATCCCCTGTAGAATTGCCCACAGAATCTCTTGTGGAATGGGGCATAGAATCCCCCGTAGAATCCCCCATACAATCCCCCGTAGAATCCCTTGTGGAACGGGGCATATAGTCTCCTGTAGAATCCCCCATACAATCCCCAATAGAATCCCTCGCGGAACGGGGCATATAGTCCCCCATTGAATCCCCCTTAAAATCTCTTTTGAAACGGGGTGTAGAATCACCTGTAGAATCCCTTTTAGAAATCCTCTGTAGAATTCCCCGAGAAACCCCGAAGAATATTTTGCAGAACAGATCCTAGAATCCCCTGTAGAATAACCCGTAGAATCCCCCATAGGATCTCTTGCAGAATGGGGCATAGAGTCGCCTGTAAAATCTCCAGTAGAATCCCCCATAGAATTGCTTGCGGAACGGGATGTAGAATACCCCGTAGAATCCCCTTGTAGAATCCCCAGTACAATCCCCAGTAGAATCTCTTGCAGAAGGAGTGCAGAATCCCCTGTAGAATCCCCCATAGAATCTTTTGTGAAAGGGGGCAAACAGTCTCCCATAGAATTCCACGTAGAATCCACCATAGACCCTCTCGAGGAATGGGGCGTAAAATCCCCCAGATAATCTCTGGTAGAATCCCCTGTAGAATCCTTTCTGGGAGGGGCATAGAATGCCACGTAGATTCCCCAGTAGAATCCCCCATAGAATCCCTTGTGGGAGGGGCATAGAATCCCCCATAGAATCCGCCATAGAATCCCCTGTGGAATCTCTTGTGGAATGGGTCGTAGAATCACCCGTAAAATCCCACGTAGAATCCACCATAGAACCTCTTATGGAATGGGGTGTAAAATCCCCCGTTGAACCTCCCGTAGATTCCCCCGTAGAATCCCCCGTAGAATCTCTTTCAAAAAAGGGGCATAGAATGCCCATAGAATCCCCCCTAAAATTTCTTGCAGAACGAGGTGTAGAATTACCCATATATTCCCTTGTAGAAACACCCTGTAGAATCCCTGTAAAAACCTGGAGGAATATTTGCGGAACAGATCGTAGAATCCCCCGTAGAATCCCCTGTATAATCCCCCTTTGAATCTCTTGCTAAACGGGGCACTGAATCCCCCATAGAATCCACAGGAGAATCCCAAGTAGAATCCCCTGTAGAATTGCTTGCGGAACTGGGCATAGAATCCTCCTTAGAATTCCCCTAAGAATCTCTTTTGGAATGGGGTATAGAATTACCCATAGAATCCCTTCTGGAAACTCTGTGTAGAAACCCCGTAGAAAGACCGAAGAATATTTTGCAGAACAGATTGTAGACTCCACCATAGAATGTACCGTAGAATCCTTCATAGAATAACTTGCAGAACAGGGTGTAGAAACCCCCGCAGATTCCCTTGTGGAACATTGCATAGAATCTCCAGTAGAATCCCCCTTAGAATCTCTTTCGGAATGGGGTGTAGAATTGCCTGTAGGATCCCTTGTAGAAAGCCCCTGTAAAATCCCCATAAAAACCCCGAAGAATGGTGAAGTGGATCGTAGAATCCCCCATAGAATCCCCCGTAGAATTCCCCATAGAATCCCTTTTAGAATCTCTTGCGGAACGGAACATAGAATCCCAAGTAGAATACCCCGCAGAATCACCTGTAGGATACCTTTGGGAACGGGGCCTAGAAATCCCCCATATAATCCGCCGTAGACTCTATTGCAAAAGGGGCTCAGAATCCCCCATAAAAGCCTCTGTATAATCTCTTGTGGAATGGGCAGTAGAATCACCCGTAGGATCCCTTGCAGAAACCCCAGCGTAGAATCCCCTGTAGATACCCCGAAGAACATTTTGCGGTGTGAACCGTAGAATCCCCCATAGAACACCCTATAGAATCTGTTGAGGAACGCGAGTAGAATACCCCATAGATTCCCCCGTAGAATCCCCTGTAGAATCTCTTGCGTAAAGGGAGCATAGAATGCCCGTAGAATCTACGTAGAATTTCTTGCAGAACAGGGTGTAGAATCGCCTGTAGAATCCCCCTTAGAATCTCTTTTGGAATGAGTTGTAGAATCACCCATAGAATCCCTTGTAGAAGCCCCATGTAGAATCCCTTTAGAAACACCGAAGAATATTTTGCTGAACAGATCGTAGAATCCCCCATAGAATACCCTGTAGTATCACATGTTGAATCTCTTATGGAATGAGGAATAGAATCCCTTGCAGAATCCCCCGTAGAATCCACCGCAGAATCCCCTTAGAATCCTCCGTAGAAGCCCTTGTGGAACATTGCATAGAATCCCCTGTAGAATCCACCTTAGAATCTCTTTCGGAATGGGATGTAGAATCATCTGTAGGATCCCTTGTAGAAACCTCTTATAGAAGCCCCAAAGAATATTTTGGGGAGTGGATCGTAGAATCCCCCGTAGAATTCCCCATAGAATCTTTTTTGGAGCGGGGCATTGAATCCCCTGTAGAGTCCCATGTAGAATCCCCTGTAGAAGCTCTTGCAAAATGGGGCATAGAATCTCCCGTAGAATCACCGTAGAATCCCCGTAGGATCTCTTGGGAAACAGGACATAGAATCCCCTATAGAATCCCCCATAAAATCCCTCCGTAGAATCAGCCATAGAATCTCTTGTGGAACAGGGCATAGAATCCCTTGTAGAATCCCCTGTAGAATCTCTTGCAGAACGGTGTGTAAAATCCCCCGTAGAGTCCCCTATAGAATACCCTGAAGAATACTCCATAGAATCTCTTGCGCAGTGGGACATAAAATTCCCCGTAGAATCCCCCATAGAATCTTTTTTGGAACAGGGCATAGAGTCCCCTGTAGAGTCCCCCATAGAATCCCCCGTAGAATCCCCTGTAGAATTGCTTTTGCAACAGAGCGTACAATCCCTTGTAGAGTCCCCCATAGAATCCCCTGTAGAATTTCTTTTGGAACGGTGTGTAGAATTCCCCCTAGAAAAAAATGTAGAATCCACCATAGAATCCACCGTAAAATCTCTTTAGAAACATTGCATAGAATCCGCTGCAGAATAACACGTGGAATCTCTTGCGGAACAGGGCATAGAATCTCCTATATAATTCCCCGTAGAATCCCCTGTAGAATGTCTTGCGGAATGGTGTGTGCAATTTCCTGTATAATCCCCTGTAGAATCATTGGTAGAATCTCTTGTGGAACAGTGCGTAAAATCCCCTGTAGAATCCCCCATAGAATCTCTCGCAGAATGGTTTGTGAATTGCTCTTAGAATCCCCCGTAGAATGCCTCGTAGAATCCCCTGTAGAATCCCTTGTGGAACACTGCATAGAACACTGCACCTGTAGAATCCTCTGTGAAATCTCTTGCAGAACGGGGAGTAGAATCTCTCATAGAATCCTCCATAGAATCCTCCATTGAATCACACGTATAATCCCCCGTACAATCCACCATAGCACCTCCTCCAGAATGTTGCATAAAATCTCTTGCAGAACAGGGCGTAGAATCCCCTGTAGAATCCCACGTAGAATGTCTTGTGGAACGGGGAGTAGAATCCCCCACAAAATACCCCGTAGAATCCCTCGTAGAAAATCATGCTGAACAGGACTTAGAATCCCTCATAGAATTCCCCATAGATTCCTTCATAGAATCCCCTGTATAATCTCTTGCGGAATGTGGCTTCGAATTCCCCTGTAGAATCCCCCATAGAATGTCCCATAGAATCTCTTGTGGAACGGTGTGTAGAATCCCCCGTCAAATCCCCCCTAGAATCTCTTGCAGAAAGGGGTGTAGAATCCACTGTAAAATCCTCAGTAGAATCCCCCGTGGAATCCCCCACAGAATCTCTAGAGGAAAGGGACGTAAAATTCCCCATAAAATCTGCCCGTAGAATCTCTTGAGGAACAGGGTGTAGAATGCACAGAGAATCTCCCGTAGAATACCTGTAGAATTTCTTGAAGAAGGGGAAGTAGAATCCCCCGTAGAATACCCTCTAGAAACCCCTGTAGAATCTCTTGTGGAACGGGGGTCAGAATAAATCTCAGTATCCCCCATAGATTCCACAGCAGGATCCCACGTTGAATTCCTTGTGGAACGGCGCATAGAATCTCCCCTAGAATCCCTTGTGGAATCCATCGTGGAATCCACCGTAAAGTAGCCCATAGATCATAGAATCATAGAATCATAGAATATCCTGAGTTGGAAGGGACCCTTAAGGATCATCAAGTCCAACTCTTGACACCGCACAGGTCTACCCAAAAGTTCAGACCATGTGCCTAAGTGCACAGTCCAATCTCTTCTTAAATTCAGACAGGCTCGGTGCAGTGACCACTTCCCTGGGGAGCCTGTTCCAGTGTGCAACCACCCTCTCTGTGAAGAACCCCCTCCTGATGTCAAGCCTAAATTTCCCCTGCCTCAGCTTAACCCCATTCCTGCGGGTCCTGTCACTAGTGTTAATGGAGAAAAGGTCTCCTGCCTCTTGACACCCCCTTTCGAGGAAGTTGTAGACTGTGATGAGGTCTCCTCTCAGCCTCCTCTTCTCCAGGCTGAACAGGCCCAGTGACCTCAGCCGTTCCTCGTACGTCTTCCCCTCCAGGCCTTTCACCATCTTTGTAGCCCTCCTCTGGACACTTTCCAACAGTTTCATGTCCTTTTTATACTGTGGTGCCCAGAACTGCACACAGCACCCGGGGATGAATCCCATCCGGACCCATGGACTTGTAGGGATCCAGGTGGAGTAGCAAATCCCGCACATGTTCAGGGTCGGCTGGGAGTTTGTCATCCCCACCGTCCCGGCCCTCCAGCTCAGGGCACCCTGGGTCCCGAAGCCCATCATCGGCATTGAAGACAGAGGCAAAGAAGGCGTTAAGCGTCTCTGCGTTGCCTATGTCATTGTCTGTGAGGAGACCTTCCCTATCAAGGAGCGGCCCTATGTATTCTTTAGTTCTCCTTTTTCCATTCACATATCTAAAAAAAACCTTTTTATTTTCTCTCACAGACACAGCCAGCTTTAACTCTAGCTGTGCTTTGGCCACACGAACTTTCTCCCTACAAACACGAACAGCATCCCTGTATTCTTTCCATGACGCCTGGCCCTCCTTCCAGTAGCGAAACACTCTCTGTTTCTGCCTAATCTCCATTAGAACGTTCCTGGTCAGCCACGCCGGCCTCTTGCCCCGCCTGCCTGACTTGCGATATTTAGGAATTGCCTGATCTTGTGCTTCTAGGAGGCATCGCTTAAAGAGTGACCAGCACTGGTAGACATCGAGGCCTTCAAGAGCAGTTTCCCATGGGACCTTGCTGACTAGTTCCCTGAGCAGCCTGAAGTCCGCTTTCCCCATATCTAGGGATGAGGTTTTGGTGGCACTTTTCCTTCTGTCACCATAAATTTTGAACTCAACCACTTCATGGTCGCTATGACCGAGGCGGCCACCAATCACCACATCTCCCACCAGACCCTCTCTGTTTTCTAGCAACAGGTCTAGGAGGGCACCTTTCCTAGTTGGCTCCGTTAGCACCTGCACCAAGAAGTTATCATCTAGGTGCTTCATGAACCTCCTGGACTTGCTCGTGTCAGCCGTGTGGCACTCCCAGTTAACGTCCGGCAAGTTGAAGTCCCCCATAAGGACAAGGGGAGTTAATCTCGAGGCCTCTCTTAGTTCTGTAAAGAATAATTTATCGGCGCTATCGTCCTGGCCAGGCGGTCTGTAATAGACTCCCACAACGACATCCCCTTTATTCGTTCGTCCCTTGATCCTTACCCAGAGGCTCTCAACTTTGCCATTGCCGACCTGAAGTTCCACACAGTCCAGCCCCTGCTTCACATACATCGCCACCCCACCACCTCGCCTACCCTGCCTGTCCCTCCTCAAGAGCCTGTAACCATCTATCGCAACACCCCAGTCACAGGACTCATCCCACCAGGTTTCGCTTATGCCGATGATGTCGTAGTTGCGGAACTGGGCCAGGACTTCTAGCTCATCTATTTTATTCCTCATACTGTGTGCGTTTGTGTAAAAGCACTTCAGGTGCATCTCCTTACACTCAGCACCTTGTGGATCTGACCGAAGGACCTCACTGGCACACAGCCCCTCTGATTCTAGTGTACCATCCCTTAGGTCTTCACCGGTGTGCCTGGTTTTAGCCCCTTCCCCCTTCGACTCTAGTTTAAAGCCCTATCTATCAGCCCTGCCAACTCCTGACCAAAGATCCTTACCCCTCTCCGAGAGAGGCACATCCCATCCGGTGCCATCAGGCCTGGTGTAGCATAGACCTTCCCGTGATCAAAGAAACCGAAATTCTGCCGGTCACACCAGTCTCGAAGCCACGAGTTTATGTGAACAGCATGCCTTTCAGCTTTGATCCCCCCTATCGGAAGGACAGAAGCAAACACAACCTGCGCCCCTGATCCTCTAAGTAGTCGCCCCAAATCCCTAAAGTCTCTTTTGATCGCCTTCGGACTTCTCATTGCTACTTCATCGCTACCAGCCTGAAAGACCAGTAGCGGGTAGTAGTCAGTGGGCCGTACCAGGCGCTTGACTTTCTTGGCAAAGTCTCTCACCCGAGCCCCAGGGAGGCAACAGACTTCTCTGCGGGTTGGGTCCGGTCGGCATATCGGTCCCTCTGTCCCTTTCAGGAGGGAGCCCCCCATAACAATAGCCCTTCTTTCTTTTTTGAAGGATGATGTGGCAATGCGACGTGTAGGTCGCATTGTCTTAGGCGCCCCCTCCAACTGGGACGGGTTTTTGTCTACTTTGTCATTTAGATTGTCTTGCTCTAGTCCTTCATATCGATTATTTAAGGATAGATGAGAAGGTGAGGTGGGCAGAGAGAGGGCTCGCCTACCACCCCGAATAGGCACCTGCCTCCATTCCCCCCCTTGATCTAGGTCTCCTCCCGCTGCCTGGCAGGAGGAGGGAACCTCCGTCTTCTGCGTAACAGGAGACGCCTGTGCCGTGGCAGTCTCGTGAGCCTGCCTCAGAGAGGGTAGAGCGCACCTCCACCAGTCAATTTCCCTCTCTGATTCCCTGATGCTCCTGAGCCTGTTCACCTCCTCCCGGAGCTCCGCTACCTGGCTGAGCAGTTCTTCAACCTGGGCACACCTCCCACAGGCATACCCACCACTGCTGTCGGAGACCGACAGAAGGCTGGGGCACACTCTGCAGCCCAGGACCTGGACGGCTGCGTGTTTCCCCGAGCCCTCCGTCTGAGTAGCCACACTGGCGACCGTGGCTGGAGATGCCGCATGAGATGCGGAGGCCACGGTTTTCTGCCTGGTCGATACCATGGTCAGGTTCTAGGCAAGCAGGTTACAAGCACCGAAGGGAGAGGCAGCTGCAACAGAGCGACGATGGGCCCCCCGCTCGCCCTGCCCGCGCGAACTGCCGCGCAAACTGCCACGCCCTTCGACGTGCCACGCCCTGTTTGCCCATCCTGTTCGCCGCGCTCCTGGTCGCTCGCGCTCCCTAGGGGCAACTTTTAAACAGCCTGGGAGGGGGCGCTGCTGGCTCCGCCCTCGCCTCGTCAGCCTCCCTCGCGAGGACAGCCGGGTCCCGGCGGCTCCCCCGAGTGGCCTCGATGCCGGACAAAAAGCCCTGCTCGCCTCAGTCCCCTGCTCCGCTGCAGAACACGTCTGCCCCGGAGCCGATCGCCTCAGCAAATGGCTCTAAAATGGTGGCAACGCCTGATTTAAATAGCCCGCCACTGACGTTGCTGGCTCCGCCCTCGCCTCGTCAGCCTCCCTCGCGAGGACAGCCGGGTCCCGGCGGCTCCCCCGAGTGGCCTCGATGCCGGACAAAAGGCCCTGCTCGCCTCAGTCCCCTGCTCCGCTGCAGAACACGTCTGCCCCGGAGCCGATCGCCTCAGCAAATCAAGACGATCCCCTGCAGAATCTTTTTCGGAACGAGGCAGAGAATCTCTTGTGGAACAGGACGTAGAATCCCACGTAGAATCAGCTGTTAGAATCACCCATACAATCCCCCAATCTCTTGCGGAACGGGGTGTAGAATCCCTCATAGAATCCCCCGTACAATCCGCTGTAGGATAACTTGCGGAATGAGGCATAGAATCCACGAAGAATTCACCGTAGATTCCGCCATAGAATCCCCCGTATAATCCCCATTAGAATCCCCCCTAAAATCTCGTGTGGAACGAGATGGAGAATCTCCCGTATAATCCCTCGTAGAATCCCCTGTAGATTCCTTCATAGAATCCCCTGTAGAACCTGTTGTGGAATGGGGCGTATATTCCCCCATAGAATCCCTTGTAGAATCCCCCTAAAAATCTTCCATAGAATCTCCTTCGGAACGGGGTGTTGAATCCCCTGTAGAATCCCTCGTAGAATCCTCCGTATAGTCACACTTAGAATCCCCCGTAGAATCTCCTGTAGAATGGGGCATAGAATCCCCTGTAGAATTCCCCATAGTATCTCCCATAGAATCTCTTGTGGTACAAGGTGTAGAATCCCTCGTAGAATCCCACGTAGAATGTCTTGCTGAACGGGGCATACAATCCCTCATAGAATCCCCTGTAGAATCCCCCCATAGAAACTACCGTAGAATCTCTTGAGGCACAAGGTGTAAAATCCACCGTAGAATCCCCCATAGAATCCCCCATAGAATCTCTTGAGGAACAGGGCACAAAAATACCTTGTAGAATCCCCCGTAGATTGCTCCATAGAATGCCCCATAGAATCTGTCTTGGAATAGGACGTAGAATACCCCGTAAAATCCCCTGTAGAATCTACTGTAGAATTTTACCCCCTGTAAAATCGCCCGTATATTCCTCTGTAGAACACCCTGTAGGATCTCTTGTGGAATGAGGAGTAGAATCCTCCACAGAATCCCCCGTAGAATCTCTTGGGGAATGGGACATAGAATACCCCGTAGAATCACACGTACATTCCTCCATAGAATCCCCCATAGAATCTCTTGGGGAACAGAGCGTAGAATCCCCCGTAGAATCTCTTGCGGAATGGATGCGTAGAATCCCCTTTAGAATTTCCTGCGGAACGGGGCATAGAATCCTGCATAGAATCCACTGTAGAATCTCTTGCGGTATGGGGCATAGAATCTCTTGCGGAACAGGGCATATAACCCACGGTAGAATCCCCCATATTATCCCCTGTAGAATCCCAAGTAGAATCCCCGTAAAAAGAATTCCTTGGTGTAGAATCTCTTGCAGAACATGGCAGAATCTCCTGTAGAATCTCCTGTAGAATCTTCTGTAAAATCCCCATAGAAGCACTTGCGGATCAGGGCATAGAATCCTCCATAGAATCCCATATAGAATCTCTTGTGGAACAGGACGAAGAATCCCCCACAGAATCCCCCGTACGATGTCTCGTGGAATGGGGTGTACAATCCCCCGTAGAAAACCCCGTAGAATGCCCTGTAAAATCTCTTGCATAACGAGATGTTGAATCCCCTGTAGAATTCCCCATATATTCCTCCATAGAATTCCCCATAGAATATTTTGTGGAAAGGAGGATAGAATCTCTTGCGGAATTGGGCGTAGAATCTCCCGCAGAATCCCCTATAGAAACCCCCCCTAGAATCCCACGTAAATTCTCTTGCAGAAAGGGCCGGAGAATCCCACGTAGAATCTCTTGTGGTATGGGGTGTAGAATCCCCCATAGAATCCCCATTAGAATACCCTGTATAATCTCCCATAGAATGTCTTGCCGAACAGGGTGTAGAATCCCCTGTAGAATCCCTTGTAGAATCCCTTGTAGAATCTCCGGTAGAATATATTCCAGAACGGTGCATAGAATCTCTTTCAGAACGGGGCATAGAATCCACTTAGAATCCCATGTAGAATCCCCCATAAAACCTCTTATGGAATGGTATGTAGAATGCTCTATAGGATCCCCCGTAGAATCCCCCCTAGAATTTATTAATGAACAGTCTATAGAATCCCCTGTTAACTTCCCCGTAGAATCCCCCATATTATCCCCCTTAGAATCTCTTGCGTAGAGGAGTGCAGAAGCCACCATACAATCCACCATAAAATCCCCCGAAGAATCCCCCATAGAATCACTTGTAGAACGGTCCATAGAATCCCTGTAGAATCCCCCGTAGAATGTCTTGCGGAACGGTGAGTAGAATGACCCATAGAATCTCTTGCAGAATGCTGCACAGAATCCTCTGTTGAATCCCCCGTAGAATCCCCAGTAGAATCACTTGCAGAACGGTCCATAAAACCCTGGTAAAATGCCCCGTAGAATCTCTTGTGGAATTTCACGAAGAATCCCATGTAAAATCCCCCGTAGAATCTCCTGTGGAATGGTGTGTAGGATTCCCTGTAGAATGCCCCATAGAACCTCCTGTAGAATCTCTTGCAGAAAGGTGTGTAGAACCTCCCATAGAATCTCCCGTAGAATCCCCCATAAAAACACCTGTAGAAACACCCATAGAATCTCTTGCAGATTGGTAGTAGAATCACCTGTAGAATCTCTTGTGGAACGATACACAGAATCCCCCATTGAATCCCCTGTAGAATCTACTGTAGAAGGCCCTGATGAATGCTCTGCGGAACAGTGCGTAGAATCCTCCGAAGTATCCCCCACAGAATCCTGCAAAGAATTGCCTTAAGAATGCCGCAAAGAATCCACCGTAGAATTGCGCGTACAATTCCCTGTGGAGTACCAGTAAAATCCCCTGTAGAATACCTCTAGAAACCTTTTTGGAATGGTCTGTAGAATCCCCCATAGAAAATCTTGCAGAACGACGTGTAGCTTACCACAAAGGATCCCCCATAGAATCTACCCCCTTGTAGAATCCCCAGTAGAATCATCTGTAGAATCTAGACACTAGACATTGGAACAGGCTGCCCAGGGAAGTGGTGGAGTCACCATCCCTGGAAGTCTTTAAAAGACGTTTAGATGTAGAGCTTAGGGATATGGTTTAGTGGGGACTGTTAGTGTTAGGTCAGAGGTTGGACTCGATGATCTTGAGGTCTCTTCCAACCTAGAAATTTTGTGATTCTGTGATTCTGTGATCTCTTGCGGAACGCTGCATAGAATTCCCCGTAGAATACCCCATAGAATCACTCACGGAATGGTGCGTAGAATCCCCCATAGAATCCTCAGTAGAATCCCCCATAGAATCATTTGCGGAACAATGCATAGAATACTGTGAAGTATCCCCCGTAGAATATCTATAGAATCCCTCATAGGATCCCCAGCAGGATCCCCCGTAGAATCTATTGTGGTAGAATCAGTTGGTAGAATCCCCCGTAGAATTTCTTAAAGAACAGGGGTTTCTAAAGGGGGATTCTAAGCAGTGTTCCACAGAGGATTCTACGGGGGATTCTAAGCAAAGTTCTGCAAGAGATTTGGTGGGGGATTCTATGGGGGATTCTGCGGGGAATTATACGCCCCGTTCCGGAAGCGATTCTATAGAGGATTCTACAGGGGATTCTACACACCGTTCCGCAAGAGTTTCTACGGGGGAATCCATAGGGGATTCTACACACCGTTCCGCAGGATATTCTATGGGGGAATACACTGGGGATTCTACACACTGTTCTGAAAGTGATTCTACGGGGGATTCTGCGGGGTATTCTACGGGAGATTCTATGGAGTATTCTACAGGGGATTTTATGGGGGATTATACGCACCATTATGCAAGAGATTCTACGGGGGATTCTACGGGGGAGTCTACAGAGGATTCTGCAGGGGATTCTATGCACCTTTTGGCATGAATTCTACGGGGGAATGTATGGGTTTGTATGGGGTATTCTACAGGGGAATCTATGAGGGATTCTACACCCCCTTCTGCATGTGATTCTAAGAGGGATTCTATGGGGGATTCTATGGGGAATTCTACAGGGAATTCTATGGGGGATTCTACGCACCGTTCCCCAAGAGATTCTACAGCAGATTCTACAGGGCATTCTAGGGGGGATTCTACGAACTATTCCGGAAGAAATTCTACAGCAGATTCTATAGGGCATTCTACGAGGGACTCTAGGGAATATTCTATGAACCGTACCACAAGAGAATCTACACGGGATTCTATGTTGGATTCTACGGCGGATTCTACGCACCATTCTGCAAGAGATTCAACAGGGGAATCCATGGGGGATTCTACACACCGTTCCGCAGGAGATTCTACAGAGGAATATACTGGGGATTCCACACATCGTTCTGCAAGAGATTATATGGGGGATTCTACGGGGGATTCCATGGGGGATTCTATGCACCGTTCCAAACAAGTTTCTGCGTGGGAATCTACGCAACTTTCCGGAAGAGATTCTACAGAGTATTCTAAGGGGTTTCTACGGGGGATTCTAGGGGGGATTCTGCTGGGAATTCTATGCACTGTTCTGTAATAGATTCCACTGAGGATTTTATGGGGGACTCTAGGAGGAATGCTAGGGAGAATTCTAAGCACTGTTTTGGAAGAGATTCTACAGGGGATTCTACAGGGCATTCTAAGGTGGATTCTACGGGGGATTCTATAGGAGAATATAGGCACCGTTCTGCAGCAGATTCTACGGTGCTTTGTACTGGGGATTCTATGGGGGATTCCACGCACCTTTCCGCAAATGGTTCTACTGGGGATACTACGGAGGATTCTACAGGGAATTCTACAGGGGATTCTACGCACCGTTCCACAAGAGATTCTACGGGGCATTCTGATGGGGATTCAACGCAACCTTCTGCAAGAGATTATACGGGCCATTCTATGGGGTATTCTACATGGGATTCTATGGGGGATTCTATGCACCTTTCCGCAAGAGATTCTACCGGGAATACTATGGGGATTCTACTCACGGTTCCGCAAATGAATCTACTAGGTATTCTACGGGGGATTCTATGGTGTTACTCTGGGGGATTCTACGCACTGTTACGCATTAGATTCTACTGGGGATTCCATGGGGAAATCTACGGGGCATTCTACGTACCGTTCTTCATGTGATTCTAGAGGGGATTCTACAGGGGGATTCTACGCACTGTTCCACAGGAGATTCTATGGAGGAATCTATGGGGGATTCTATGAACTGTTCTGCAAGAGATTCTACAGGGGATTCTATGGGAAATTCTAAGGAGGATTTTGCTCACTGTTCTGCAAGGGAATCTATGGGAGATTCGATGGGGGATTCTGCAAGGTATTTTATGGGGGATTCTACGTGGGATTCTATGGGGGATTGTATGGAGGATTCTACAGGGGGTTCTACGGGGGATTCTAAGCACTGTTCCAAGTGGTATTCTAGGGGGGATTCTAGGAGGGATTCTAAGCACCGTTCCAAAAGAGATTTTACAGGTGATTCTATGGGGGAATCTATGGGGGATTCTACCCACTCTTCCGCAAGAAATTCTACAGGTGATTCTTAGGGGTATTCTAGAGGGGTTGCTACGAGTGATTCTATGGGGGATTCTACGCACTGTTCCACCAAGACATTCTACAAAGGATTCTATGGCGTATTCTAGGGGGGATTCTAGGGGGGAATCTATGGGGAATTCTATGCACCGTTCCTCAAGAGATTCTATGGGGGATTTTATGGGGGAATCTAAGGGGAATTCTACACACCATTGCACAAGAGATTCTAAGAGATTCTGAGATTCTGATCGAGACATTGGGGAGGCAAGGACAATCCCTAGACACGGACTATATATCTTCAAACAGGACATTGGAATTCATGATAAGGATACAACAAACAGAAGAATCAGCAAAAGCCAACTCTTGCAATTAAGAAACGTGCCAACTCAGCAGAATCCTGACCAAAGGTGAAAAGTACACTGTGAGGAAGACTTGGGGTCTTCCTCCCAAAGACCACTGCCCATGTCCCGAAGATCCCTGCCTGCAGTTCTTGGGAAGCTCTACACAGGCGCAAGGTGCTAAAAAGCTAATTAGCATGAGAAGTGAGGGAAGGCGGGGATAGGTGATGAATATGTATAGGCGCTTGTAGAATATTAATAGATTGTATAAATTCAAGACTGCTCACCACTTTGGGTATGCATGATAGGTGGAGAGATCCCCTGTGCATCCAGTGCTGCAATAAAGAATATACCACTTAAAGGAATTTTGGCTTTGATCTTTGAATCAATTCTACGGGGGATTCTACGGGGGATTATACAGGGGATTCCACAGGGGATTCTACGGGGGATTCTACGCACAGTTCTGGAAGCGATTCTTCAGGCTATTGTACTAGGGATTCTAAACACTGTTCCACAATGTATTTCACGGGGGATTCTACAGGGGATTCCACAGGGGATTCTACGCGTGATTCTACGCACAGTTCCGCAACAGATTCTATGGGGCATTCTACGAGGGTTTCTATGGGGATTCTACACACTATTCCTCAAGAGATTCTACAGGGTATTCTACGGGGGATTCTACGCACCTTTCCGCAAGAGATTCTGTTGGGGATTCCATGGGGAATTCTAAGGGGGATTCTACTCATCATTCCACAAGAGATTCTACAGGGGATTCTGTGGGTGATTCTATGCACTGCTCCACAAGAGATTCTTCGGGGTATCTATGAGGGATTCTACGCACCATTCTGCAGGATAATCTATGGGGGATTCTACGCACCGTTTTGGAAATGACTCTACACTGGATTCTACGGGGGATTCTACGGGGGACTGTTCACACCGCTCAGCAGGTAATTCTATGGGGGATTCTACAGGGGATTCTGCAGGGGGTTGCACGGGGGATTCTGTGCACCGTTATGGAAGTGATTCTACAACGATTCTACAGGGGATTCTATGGGGGATTGTATGCACCATTCCACAAGAGAATATGCAGGGATTCTACAGAGTATTCTACGGGGGATTCTACAAACCATTCCCCAAGGGATTATATGAGGCATCATATGGGGGATTCTACAGGGAACTGTATGCACAGTTCCGCACGAGATTCTACAGGGATCCTACAGAGGATTCTATGGGGAATTCTACGCACCTTTCTGCAACAGATTCTATGTGGGATTCTATGGGGCATTCTGTGAGGAATTCTGCAGGGGATTCCACGGGGGATTCTAAGAGGCATTCTATGCACCCTACCACAAGAGATTCCATGGGAGTTTATACAGAGGATTCTCCGCCCCATTCCGCAAGAGATTCTGCGACGGATTCTGAGGAAGATTTAATGCCCCTGTTCTCAAGAGATTCTATGGGGGATACCATGGGGGATTCCACTGTGGATTATACACCCCATTCCACAAGATATTATACGGGGGATTCTAAAGGGGATTCTATGTTGGATTCTACGCCCCATTCCGCAAGAAATTCTAGGGGTATTCTATGTGGCATTCTACCCACAGTTTCGCAAGAGATGCCAGGGGGGATTCTACACACTGTTCCGCAAGAGACTCTTCAGCAGATTCTACAGGGCATTTTAGGAGGGATTCTATGCACCGTTCGAGAAGAGATTCTACAGCAGATTCTATGGGGCATTCTTTGAGGGATTTGATGGGGTGTTCTAAGCACCGTTCTGCAAGACGTTCTACGTGGGATTCTATGGGGGATTCTACACACCATTCTGCAACAGATTCTAGGGGGAGTACTACGAGGGATTCTAAAGGAATTCCACACACCGTTACACAAGAGCTTCTATGGGGGACAATACGGGGGAGTCTATGGGGGATATTACGGGAGATTATATGGGGGATTCTACGCTCAGTTTTGCAGGTGATTCTGTGGCGGATATCACAGGGGATTCTGTGCACTCTTCCGCAACTGATTCTACAGGGGATTCTACGGGGTATTTTATGGGGGATTCTATGCACCGTGCAGAAAGAAATTCTAGGGGGGATTCTACAGGGGATTTTACCAGAGATTCTATGGGAGATTGTATACACCATTCTGCAGGAGATTCTACAGTGATTCCACGGGGATTCTATGAACTGTTTTGCAATAGAATCCACAAGGTTTTCTACAGGGAGTTCTAAGGGGGATTCCAGGGAATATTCTATGAACCGTACCACAAGAGAATCTACAGGGGATTCAACGTGGGATTCCATGGGGGATTCTACTCACCTTTCTGTAAGAGATTCAACAGGGGAATTCATGGGGGAGTTTACGCACCGTTCCGCAAGAGATTCTACATGGGATTCTATGGGGGTTTCTATGGAGGATTCTACGGGGCTTCTACGTACCATTTCGCAAGCGATTCTATGGGGGATTATACGCTGTTTTTTAGGAGGGTTTCCAGGGGCGATTCTACTGACTGTACTGCATGACATTCTAGAGTGGATACTACAGGGGATTCTACAGGGGAATTAACAGTATATTCTACGCACTGTTCCACGAGGGATGCTAAGGGGGATTCTACAGAATATTCTACGGAGGATTCTACTGAGGATTCTAAGGAGGTTTCTGCACACCTTTCAGCAACAGATACTATGGGGGATACTATGGGGGATTCTTCGGGGGATTTTATGCACTGTTGAGGGATTGTTGAAACAGAAAAGATCCCATGGCTTGCTGCAGCTGAGCAAACCAAGCTACCAGGGCAACTATGAGAAGTTCCCATGGCAGTGTTCCCACATCACCCAATTGAGGAATTTAGAAAAATATTATTACCAGCAGCTGGCTTCAAGGACAAGGTCTATGTGACTGCTAATCACAAGGGGGTTGTTTTCTTGCAGGTGGGATTGTTTTCTTGTAGTTTTTTGTTTGAGTGCTTTTGACCAATAATCTTGTGTGAGACACTATCCACCCCTGTTAATTTCACTATAAAAGCTAGGCTATTCGGGTAATAAAATGGAGCATGATCTGACCATACTAGTGTCTGTCATGTTTTCGGCTGTTCTTCCTGCAACATACGCACCATTTGGGAAGTGATTCTACAGTGGATTCTACGGGGGATTTCACGCATTTTTCCGCAAGATGTTCTACAGGGCATTCTATGAGGGTTTCTACGTGGGATTCTAAAGGGGATTCGATGGGGGATTCAACGGGGCGTTCTACAGGGGATTCTATGCAGTGTTCCGAATGAGATTCTACGGTGGATTCTACGCACCGTTCCGCTAGAGATTCTACAGGGGATTCTACAAGGGTTTCTATGGGGGATTCTGCTGGGGATTCTATGGGGTATTCTATGCACCATTCCGTAAGAGATTCCACTGAGGATTCTGTGGGGGATTCTAGGGGAGATTCTAGTGGGGATTCTAAGCACCGTTCCAGAAGAGATTCTACGGGGGATTCTACAGGGGTTTCTTTGGGGGATTCTACGGGGGATTCTATGCACCTTTCTGCAAGAGATTCTACCGTAGATACTACGGGGATTCTACTCACGGTTCTGCAAATGATTCTACCAGGTATTCTACAGGGGATTCTACGGGGTATCCTCTGGGGGATTCTACGCACCATTCCGCAGGAGATTCCACAGGGTAATCTACTGGGGATTCTGCACAGTGTTCCACAAGAAATACTACCATGGATTCTGCAGGGCATTCTACAGGGGATTCTACCCCAAATTCCGCAGGATAATCTACTGGGGATTCTAGGCACTGTTTCAGAAGTGATTCTACAGTGGATTCTACGGGGGATTCTGCGGGTGATTCTGCAGGGGATTGCAAAGAGGATTCTATGGAGGTTTCTACGCACTGTTGTGGAAGTGATTCTACATTGATTCTACAGGGGATTCTACGGGTGATTCTACGCACCGTTCCACAAGAGATCCTTCAGGGATTTTACGCGGGACTTTACGGGGGATTATACATACCGTTCCAAAAGAGAGTCTGCAGGGATTCTACAGAAGATTCTATGGGGGATTCTACAAACCTTTCCCCATGAGATTATACGGGGCATCATACGGAGGATTCTGAGGGAGACTGTACACACAGTTCCACACAAGATTCTACAGGGATCCTACACAGGATTCTATGGGGAATTCTATGCACCATTCCACATGAGATTCTACAGGGGATTCTATGGGGGATTCCACGGGGGATTCTGCGGGAGATTCCACGGGGGATTCTACGAGGGATTCTACGCACCCTTCCACAATAGATTCCATGGCGGTTTCTACGGGGGATTCTCCACTCCATTCCGCCAGAGATTATATGGGGGATTCTATGCAGATTCTAGGGGGATTTTACGCTCTTTTCTGCAAGAGATTCTACAGGGGATTCTATACCTAGTCCTGCAAGACAATCTATGGGGGATTCTGCTAGGGATTCTACTTGAGATTCTATGGTGGATTCTACGCCCCCTTCTGCAAATGATTTTATGGGGGATTCTACACCTTGTCCCACAAGAGATTCTGTGACGGATTCTGAAGGGGATTTAATGCCTTGGTCTGCAAGAGATTCTACGCGGGATTCCAAGGGGGATTCTACTGTGGATTATACACCCCGTTCCACAAGATATTCTATGGGGGATTACAGGTACATGTATTTTACGTCGGATTCTACGCCCATTCCACAAGAGATTCTAGGCGGGATTCTATGGGGCATTCTACCCACAGTTCTGCAAGAGATTCCAGGGAGGATTCTACACACCTTTCCAGAAGAGATTCTATGGGGATTCTATGGGGGATTCTGCAGAGGGATTCTATGCACCATTCTTCAAGAGATTCTACAGCAGATTCTATGGGGCATTCTACGGGGGATTCCACGGGGGATTCTAAACACCGTTCTGCAACATATTCTAGGCGGAGTTCTATGGGAATTCTAAGAGAATTCCACACACCGTTATGCAAGAGCTTCTACGGGGGACTATACAGGGAATTCCATGGGGGATTTTACGGGAGATTATATGGGGGATTCTACATGTACATTCTGTTTGCAAACGATTCTACGGTGGATTTCACAGGGAATTCTATGCACTCTTCCACAACCAATTCTACAGGGGATTCTACAGGATATTTTACGGGGTAATCTATGGGGATCCTACGCACCGTGCAACAAGAGATTCTACAGGGGAATCTACTGGGGATTCTACACACCGTTCTGCAGGAGATTCTACAGGGATTCAATGGGGGAATCTACTGGGGGTTCTACAGGGAATTCTACGCACCGTTTCGCAATGAAATCCACGGGGGAATCTACGAGGAATTCTAAGGGGGATTCCAGGGAATATTCTGAACCGTACCACACAAAATCTACAGGGGATTCTATGTGGGATTCCACAGGGGTTTCTACGGGGGATTATACGCCCCCTTCCAAAAGAGATTCTACGCCTGTTTCTGGAAAAGATTCTATGGGGGATTCTACTCATCATTCCACAAGAGATTCTACAGAGGATTCTACAAGAGATTCTGTGTGGGATTCTATGCCCCATTATGCAGGAGATTCTATGGGGATTCTATGGGAGATTCAACAGGGAATTATACGCTCCATTCCACAAGAAATTCTAAGCCCTGTTCCACAAGAGATTCTATGGGAGATTCTACAGTGGATTTTACAGGGAATTCTACGGGGAATTCTACGCACCGTCCTGCAAGATTTTCTATGGGGGATTACAGGTACATGTATTTTATGTTGGATTCTACGCCCCATTCCACAAGAGATTCTAGGCGGGATTCTATGGGGCATTCTACCCACGGTTCCGCAAGAGATTCCAGGGAGGATTCTACACACCTTTCCAGAAGAGATTCTACGGGGATTCTATGGGGGATTCAGCAGAGGGATTCTACGCACCATTCCTCAAGAGATTCTACATCAGATTCTATGGGGCATTCTACGGGGGATTCCACGGGGGATTCTAGGCCCCATTCTGTAAGAGATTCTATGGGAGATTCTACGGGGGATTCTGTGAAGGATTATACTCCTCTTTCCTCAAGAGATTCTATGCCCCATTCTGCAAGAGATTCTATGGAGGATTCTACAGAGTATTATATGGGGGATTTTATGGGGGATTCTACCCCCATTCTGCAAGAAATTCTACAGGGGATTTGTAGTGTTTTTCCACAGGGAATTCTACTGGGGATTCTACGCCCCGTTACACAAGAGATTCTATGGGGGATTCTACGGGGGATGCTATGCCCTGTTCCAGAAGAGGTTCTATGAGGGATTCTATGGGGAATTTTACTGGGTATTCTATGCCCCATTCTGAAAGAGATTCTACTGGAGATTCTATGGGGGATTCTACGAGGGATTCTACGGAGGATTCCATGTCCCGTTCCGCAAGAGATTCTTCGTGGGGATTTTACAGGGCATTTTACAGGGGATTCTACAGGGATTCTATGCCCCATTCCAGAAGAGATTCTACGTTAGGTTCTACAGGGGTTCTACGCCCCATTCCTCAAGAGATTCTAAAGGGGGATGCTAAAAGGTATTCTACGGGAGATTCTACAGGGGATTCTGATGAGGGTTCCATGCTCCATTCTGCAACAGATTCTATGGGTGATTCTACGGGGATTCTTCGGGGGATTCTACACCCCGTACCACCAGATATTCTACATCTTGTTCCACAAGAGATTCTACGGGGGATTCCACGGGGGATTCTACGGGGTATTCTACACCCCTTTCTGTAAGAGATTCTATGTGGGCATTCTACAGGGGATTCTACCAAGGGATTCCATGTGCCGTTTTGCAAGAGATTCTATGGGGAATTCTATGCCCAATTCCGCAAGTGTTTCTAGAGGGGATTCTATGTCCGGTACTGTAGGAGACTCTACGGGGGAATCTATGGAGGATTCTACACCCCGTTCCACAAGAGATTCTATGGGGGTTTCTACAGGGTATTCTACTCCCCGTTCCGCAAGAAATTCTATGGGGGATTCTACAGGGGATTCTACATGGGATTCTAAGGAGTATTTTACAGGGGATTATACGAGCTGGTCCACAAGACATTTATGGGGGATTCTGCGGGGAATTCTATGGGGGATTCTATGCCCCTGTCCACAAGAGATTCCGCCAGGGACATGCCGTTCTGCAAAAGATTCCATGGAGGATTCCAAGGGGAATTCTACCCACCTTTCCGTGAGAGTTTCCACAGGGTACTCTACGGGGGCTTGTATGCGCCGTTCAGCAACAGAATCTAGGGGGGATTCTACGGGGGCTTCTACGCGCCATTCCGTGAGATATTCCACGGAGTATTCTACGGCGGCTTGTATGCGCCATTCTGCAAGAGGTTCCACTGGGGATTCTAAGAGGGATTCTACGGGGGATTTTAAGGGCCATTCCACAAGAGATTCCCTAGAGGATTTTACAGGGTTTTCTTCGGGCCGTTCCGCAAGAGATTCGATGCGGGACTCTATGTGGGATTCTTTGTGCCGTTCTGCAAGATATTCCAAGGGGGATTCTACGCGCCTTTCTGCAGGAGATTCCACGGTGGATTCTACGCGCAGTTGTGCAAAAAATCTAGGGGGGTTCCACATGGTCTTCTACGTGCCGTTTTGCAAGAGATTCCACAGGGGTTTCTACAGAGGCTTCTATGGGGGATTCTAAAGGCCATTCCGCAAGAGATTCTAGGGGGGATTCTAAAGGGAATCCTACACTCCGTTCTGCAAGAGATTCCACAGGGGATTCTACAGGGGCTTCTACACGCCATTCTGCAACAGATTCTAGGGGGGATTTTACAGGGGATTCTACGCTCCTTTCCACAAGAGATTCCATGGGGGATTCTACGTGCTCTTCCACAAGAGATTCCAGGTGGGTTCTACAGGGGCTTCTACGCGCCGTTCTGCAAGAGATTCCACGGGGCATTTTATGGGGACTACTATGTGCTGTTCCGCAATAGATTCCAGGGGGTATTCAATAGGGGATTCTATGCGCCATTGGCAGGAGGTTCCACCAGGGATTCTATGTTGCATTCCTCAAGAGATTCCACGGTGGATTCCACGTAGAAGTCTACGTGTCTTTCTTCAAGAGATTCCACAGGGGATTGTAAGGGGGTGCCTACGCGCCGTTCTGCATGATATTCCAAGGTGGATTATTCGCACCCTTCCCAAGAGTTTCCAGGGGGGTTCTACAGGGGCTTCTACGCGCTGTTCCACAAGACATTCCATGGGGGATTCTACGGGGCATTCTACACACCATTCCGCAAGTGATTCCATGGGTGATTCTATGGGGGATTCTACGGGGGATTCTATGCGCCATTCCGCAAGACATTCAATTGGTGATTCAACGGGGGATTCTACACACTGTTCCGCAAGAGATTCCATAGGGGATTCTACAAGGGAGTCTATGCGATGTTCCGCAAGAGATTGCATGGGGGGCTCTACGGAGAATTCTACGTGCATTTCCGCAAGATATTCCTCAGGGGATTCTACACACCGTTCCACAAGAGATTACACAGGGGATTCCACGTGGAATTCTCTGCACCGTTCCACAGGAGATTCCACAGGGGATTCTACGTGGTATTCTAAACACCCACTGTTCCAAAATAGATTCCATGGAGGACTTTACACAACATTCCTCAAGAGATTCCATGTTGGATTCTACGTGGAGTCCTATGCACTGTTCTGCAAGAGATTTCATGCGGGTTTGTAAGGGGGATTCAACATGCCGTTCTGCAAAAGATTCTATGGAGGATTCCAAGGGGAATTGTACCCGCCTTTCCGCAAGAGTTTCCACGGGGTATTCTACGGGGGCTTCTACGCGCCTTTCCGGAACAGATTCTAGGGGGGATTCTACAGGGGATTCTATGCACCATTCTGCAAGGGATTCCAAGGGGGATTCTACAGGGGATTCTATGCGATGTTCCACATGAGATTTAACTGGGGATTCTACAGGGGCTACTACGCACCGTTCCGTGAGATATTCCATGGAGGATTTTACGGAGTTTTCTTTGGGCCGTTCTGCAAGAAATTCCACAGGGGATTCCACAGAGGATTCTACGGGGTATTCTAAGCACCATTCCGAGAGATTCCACGCAGGATTCCACGGACCGTTCCACAAGATATTCCACGGGGGATTGTACGGGGGATTCTACGCGCCTTTCCGCAAGAGATTCCACAGAGGATTCTACGTGCTGTTCCACAAGAGATTCCAGGGGGGTTCTACAGGGGCTTCTATGCACCGTTCCTCCAGACATTCCACAGTGGATTCCACATGGGATTCTGCGTGACGTTCCAAAATAGATTCCCCGGGGGATTCTATACACCTTTCCTCAAGAGATTCCACGTTGGATTCTACATTTAGTTTTTCGCGCTGTTCCGGAAGAGATTCTACGCAGAATTCTACATGCCGTTCTGCAAAAGATTCCATGGAGGATTCCACAGGGGATTCTAGGAGCCGTTCTGCGAGAGATTCCACAGATTCTAAGGATTCTATGCACAATTCTGTAAGAGATTCCATGGGGAATTCTACGCGGAGTTCCGCAAGAGATTTAACTGGGAATGCTACTGGAGGTTCTACGCACCATTCCACAAGATATTCCATGGGAGATTCTATGGGGGCTTCTACGCACCGTTTGGTACCAGAGTCTATGGGGGATTCTTCGCACTTTTTGGCAAGAGATTCCACGGGGGATTGTATGGGGCATTCTACGTGCTGTTCTGCAAGAGATTCCATGGAGGACTCTACGTGGTTTTCTATGTGTCATACCGCATGATATTCCAAGTTGTGTTCTAGGCGCCTTTCCGAAAGAAATTCCAGGGGGGTTCTAAAAGGGCTTCTACGTGCTGTTCCCCAAGAGATTCCAGGGAGTTTCTACAGGGGATTCTACGCACCATTCCACAGGAGACTCCACCGGGGATTCTATGCACCATTCCACAAGAGATTCTACGGTGGATTCTACGGGGTCTTTTACGTGCCATTCCGTAAGAGATTTCATGGGGGATTCTACGCAACGTTCCACAAGAGATTTCACGGGGGATTCAACGGGGGATTCTACGTACCATTCTGCAAGAGATTCCACCCTAGATTCTAGGGGGGAGGGTGGATTCTACGCACCATTCCGCAAGAGATTCCACGGAGGATTAAATGGGGGATTCCACAGGGGATTCTATGGGCCAATCCACAAGAGATTCAATTTGGCACTCTACAAGGGATTCTATGCTCGTTCCGCAAGAAATTCCATGGTGGACTTTACGGAGAATTCCTCTTGCCATTCAGCAAGAGATTCCACAGATAATTCTACACACCGTTCCGCAAGAGATTCCATGGGGGATTGTACGGGGCATTCTACGTGCCATTCTGCAAGAGATTCCACTGAGGACTCTACGTGGTTTTCTACGTGCCATACTGCATGATATTCCAAGTTGGATTCTAGGCGCCATTCCAAAAGAGATTCCAGGGGGGTTCTAAAAGGGCTTCTACGTGCTGTTCCCCAAGAGATTCCAGGGAGTTTCTACAGGGGATTCTACGCACCAATCCACAGGAGACTCCACCGGGGATTCTACGCACCGTTCCGCATGAGATTCCACGGGGTTGTCCTATGGGGGATTCTAAGCACCGTTCTGCATGAGATTCTACAGGGGATTCTACAGTGTTTTTTACGCACCGTTCCACAAGAGATTCCACGGGGGACTCTACCAGGGATTCTATGCGCCGTTCTCCAAAATATTCCACAGGTGATTCTACGTGCCGTTCCGCAAGAGATTCCACAGAGGATTCTACGGGGACTTCTATGCACCGTTCTGCCAGGGATTTCAGGGGGGATTCTACGCGCCATTCCACAAGACATTCCACAGGGGATTCTACCCACAGTTCCACAAGAGATACCACGGGGGATTCTACGCACCGTTCTGAAAGAGATTCCACATTGGATTCTACATGGAATCCTACACGCTTTTCCACAAGAGATTCTACGCAACATTCTGCAAGAGTTTCCACGTTTTATTTTACGTGGAATTTTATGGGCTGTTCCGCAACAGATTCTTCAGGAGATTCTAAGTGCCGTTCCGCAGAAGATTCCATGCGGGTTTCCATGGGGGATTCTACGTGCAGTTCCACAAGGGATTCCACGGGGTATTGTATGGAGCTTCTATGTGCCATTCCACAAGAGATTCCATAGGGGATTCTATGGGGGTATATCGCGCTGTTCCACAAGAAATTCCACGGAGGATTCCATGGGGGATTCTACGGGGAATTCTAAGGGCCATTCTGCAAGAGATTCCATGGGGGATTCTACAGGGGATTCCACAGGGGATTCTATGTGGGATTCTAAGCACCGTTCCGCAAGAGATTCCACGGGGGATTCCATGGATTGTTCCGCAAGAGATTCCACAGCGGATTCCAAGATTCATTCCACAAGTTATTCCACTTGGTACTGTACGGGGGATTCTTTGCACCGTTCTGCAAGAGATTCCACAGGGGATTTTATGTGGAATTCTGTGCGCCACTCCACAAGATATTGTACAGGGGGATTCTCTGGGGCATTCTACCCACTGTTCCACATGAGATTCCATGGGGTATTTTGCGTGTAATTATGTGAGTCGTTATGCAAGATATTCTACATGGGGATTCTACGGGGCATTCTACCCACTGTTCTGCAAGAGATTCCGTGGGGTATTCTATGGGGGATTCTACACACCATTCCACAAGAAATTCTATGGGGGATTCCATGTGGAATTTTCCGCACTGTTCCACAAGAGCTTCCACGGGGGATTCAATGAGGGATTCTACCCATGAAGAGATTCGACAGAGGATTCTAAGGGGGATTCCATGTACCGTTCCTCAACAGATTCCACGGGGGATTCTATGTGCTGTTCCACAGAAGGATCCATTGGGAATTCCACAGGGGATCCTATGTGCAGTTCCACAAGAGATTCCACTTGGGAATTTATGTGGAATTCTGTGCACCGTTCCGCAAAATATTCTACAGGGGGATTCAACGGGGGATTCCACGTGTCATTCCGCAACAGGTTCCACGAAGGATTTTGTGCGCCATACCGAAACAGATTCCATGAGGGATTACACGGGGGATTCTACGTGCCGTTCCACAAGAGATTCTACGGGGGATAACGGAGGCATTCTACACGCTGTTCCACAGGAGATTCCACGCACCATTCCACAAGAGATTCCACAAAGGATTCCACTGGGACTCCACGATTCATTCTGCAAGAGATTTCATGGGGGACTCTACAGGGGATTCTACCCGCTGTTCCGCAACAGATTCCATGGGGGATTCTACGCGCCTTTCCACAAGAGATTGCACAGGGGACTCTACGGGGAATTCTACGCGCATTTCCGCAGAAGATTCCATGGGGAATTCCACGAGGGATTCTACGCGCAGTTCTGCAAGAGATTCCATGGAGGCTTCTACGTACCGTTACAAAACAGATTCCACGGGGGCCCTACGGGGGATTATACACGCCACTCCACAAGAGATTCCACTTGAGAGTCTACGCACTGTTCCGCAATAAATCTACAGGATATTCTACGAGTCGTTCCACAAGTAATTCCACAGGGGATTCTACAGAGGATTCTACTCACTGTTCCGAAATACATTCTGTGGGGGATTCTATGGGGGGTTCGATGCACAGTTCCGCAACAGATTCCATGGCAGATTCCACGTGGGCTTCTATGCGCCGCTGCACAAGAGATTCCACGGGAGATTATATGGGGGATTCTATGCACCGTTCCACGAGACATTGTAAGGATGATTATACAGGGGATTCTACGTGCTGTTCCGCAAGAGATTTCACGGCAGATTCTCCAGGGTATTCTATGTGCTGTTCAGAAAGAGATTCCACCGGAGACTCTAGGAGGGATTCTACGCTCTGTTCCACAAGAGATTCCACAGGGATTCTACGTGCCGTTCCACAAGAGATTCCACAGTGGATTGCCGTTCTGCAAGAGATTCCACGGAGTATTCTACGGGGGATTCTACACGCTGTTCCACAAAAGATTCCACCGAGGACACTAGGGGGGATTCTACACGCCATTCCACAAAAGGTTCCATGGGGGGTTTTACGTCGAATTCTGTGTGCCATTCCGCAAGATATTCTACAATGGGATTCCACAGGGGATTCTACACACCCTTCCACAAGAGATTCTACTGGGGATTCTACGCGCCATTCCACAAGAGATTACACCGGGGATTCTAGTGGGGATTCTATGCATCGTTCCGCAAGGGAATCAACATGGGATTCTAGAGGGTATTCTATGCGCCGTTCCGCAAGAGACTCCAAAGGGCATTCTATGCACCGTTCCACAACAGATTCCATGGGAAATTCCATGGGGGATTCTACGCGCCGTTCTTCAAGAGATTCTACGGTGGATTCTACAAGAGATTCCACACGTCATTCCACAAGAGATTCCACGGAGGCTTCTACGTACCATTACAAAACAGATTCCACGGGGGGCCTTATGGGGGATTATACACGCCGCTCCACAAGAGATTCCACTTGAGAGTCTACGCACTGTTCCGCAATAAATCTACGGGGTATTCTACGAGTTGTTCCACAAGTAATTCCACAGGGGATTCTACAGAGGATTCTACCCACTGTTCTGAAATACATTCTGTGAGGGATTCGATGCACAGTTCCGCAACAGATTCCACGGGGGATTCTACGCCCCATTCTGCAAGAGATTCCATGGAGGTCTCTACAGGGGATTCTACTTGCCATTCATCAAGAGATTACACAGGTAATTCTGCACACGGTTCCGTAACAGATTCCATGGCGGATACCATGGGAGATTCTACTCACCATTCCGCAAGAGATTCCATGGGGGATTGTACAGGGGCTTCTACGTGCCGTTCCATAAGAGATTCCACTGGGGATTCCACGGGCCTTTCCCCAAGAGATTCCACGGGGGATTGTACGGGGGATTCTACATGCTGTTCTGCAAGAGATTCCACCAAGGACTCTACGTGGTTTTCTATGCGCTATACCACATGGTATTCCAAGGTGGATTCTAGGTGCCCTTCCGAAAGAGATTCCAGGGGGTTTCTACAGGGGATTCTATGTGCTGTTTCGCAAAAGATTCCACGGGGGATTCTATGGGGACTTCTATGTGCTGTTCCACAAGACATTCCATGGGAGATACTATGGGGGATTCTATGGGCCATTCCATATGAGATTTAGGGGGAATTCTACAGGAGATTCTATGCACCATTCCGCAAGAGATTCCACAGGGGATTTTATAGGGGCTTCTCCACGCTGTTTCACAAGAGATTCCATGGGGGATTCCAGGAGGAATTCTAGGGGCCATTCTGCCATGGGGGGATTCTACGGGCCATTCTGTAAGAGATGTCAGGGGGAATTCTACAGGAGATTCTATGAACCGTTCCGCAAAAGATTCCACGGCGGATTCTACAGGGTCTTCTACGTGCTGTTCCACAAGAGATTTCACAGGGGATTCTACACAACGTTCCACAAGACATTGCACAGGAGATTCCATGTGGGATTCTACACATTGTTCTGCAAGAGATTCCATGGTGGATTCTACAGAGGATGCTATGTACTGTTCCGCCATAGATTCCACAGGGGATTCTATGGGGGATTCTACGCTTTGTTCCACAAGAGATTCTATGGGAGATTCTATGGGGGATTCTACGCACCACAAGAGATTTGACTGGGGATTCTACGGGTTCTCTACAAACTGTTCGGCAAGAGATTCCACAGGGCATTCTACGCGGTCTTCTACATGCGTTTCACAAGAGATTCAATGGGGGATTCAACGCACCGTTCCTGAAGAAATTCCCCAGGGGATTATATGGGGGGCACTAATTGCCATTCTGCAAGAGATACAATGGGGGAATCAATGGGGATTTCTACATAATGTTCCGCAAGAGATTTCACACTAGATTCTAGGGGCGATTCTATGCGCTGTTTTGCAAGAGATTCCGCCGGTTATACTAGGTGGGGATTCTACGCGCCCTTCCTCAAGAGATTCCACGGGGGATTCTAAGTGTTGTCTCGCAAGGGATTTCTCTGGGGAGTCCATGGGGATTCTACACGCCGTTCCACAAAAGATTCCACATGGATTTCCACAGGAGATTCTATGCACCATTCCAAAAGAGATTCCATATGGGGACGCTACTGGGGATTCTATGTGCCGTTCTGAAAGAGATTCCAATGGGGGACACTATGGGGGATTCTACTTGCTGTTCCAAATGAGATTCCACGAGGAATTCAGTGGGGGCTTATACGCACCATTCCATGGCAGATTCCAGAGGGGATTCCAGGGCCACTCCTCGCACCTTTCTGCATGAGATACCGTGGGCCACTCCGCGCACCGTTCTGCAGGCCACTCTGGAAGAGATTCTGTGGGGGATTCCGCGCACCACTCCGCGGGGGATTCTGTGGGAGATTCTGTGGGGGATTTCCCGGGGGATCTACGGTGCATACAATTCCCTGTACAATCTCTTGAGGAACAGTGTGTCCAATTCCCTGTCCAATCCCCCATGGAACAGTGCGTAGAATCCCCCGTCCAATCCCCCATCCAATCCCCCATGGAATGGTGCGTAGAATCCCCCGCAGAATCCCCCACCCAAACCCTCAGGGGATGGGACGCGGGCGGGTGCAGGGGCGCTCCCATCAAAGTGCAAGTTGGCAGCCCCATAGAATGCCCAGTAGAACTCCCCACCGCAGGAGGGGACGCCAAACTCCTCTTCCCCCCCACCCCCATACGCCAGAACTAGGTGTAGAATCCCCTATCAGAATCTCTTATAGATGAGGGCCCAGAATCCCCTCTAGCATCTCTTATAGAACAGGTTGTAGAATCCCCCATAGAACCTCCTGCAGAACTGGGCGTAGAAATCCCATACAACATCCTGTATAACCTCCCGTAGAAGGGGGCCTAAAACCACCCACAGAACCGGGCAAATAGTCGCTCATCAAACCTCACATAGAACCTACCTTTGAAGCTCCCAAAGAGTATCACATAGAATCTCCTATGGAAGGGGCATAGATTCTCCCATAGAAATGGGTATAGAACTACCCATAGAGCAGGACACAGAAATCCCGTACAATATCCCGTAAAACCTCCTGCAGAACAGGGCATGGAACCTCCCATAGAATGGAGAATAATATCTCCGGTAGAATCTCCAGTCGAACCACCCGCAGAACAAGACTGCCCGCCGGGTATAAAATCTTCCTTAGAATATGCATTAGAATCTCCCATAGAACCTTCCTCATCATCTCTTCTAGAATCTCCCATAGTATATCTATTAGAACCACCCCGCCCCCCCTTTAGAACCCTCCTGCTCCCCCAGCATAGAACGCCTCTCTGAGAACAAAGCGTGTAATCTGCCATACGACCTCCCATACAACAAGGCGAAGAATATCCTGTGAAACCTCTCATATAATGGGGCGTAGAAGCTCGCACGGAGTCTCCCATAGAACAGGGCATAGAATCTCCCCTAGAATCTCATCTAGAACAGCATGTAGAATCTCCCCTACTGTCTCCCCTAGAATGGGACATAAAATCTCCTGTAGAATCTGCCATAAAACAGGGCATATAATCTTCCCTAGAACAGGGCACAGAAACCCTCCTTAGAATGGGGCATAGAGCCTTCTGTAGGTTCACGCATAGAATCTCCCATTGAACTTGGCATAGAATCTGGCTTACAACAGGGCATAGAACCTCCTGTAGGAGCTCTGCATAGAACGGGGGAGTAGAAAGGTATGTAGAACCTCCCACAGAACAGGGTGCAGAATTTCCCAGAGAATCTCCCGCAGAATGGGGCATAGAACCTCCCCTAAAACTACCCTTAGGACCCCCCCAGAACGCGGTTCAGAATTTCCTGTATCATCTGTGTAGAAAGGGGTGTAGAACTTCGTGTGCATGGGGGCCTTGCAAGTGACACCAAACTACCCCCAGTATGGGGCATCAAACCACCCCCACCCCCATCGAACCTGCCCTACAGCAGCCAGGGCACAGAATGCCCCACAGAAGGCAGGGACAGAATACTCTCTGTGCATCAAAGCATAGGTTTAGAGACATAATCCCTTGTTTTCCTCACTGAGGACTATATCAACACAATAAATAACTTGTCTGACGAGTCTGATTTCTTTTCCCTTATACAGTTCATACCCCTCATGTAATTTAACAGCATAGAGGCTATCAGCTGCTGGTACTTTAATTTAGCAGAACATGAACAAAAGAATTCTTCCCTGAAATATATGTCCAAATTAGTGAAGATTTGCAAATACCTAAGGATAGAGATAGAAGCATCTCAGATTGATTTAGGGCTGCTATCATTTAACAAAAGCAATGCTATGCCAACTTTGAAAGGAAGTTAGTGTAAGCTACAGCCATGTCCAAATGATAGCTATGAAGTTCTGATAAATTCTCATTAAAAATACTCAATAAAAAGCAGTAGGTAATACTTCATCCAATTCCTTCTAACAGTGTAAGAGAAACATCTTTCGTTAAAAAGGTTCCACATTTATCATAGATATAACTGCTATATCTGAGGACATTAACAATACAAACTAATGACTATATTGCTACCTTACACATCTTAGGAAGATATGCAAGTCCACACACCAGAAACTTTGAAGCTGACTTGAGCATCTTGTATCCTTGCAAAAGCCTCCTAATCCCTAGCAATGGTTCTGACATCCACCAAAAGATTAAATAAACAAATCAAATGAACATGGTACTGATATCTGACTGCTGTTCAGCTTGTCTGGGGAAAGAACCTTTATGCCATTTCATTAAGAAGTTTGTCAAGTGTAAACTACACCAATATGTTAGATGAGACTTCGACATGGAATAAAGCCTACCACTTTCACAATAGCTGTTGAACAGGAGATTTTCATAGATTCCTTAATTATGCTTTGTGTTGCAAGATACAAAGACTTGATCCAAAACATTTGACTTGATTCTCCAGAAGGTGATTTACTATGCCCAGTACCAAGAAATGTACTGTTCTGATGACCAGCAAGAAAAAAAAAATGAATTAGGAAAGTTTAAAAAATGTTATACGTTCAAGGTAACTTAACTGTAAGGAAATCTGATCTATCATTGGGATAATTAGTAACTGGTTATTTGCAGATACTTGTCACAGCATGTAGTTATGCATCATGGATTGTCTATGCAGAAAGGAGCTTAATATATGCAACAGCATAAAATATTTCTAAGAAGGCATGAGAAGTTCACATCTTACAGACAACTGTAAATAAGCAAAGCAGTTAGTTCAGATCCATAAGTCACGAGCTGTCAACATTGATTTCAGTCTTTATGACCTATCATCTTTATGGAATGCATTCTGTATACCTGGCTCTCGCTGGATAGACAGTTACAGAAAATAAGCAGCTATTCTTAATGCTGCAGATTAATTGTTAGTGAAATGTACACTGCTAATAAATTAGCGTGAACCCTTGCAGTGAAAAGCAGGACTTGAGACAACTTTTAGGCTCCTTCTTCCATCAGTGTTTTTGACCAGCTCTGCTCTTTACATCTTGTCACCACACTTTTTGTTCATCCTCAGTGCAAGTTAACTTCCCAGAAGAAAATAGCCTCTTGAATACTAGACACTATGCAGCACAATGAACCATTTTTTTCAAATCAATCTGGCTTCTTCCTGATCATTAAATACACTGTCCTTTTAATACTTTATTCACTTTGGTTATTTATTTATTTTTAAATCACAATTAATTTGCAGGTAAATGATTGTTTATTTGACAGATGATATTTTAGGCAGTGTTTTTCTGGTTGTCAGAAAACAATTGCTAGGCCAATGACTTCACTGTTTACATCCTGCCAGTGCAGAGAATTTGCATGCAAACTCAGGATTTGGTTTCCAGAAGAGCTCTGCATGAAAATATGAAGTTTCCTATGAACATTGATCCTATGAAAAGGCATTAACAGTTTCAAGGAAGTCAAAGGCTGTAAACATATGACTAGAACTAAATTTCTTGTACCACTGCATATAGGTTATTTGATTCTCTCCTCCTCCCCCCCCAGCACCAAATGATATGTCCCAATCTGTTATCATCCTTTTAAAAACAACCCCAAAAGTTTAAGTCATCTTCCCAGCTGTAAAATCTATTGTCTTCTGTTCTAGTGTGGGTACAGATAAGCCTTGTTCCCTCTGAAGTAGCTATTTATGTAAATGCACGCTATTTTGTCTTCTTTCTGTAGCTTTCTCAAAGTTAACTGCTCATTTTCACTACTTCATCTTTAATTTGTACACAGTCAAGTAGAGCACATGCACATAGACAATGCTTCTGCTAGAACTTGTACAAAACATCACTTGCTTTTCAGGTTATACTTGTATTTACAAATACCAGAAAGATGTTTTTCACAGCAATATGATATTGCTTATTCAGATTCAGCATGAAACCCATTAAACCACCTACCCCTCCAAGTTGTTGCTGACTCTATATGGATAAAACCAATTTAATGAATGTATATTTAGAGAAGCATTTAAGTTTCGTTTAAAGTTCTGGAACAAATAGTGAATCCCACAAAAAAAAAAAAAAAATGAAGTGGTGAGATAAAGGACATAAAAACATGGAATGCACAGAAAAATGGACTCAAAAAAACATGCCTTAAGGAAAAAAAACTGAAATACTCACCTCTTTGGATTCTACACTGAGGTTGGGCATAAAGGTAAAACACAAATTTTACATAAGATAATATCGTTAAAAGCAGAGACATACATAACCCTTTCCTCCCCTTTCCCCTGCACGGACAGAAAAGTACTTTTGAAAAGTGCGTTTAACTTGGCATTTGTACCCTTGTACAGAACTAAGGCTTCTCAAGAGTGTGATGCACCCCAGAGATGTATTTTCTGTTTATGGAAAATAGCAAATGAGGAAATGTACCAAGTCCCTGATGAAATGTAACGTGACACTTTAGGCAAGAATGTCACCCTAAAATTGCCAACAAGCATATTGTTTTCAAAAAAGCCATTCTCAAAAACAAACACATGGGGATGAACAATCAAACACTGCAGAATAAACAAAACTAGGAAAAAGATACTCCCTTCTGAATGATCAACTTAATAAGGAAAAGTTGTACAACAGTATTATACCAAGAAAAACAGAACCCATGTTCTCTAAAAAGACTATAGATCTCTATATATCTGTGATGAAACAGTATAATGCTAAAGACTGAAAATTAAAAATACTGCTATTAAACACATTTTCTGAAAGACATACACTTCTTCCAGTAGGTCTTTAAAATAAATCTAAAATCATGAAATTAGTATAGGTTGCACTTATCCTGCAGGGCAATGGAATCCAGAACTTAGTGCTGAAAAGAACAAAATTTCAATGCTTTCTGTAAAATGCACTGTTTAGGTCAGAAGCAATATATTAATACTAAAGTTTCTTGGTTTCAGGACCACCATTGCCACAGCTGGTGCAAATAGTACAGATTGAAGGGGTTTTTTCTTCATTGCTGTCCATGACTTGCTGTATTGAAAATAGTCTGATCATGAGAAGTAGGTTAGTGAGGGCAGATCAGAAGATGCAGTTACAGGTTTAAACTGATGGGGACAGCAAGGACTTGAAAGTTCATTTTACTTCTAAACAGCAAAGGACAGCAAAATCACCTTGCAGAAGACACCATCTGCCCTCCTACTTTCTTACTTGTGTTATCTTCATCACTTAAACTGATGGAGTTGTTTGGGCTACAAGAGATGAAGCAAAAAGCTTGGGAAATTTCTCTACTGCACTGGAATTTCTCTGTTAAGGGACAATTTCCCAGAGTCAAGATGACATAAGTTGTATTAACATCAATTATACTCAACAAAAATATAGTTTGCTATAAATACTACAACTCCAGAAAGCAAATACAGAAAACACACATCAAATCAGTTGACCTAATCAAAGTTTCTCAAATTAAGAAAGAAGCATTCTTTATCCACAATTAATGTCAAGCAAAGACTTCTCATGCACATATGGAGACAGTAACTTTGAACATTTTCATTATCTTTTGCTGTCACTTAGATAAAATGGTCATTATCAGAAAAACAAATTTTATTTTATTATTTTTTTTAATTTTTTTTTTTTACACATAATTAAAAAATTGCATATCATGTGGGCAATTTAAGTCTGGTTTTCCATTTCTTCTAATCACCCACACTTTAGGAACAGGAAGCTTCACTTAATATCTCTTCACTATATGATCTTCAGCATGGAAGATTAATTTTCATTGTGAAAGAAAGCATGGAGGATCAAAAATCAAAAATATTCACAAACATCTACAGCAAGATATAGGACTAAGGAGGGATATTTTTTGTTTCCACCAGTTAAGTCACTGGACACAAAGTTTACCTGCAGATGCTCAGAACTGCCTCGGTACTGTTAACCTGAGCCCCTCATCACCTCTTTCATAAGTACTATAGGTATATTTAAATTAAGTGTTTTTCTTCCTGACTGTCCTGAGACTTAAGCCTACTATATACTCAGCACATTTACCAGACACAGGGAATCTGATCTTGGCAAGGAGTGTTTTATTCCCTGTTTTTAAGTGAGATCTGAAAATGGTGTACTACAGTACTACACACTACAGCATGTGCACAATATTACAGAACACACTTGTAAATAGGGAAAACTCCAAGTTTCTTTTTCAACCTAGGAAAAGAGAAGTTATTATAAATTTGAGCAAGCATTAAGTTATCTTGAGACAGAGACCAAGGACCTAGCTTTCAACACAAAGCAGAATATCTCAAATAGAATTGTTAAAGTCATGAAACTAGAAAAGAGGGCTCTCTCTCTCTCTCCAAGATTGCCCCCTCAGTGCTCTAATCTATCTAGAGCCCTCTGCAAGGCCTCTTGTCCTTCCAGGGAATCAACAGCACCTCCCAGTTTGGTGTCATCAACAAACTTGCAAAGAATGTTCTCCAGTCCTGCATCCAGATTGTTGACAGAGAATGTGAAGTAGCTTCTTTCTTAGCCTCCTGATTAATACACTTATTATAAACCTCTTAATTCTGCCCCCACTGATTGTATGGAGCACAGCTACTAATCCCAGACAGGAATTTCAGCCTGATGAACAAGAGATTAAAAAAAAAAACTCAACCTCAAGTCCTCAGTGTCATCCACTCATATCCATCTATGAGGCTACCTTTCAGTCTTGTAGAAGACAGACCACAACTTTCTTCTGAATATTAGCCACCACATTAATTTGTGGCAGCACACTTTAAGTTGAATAATAGTTTAGACTGAAAGAAGATTTACTCCTTGTACTTTGATGGAATTGAGCTAGAAATTAATAATTTGTCTATCAAGAAGAACAGTTTTTCTAATCCTAAGTGTTTACCAATATATATTCCAAAATAGAGCAGTCTCCAAACCATAAGTAGTATTTAATGGTTTACTTCAGGAATTTGATGGTGGCTGTACATATTGAATTATGTCCAACTTAACACACAGCAAGAAATATGAAGAAAATATTTACTGTAGCAAGGTCCTTCCTCTCTCTCTGTAACCTACAAAGGAAGGCTAGGTATTACCAAAAATGTAATGGCTGGTATTCACAGATCTTGGAGATTTAAACTAATAAGTGAGTTCAAAGTCTCAGAACATGTGACTCATGATAAAAAACAGGAAGTCATCATCTAGAAACTCCTTACAAATACCACAACAGCAGTGAACTGTACAGCAAACACCGGTCTTTCCTACCAAGTTCCAAGAAAAAAAAAAAAAAGAAAAAAAAAAAACATATTTTCAAAGCACAGCACAAAGACAACATATAATAGCATGCATTTTTTCATGTGGCTTCTGGAGGATGTTTAGCATGCTCAATTTCAGTGTACAGGGTAATTACATCCTTTATCTCAGCTTCAAGTAATGAAACTAAGCCCAGTTTCTGTTTTCCAATTGTACCAATACACACATTGCTGGTGTGGGCACAGCTCTGTATTTTAAAGAAAGAACAAGTAAATTTAAATTTCCTTTGGGGAAAAAAGCAAATGTTAAACCATAGCTTATCTAAAGCAAAAAGAATTTCTTTCAACAAAGCAGCAAGACTGAAGCTAGTGAAGTTACACTGTTGTCTATCTGCTCCACTGGAGAACAACATCTACCCTGTAGTTTAAGATTGCTCTCATCAAAAAGATAATCATTGTTTCCATGAGGAAGCTCTTCTGTTGAAATTATAATGATTTTTATTTTTTTTCTAATCGATTTATGGAGTTTAATTCTTTATGAGTGGAATGTTTCTCTTGGAAAGTGGATAACTATGCTGATGATGAATTTTAGTCCTTCATTCTTGTTTGGAACATGAATAAGTATGTATCCTAGGGCCTGACAGAAACATCTGTGCAGTTACAGAGTCAGAAAGGTCCACTGCACAGAAGAAAAAAATATTCCTTTGATATGCTTTTTCAGTGAAGCATTTGAATGGTGCCCATCTTCTCTGAAGTCTCAACTGTGTTATGACAAAACAAAATAATTCTTTTACGTTGCTCTAAGTCTTCCATCTATGGATTTCAAAGCAGCATTAACAAGGATACATAGCACAAAGAGTAAGAGGTACATTGTCTTTCCAATACCTCTGCTATGTGCTTTCAGACCTGCAGTCACACAGTATTTCTTTAGTTGACAGAAACAGACATCAATTATTTACATATTGAAAAATCATTATGTCTAATCCTACAGTAAAAGCAATCACCACCTCGGAACAGATGTATTAAAGAAAATCAACCACTTTGCTTAAAATTAATACAAAACTGAGGTGCTGGTTTATTCAATGCAACCAGTTTGTTTCTGTTCTACTGCCTTTACTCAGTAGTAATTTGAGTAAATTCACCCTGTAACCTGAACCCTTGTAATCCTTCTGTGTTATAAGTCATTCTAAGGAAACATTAAAAACCCCACAACCACCTTGTTTTGGAAGCCTTACTTTTAGGTATCAAGTTTGACATTAAAAAAATAGGACTCAACTGAGCAATTGAGCCAGCTTCAGACAGCTATAACCTAGTCTGGACTTCTTTCCTTCTTTAAGTCAAATGAAAGAAGAAGACACTTTAGGATGAGATGGCATGTGAATGAAAGCATCCTCTTGTCTCTATTGACCTCACAGAGAATCCAACATCTACCTCCACTACAGGAAACACAAAGCAGAATCTTAAGTTTAGGCAAGATGAATCTCCCAGATATCCCTTGCACATGATTACACCCCCACCCACCCCAATTCTTCATGCCTTTAATTGAAGTGCTCATGTGTGCAGTACTTCTGAAAAGGCCATATGGTGTGTTTTTTTTAAGTGAATGTTTATTTCCACCCCCCTCTCCCCACCCCCCCACCCCCAATATCTCCTCACAGACTACATTTCCAATAAATGTGTTTCTTACAACTTATTCGGAAGTTTGAATTTGTTTAGCAACAGTGAATGCAATGAAGGTTAATTTGCTTGAATTATTTTTTTAGATGATCAGTGTTGGGTGCTGGTTTTGTTTTTGTTTTTTTTTGTTTTTCCCATACAGAACCTGAAACCAGTTGTATGAAATTTGCATGGAAAAATGAAGAATATACACTTTTGATACTTTCATGATCCATAAACCATGCAAAGAAATTAAACTCCAGGTAAGAATCTCTCCTTTGCATAACTGACAATTGAATTATCTGCCCTCAGGATTTGGGAATTTTGGAAATTTGGGGAGTTTTTTCCTGACTCAGGTTTTTAAAACCTATGATGCTCTCCATATTTTAAAATTCTTCGAAAGTTTTCATTACAGAAACATAGAGAAAGTCCTGCGAACACTCTGCCCAGGACCTAAGCCTGACAAAGGTCAAGTCTGTTCTAAATGCAGAGCCAGTAATATTCCAACAGAGTTCAGAAGTTCACACCCTCTGCTCTCCCACTATAAATCTATTTAGATAAGTTTTTTGGAACAAAGGTTAACAAGACTTTAGGTCAAAAACCAATATAAGTCAACATGATCCAATTAAACAGTTATTCTTTTTGTTGTGTTCTCCTGTCTTGCCTTAGTTAAAAAGGTAGCCCAAACCAAAAACTTGAAGAAGTTCCCTGCCCCCTCCCCAGCATGAATGTTACACACAAATCCAACAGTCCCCTATATTATCACATACCTATTTATCCTGATTAAGGAGGTATTGGGGAGGCATTGGGGAGGCAAGGACAATCCCCAGACATGGACTGTATATCTCGAAACAAGACACTGGAACTCATGATAAGGAAGCGGCAGACGGACAGAGAAACAAACGTAAGGACTATAAATCTCAAAACTGGACATTGGAATTCATTATAAAGATACAACAAACGGAAGAATTAGCAACAACCAGCTCTTGCAATTAAGAAACCTGCCAATTCAGCAGATTCCTGACCAAAGGTGAAAAGTACACTGTGAGGAAGACTCGGGGTCTTCCTCCCAAAGACCCCTGCCCACGTCCCAAAGACCCCTGCCCACAATTCTTGGAAGGCTCTACGCAGGTGCAAGGTGCCAAAAGGCTAATTAGCATGAGAAGCGAGGGAAGGCGGGGATAGGTAATGCATATGTATAGGTGCTTGTAGAATATTGATAGATTGATTGTATAAATTCAAGACTGCTTTTTGCTTTGGGTATGCACGATAGGTGGAGAGATCCCCCGTGCATCCAGCGCTGCAATAAAGAATATACCACTTAAAGGAATTACGGCTTCGATCTTTGAATCATCCAATACGATATTTCTATTTGATTTTTTCTGAACTGTAATCCAAGATGCTAGTTTGTTCCATGCTTTGAAAAAGCACAATCTTTTCTACCTCAAAAAAGGCTTACTGACTTAAACAAAAAGGCTAATGGGAGTGAGGTATGCAATAAAAATGCACTGAATTTATAAGTTGAATACTTCTGCTTATATGCCCAAAATTAGGAAAAAAATGGTTATACAAAGTCAGGATGGTGAGGACATTAATGATAGTCACAGTTAGCAGACATCCTTCTGCAGTTACTCATATCTGCTGATATCATTTGCAGAATGTCTAACATGACTATTTTCAGTTATGTTTCACCATTCCAGAGCATTAAATTATATATTTGGGGAATGGAGGAAAAAAGATTTATGGAATAGGCTAATAAGTCCTGGGTAACTATATTCTTCCATGTTCTTACTTGGATCAGTGATCAAATATATTTTTCCAGGAAAAGCTTTCTATAAAAAAAGAGCAATAAGCTTAAACTACATCCTGTAAAGTGTTACTGCGTTAACTAGATTATGAATTTATAAACTGTATTATAAACTGTACAGATCATGCCAAGTACCCACCCTCCCCTAACTGTTTGCAAAGGAAGCCCTCAGCCCCTGCTAAGAATTACGGCTAACAGCAGTAGTGATGAAACACATGAAGTGGTGCAAAAAACATAACAGGCTGAAACAGTTACCCCCCAAAGATGTTGTCTGCTCTCAGGACCTCAGTTGGGTATCAACTGTTAGACAAGCTGATGGACAATTTCCCAAACCTCAGACTGTCTCCCAAACTCTCATCCCCAAGCACTAGGGCAATGTACATTAAGAGGAAGAGATCTTGGATGCTCCCTCAATCTATTCATGAGGAAATCGCCTTCAATTTCATTCAGTCTTTGTTGCATAAGGTAGGGTACCCTGGCACTCCAGAGAGGGAGAGGAAGACTGCAGCCTGAAGTGTAACAGGCAAACTATCTGCTGGCAGGAGGGGCAACACTGATACAGGGTTGAATTAAATTGCACTTTTAGATATCTCTTGATATAATGGTTTGAAACCTTTTGCCTAGGCTTCACTAAAAAGTCAGAAGAAGCAGCATAGGCTTTTACAGCATATGCCCCAAATTTCTACTAAAAAGTCTTGACTTAAGTACTCATAGGACATGTTAGAAATGTCTTCAAAATAGGATTAAATAAAAAAATGGGATTTATTAAAAGAATAGAGGTAAGCAAACAGCGCTGGGTGCACTGGGAGTCTCCGCTCCACCAGGATGCACACCAGCCACATCAAGTAGCTGATTTTTATGCTCCTAGACTAATACATATTCATTACTACTTCTAAAAAAAATGGGTTATTATAATTAGCTTCCGGGGCCCAGTCCCTCCTACTGGAGCATGCACATCAGTCTCCGGTGGTCCCTCTGGGGGTCTCTAGGGGTCTTTCATGCTGAAGGCTTGTAGTCTTCCTCTCTAAGTTTTTTTCTTGTCCTTCCCCTTTGTACTTCCTTGGCACCGTGTCAAGTTTACACAGCATCCCCTGCAGGTCTTGTCTCCTAGTCATCCTTCAGCTTCTTTTTTTTTTCTTCTTCTTAACCTCTTGGCCACCTGGCCAGATATCAGAGGCTTGCATAGTATCCCATAACAGTCACTAGTTGTTATCAGTTGTTCTGAAACCCCCAGACATCAAAGACTTCATACAAACACAAATAGCTTTCTTATTGACACTTCACCAGTAATTAAAACATTCTTCACCAGCCATTCACAGGGACAGTCACACCTATAGCAGTGTTAAGTTAATCTCGAAGAAGACAAAAAAAAAAGGCTGTAACTGTTAGAAATAGAAGTCTGAAATAACAAAGGCAAACAGGTTCATAAATTTGAGGAGTATTTTCCGAAGACTTGATAAATTGACTAGAATGAGGGGGAGACTGGGACACACTGCATCTGTGGTTCAAGAATTAAATTGCCAGTGCAGGACCCAGAGGCAGACAGGACTGTTCTTTATTGACACGAATTGTTAAAACATTCCTAACAGGACTTACCAAGACTACCCACTTTAGTTCATATTTTCTATGTATTTGCCTGCCTTCCTGATGAGGCAGAGGAATGATGACACAGCAGGGGAAAACAAAAAACAAGAACACAGTAAATGCATTTTACTGGGAGGCTGTAAGCCTGCAATGCTATCAAACAGATTTGATGGTTGGTAGGAAACAGCAAAAGCCTTGACATGATAAATGAGGTTTCTGTAGTTCCCATTAAATGTCCTACAGATCTGCCAAAACTTAAGCCCCACCCTCCACCCACCCAAAGGCTTATATGTGTTCACTGTTAGGACCTGTTTAGATCAACAGCTCACAGTACTGCACTTGACGGGCCTTTCAACTCCTCATTTAGAGCACAGGCTAAACACAGAAAATGATAGATATACTTGAACCAAAAACTTAACTGGATTTTTACTGCAGTTGATTTTTTCCTGTTTAGTAGGGGAAAGAAATGACAAGCATCCAGACTGCCTCCACTATATTCTCAGTACTTCTACTGCTGATGCTGTGGAGTAAAGGGATATCATGAAGGAAGGGGAATTTGATTTAACTACAGGAATATTACAACAATAATGGAATAGGAGCAAAAGAGAGTCAGTGCAAAGATTAAGTGAAAAGACAAAACAGTATAGCCTCTAGTTCAGGAGTCACAAGGCTGGAAGCCAAGAAACCATATGAAAGTACCACCATGCTTGTACTGATACAAGTCTTTTGGGAATCATTTTTGGCCTCCAAGCAATATTTACAATCATGAGAACAGCCACGCAGATCAGACTGAATGTTTAAGATGGCCACAAAAGAATTTTTTTTAAAAAGAGGATCACTAAGGAGAGAAGGGGAAGTTCGTTCTAATGAACCTAGGCAAGAAATATATCCTAGAAACTTAATTACACTGATTAAATATATCAGTTCCATGGTAATTAATACTAGTTGAGAACTGAAACTTTGTACACTGAGGTGTTTTAACAAGTAGTTCACTCAGGTCATAGTGAAATCAGAGCAAACCCATCTCATTATGTACTCATATGCCTTAGAGGAGGATGTACATTCTTAGAAAAGAAATCATAGATACTGTTAGGCTTGAACTCATTTATCATATTTACTTTATAACTCAAAAAGAAAATGTCTTTATAACCAGCATAATTTAACAGACATTTCTATTTTTATTTTTTTTTTGTCACTGTTTGATTAATTTAGAAAGCAATAGTATCTATTAACAATTATGCATCAATATCTTCATAACCTTTCATACGCAACACTATGGATTGTGACACACTACATTAACTGCTTGAATCAAAGAAAGAACTTCTACTCTTGCTTTCACATGCCAGGAAAAGGTATGTGAATCCTGGTTATGAGATATATCCAGATGTTTAATAACTAGCATACCTTGTAAAAAATCTGAAGACCCTAACTCTGATTTCACATTAACCACTATAAGTTAGAAGCAACTCCAGCCATGTTACCTCAATATAAAAGTAGTGTGGAGCCAGCATCTGGACCTAGACATATCTAACTCTTCTAGATGTAAAAGATCGGGAAATATGAAATTACTAGAAATGCACAAGCAATGTTAGGTATTTTACTCTCTATGGGATTAGAACCACTGAATTATCCAATATTAATATACTTGCTTTGCTTCTTTGCATCTTCTGATCAACTCTCAACCATGAACTGTAGTCTCATGTAGGCATTGTAATTAGCATGCTTCCTTCCTTTCTGGAACCATGCTGATTTTTTAAATGGAAGTGCAAGACACTCTTCCAATTGAATGTAAATTGTATAATTTATTAATTATTTCAGTAGCACTTGATATTTATTTTAATTAATTTTTAAGTCAGACGTTAACGCTGTAGAGTAACAGCAGGACATCAAAATAAGTTTTTTTTTTTTTGGTTGAGAGCATTTTTATGAAAGAGTAAGTAGTGCACTTTTTTTTTCACATTATAAAGGTTTAGTGAAATTATGCCACATAAAACGGATGTTTCCAAACAAAATAAAAAAGTTTCTCAATGTGTTACCTGCATGTGTAGGTCAAGAAATAAAAGTAATAATACTCACTTCATCACAGCCTTTCCTGCAGAGCTGTACCAGGATCAGCAGTCTCTGCAGGGACAGGATTAGGAAGTTTAATTAAAGTCCTGCTTCCTTAGGCTGTGGCTGGAGGCAAAACTCTCCACGGCACCCATTGGAATTCATGGGAAATGCATCCTAAGCCAACAGTTATCTTCCTCTTGTTGTGTTCCCTTTAACTGAGGGAATCAGTCATACATGTCAGAGAGTTTTTAAGAGCTTACTCTGAATTGGCAGAGACCAAACCTGTGAGAACATTTGACTAACAGTCTTGGGACAGAGAGTTGTCTTAATGTTGAAAAGCAGTCAGCAATCCTTTCTATTCACTGCAGCTAGTAGTTGAGGAATGGACAACGGCTATCTGGGCAAGTAGACCTACAACCTCCTCTCCTCATCCCACATTACTATAGCAAACCATAGCACCAATAGCATTTCTGTCTATCCCAGAATCTTGTGGCTGAACAAAAGTGAGACAGCATGCCTCACTTCTTTAATGACACCAATAACTTCAGAAGTACTGCCTTTTAAACCAGGAATTGTCTTTCCTAGTCCTGCTGAACTTCAGGAACCTGACATTCTACTGAACCTTTTATTAAAACTGCAAAATGGGAATTACTTTGGCCCATGGACACATAAAATTGAGTACAGAATTCCCTGATTTTAACTACATTTTTCACCATACCATATGAATTACTCCATATTAAGATGGCCACAGGTTTTTACAAGAACAGTGCTTTGTCTGCATTTTGCCTCTACATGTACCAGCACTACAGCAACATAAATATCATGTTTCTGGAAAAAAAAAAAACACAGGCCCTCTTTTCTTAAAGAAATTGGAATGATACAAAAATAGCAAACAAAAATCTAAAAATAGAGTGGTTTTCAGTGAAGTTTTAAGATAACAATAAATTTGCTTAAATATTTTGGCTGCCCATGACCCCAAATAAATCACTCAATACTGAGTTTCATTTCCTCCCCATCAATCAAGTTGTAGCTAGAACACAGAAGATAAAAGGGGACAAAGTAGTATTGGCAAGGCTTTTATGCCAGTATCATTCAGGAGTATGCATGGCCCATAACATAAACAGTATCAGCTCTGCATTCACCTGGGATCTTTGCATTGTGCTGCAACTTGCAGGAAGGGTATGCAGTGCTCAGTGCCTCATGCTCCTACCCACCACCCCTTATTCCCTTCCCCATTTCCAGATCTGGAAACAAGACATACTTCAAGTCTTTATGACAGTTTACTTTGAGTTGTACTTCAACTGTGAACAGCTGAAATGTGTTTGTTTTTTTAATGTTTAATTAAAACAAACAAACAAAAAAATACACAACACCCCCTGATTCCCACTCCATGCTTGTGCTTAAAAGTCCTTACTTCATTCCAGTTATTTTACCAGACTCACAGTTAACATAATTTGAAGTCTGTGCACATGGAATAAAAACCATGTCCCTCCCTAATGTTCACAGCCTATCCAAAAGTAAGATATCTCATGCTATATTCCCCATCAGCTAGAAGGGAGAAAGAAACCCACTTTCTTCTCTGAAGAGAGACAAGCTTAAATGGCTGATCCTCTAAACGTCTTTTCAGAAGTGTCTAACACCTTGATGCAAGAGATCCAAAAATCACCTCCCAGCTGAGCCCTGCATCTCCTTACATATTGCATAGCTCACCTTCTTGTTATTCCTTGTTCAAGGAGTAGCAGTTCTTCCAAGCCTTTCAGATTTGGGTCCCAGTGGAGAGAGGATCAATGATCGAGTTTGAATATATTTAGACTCCATATTACAACTCATGTGAAAACTTCATGGTATGCACCAATTAGGCAGATAGTACACAGTTCTGTTTCCTTACCCTCATCCCAATAACAGCACTTGTTTTTTTTTAAGCAAGAACACTCAACATTTTACAGTTTAGGATACTAAATATTCCCAACACTCATACCACTACAACCCTCCTGAAGATCTGCATTCCCACCAAAGCAATACATAACTTAAAGTTAACATAAAGGTCTTCCTGTCCCTGTGCCAAGACAGCATGAGATTATGTAAATCAGTGGAAAACAAAGATTTCAGCTTCATATGTTGTTCTGCAAATCCTACCTCTTTTTTCTCATCGGTGCATGGGAAAAATGCAGTGGAGAGAGAAGCCGCTTTTCACAGGCAGTAATGATGCTTTCAAGGTCACAGTCCAGATGCAAATTTACAGAAAACAAACAGTAATAACATAACTTAATCATAGTTTTTTCCTGAATCTCTCCAGTCACCCTGGGTTCATGTCATTATTTCCTTTTTTTATATGCCTTGCTAGTTTGCACATTTCAGCCAATCTTCATATACAATACTGAATACAGACAATATAACGGGAATTAAAGCTCTTTGAGAGCCTATGTGCCACATTCAATTAACAGTATCAAGAATCTTGTAGCTAGCAGCAAACCCAAGATACATAATAGGACTATTTAGAGTTTACCAATGGATAAGATACTACACAAATACCTCCTCTTTTGCTTTCTCCTCTTCTAGAAAATTACAGTAGACTTCAAAATAAGAACCGCTTATCTTATTCCATCATGCAAATTAGCATTTAAGTTGGTGCAGAAGGACAAACCAACAGGATGTCCATTACTCCCACCTCACCCAATCTGCCTTATGCAGCATGGAAACTATATCTAGTGCTGCAGCATGGCTTAAGAGAAGCAAGTTCTAAATAACTGCTTTGGGAATCAGCTGGAACAAACTGCACTGTGTCTAGCACAACCTTGATCTAAGCTACAGGAAAGTTAATCTCAAAAAGCCAATAGCCAGGCATATGTCAACAACATGTATGAATTACTATTTCTTAGTCTAGGGATGCCAACTTCTCTATTTCCTTTGTGCTGCCCTGTCTTCAGATAAAATGTCTTTTAGGGCTTTTTACTGCCTACACAAGAGATGAGTTATGCCCAGTAATATTGGCAGAGAACACCTTTACAAGAAAATTCCCAGTAGTCAGATGCAATATATACACGCCCATTTAGTATAAAGGGAAACCAGTCCTTTTCTGGTAGGAATCGCCTCTTGACTTGAATACATTGAAGGAAAACTGAGCTTTTGCCTGGAAAGAATCCATAATGCTTGGCAGTATTAACACACTAGTAGGAGTAAAAAGCTTTGATGTAATTATTACCAATAGGTTGTATGCATTAACTACTATTTCCAAACCAGCAGGTTATTCAGCAGCTTTAGAAACAATAAAACCCTCAAGACAAAAAAGAAGTTTAAGAAATCATTAGTAAATCTTATGCATTCATGATAAATTGCAATTATAAGCAGGTATACATGCTGGGAATAATTAGCAATATACCTCAACATTATTGAATGTCAATGGAGTCAAGAATACTCTTCATGGAAGAACAATACAGAGGAAGCAGCTAAGTTGTATTTAAGAGGAGACGTGGGCAATTCTGTTAATTGCAGAAAAAAGGCCAGATATAAATAGGATGGGCTCAGTTTGTAGTATTTCTTCAAAACCAGGACCTTCACAGATTGAAAGATAGAAATAAAGTGCAACAAGTTCTCTCTAAAGCTTTTAGGACAGAATAAGGTACTTGTTAACCTTTTTTTAAGACACTGTCACTCTAAATCGGATCTTTGGTGAATGACCATTTTCTTTTCAGTTGTCCACAAGCATCTGCTGATACTGTTAAGTAGACATCTAAGAGAAATATTAATTTAGCATGAACAGAGTATACACCTCAATTCTATATGGGCAGAGTAATCAGGTAGTCTACTCAGTCTCTGTAGAGCACACCACCACCACATTAGTAGGTTGGATTGCTGAGCGCCCTACTTGGAGTAACCACAAACTCAAGCTTTATTACTTCAGTAATAGTTTACTAGTATGCTCTGGTAAAAATAATAATTTGTTAACAAAATTGTCAATGACAGTGTCTCAAAAGTGTGAGACTGTCCCTGCTCCCCCTTAACAATATATTACTAGCTTTGTTTAGTGAAAACGGCAGATTTATTTTTCCAAACAAGAGCACAAGAAACTGAAGGAAAGAAAATCCCATACAAGTATGTGAAACCCGCTACTGTCTGTAGCAACTTAAAGGCCTTTAAATTCTGACTGTAACTGTCTCAGGTTAACAGAGCCTCTGGAAAAGCCAGAAATTGTAATTCAGGCTTCTTCACATTTAAGCTTCTGCCACTATAATTTGGCTGACATGCCTAAACTCCATGAGGAAAAAAAAAGTTCCTAGCAATAGGCAGATGCCCATGTGCCAGATTTCCAGAATCAGCACTCTTTAAAAAGAATATCCTTCTTTAAAAAAAAAAAAAAAAAAACAGTAAGGATAAGACTATTTTAAGACTATAATTTTTTCCTGAGAAATTTAAAGACTCGTTTTAAAACAATTTCAAAGAAATTAAAGAAAAAAGGTATTCTACTCAGAAGAACCATGAACTGAAAACAGTCTCTTTTAGCAAAAGACTTATCAGTTTGAAGTATTTTTAGATTAGACAAGAGAATCATCATGCTACAATCCACTATGTAAACATTTTCATGGGTAGAAGAAGTTACTGCGTATTAAAGCGATTGTTTTGTTGATGTTAGCAGACAGTACAGCCCCACTAGGAAGAGATCTGGAGGGTGCTGAGGACCTGACACACACCCTTTACAGACTTGCAGAGTGAAAGAGGTAAAGAAGGATTTTAGATCAGCCACAGCCTGCTTTTGTGGCCTCAGTGCCTCTCTGCAGCTTGAGCACATTAGCTACACTCCTGGAATGCGTCTTCTGGTCTAGTCTCATTGGAAAGGAATCTGCTCACAGGCTGTGAGGTGACTCCAACGCCAGTCACAGCACAGTGAGGGTTTGGCAAGAATGGAGGAGGGAAAAAAATGAGGAAGGGGTTAACAAAAAACAAACAAACAAAAAGACTTGCTTCAGAGTGCACTTCTAATGGGAACTGATGAGGTAATGCAGATGCATCCAAAATCTTTATAAGAAACAGTCACTGGAAGCTGTACTCAACTTCAGATTGATGTGAATGCCTAATTATTATTAAACTTCAGGAAATTTACTTACTTGAACCAAATACCCACATAAGTAGTAAGATTTCCCTTTCTGACTGTCTCAAAACCAGTACTGGTTTACACAGTACAAAGTGTAGTCTTTCTGGAAGATACAAATAGCTTTGTTTGACTAAAGCTAGGGTTAACAGAATTCATGGGACAAGTAACAATGTTGAAATGAGGGGAATATAGCACAATTTATGAACTGCATATAGATCGGAGTATACAAACCAAAGGTTTCTGGTTTTAAATAACATGAAGTTATGAAAGCTCTCATATAATTGATAATAAACAACTACAAGTCCAAGTGATTTTGATAGCAGTGGAGGCCACTCAACACCACAGAGAATAAGAATAGAAATAGAAATATGAAGAAATAGAAAGATGAAGTTCTGCTATGGACCGTCTTAAGCACTGTGAAACCTTAAACAAATCTGTTTGCCCTTGGTGCCCTTGTGATGGAAGGGAAGAGTTTTGGCCTGAACATTAACAAAGAGCATACTTGTTAACAGTGTATTAATCAAGTGACCATTTTAAGATCAGATGATATATGTGTTGCCTGGGGATCCATTTCAAGATTCTGAGGTTAGGGTCAGATTAAGGTAAAAATGTGATAAACCATCATCTCCAGAATTCCTTTCTGAGATTTATATAATGTTAACAATTTTTCAATAGCAATATTAAAGTGAATTAGTTCATCATTTGAAATTCCTATGTGACTCAGTAAATCGTTGGAGTAAACAAGGAACTGCATGACATGGTGTCGTGGTTTAACCCGACCGGCAGCTAAACACCACGCAGCCGTTCGCTCACCCTCCCCCCTCCCTCTCTGGGACGGGGGAGAGAAATGGAAAGTGAAGCCCGTGAGTTGAGATAAAGACAGTTTAATAAGACAGGAAAAAAAAAATAACAAAATAATAATAACAATAATAATAATGATGATACAATGGTGATAATACGAAAGTAATAATAGTATGTACAAACAAGTGATGCACAATGCAATTGCTCACCACCCGCTGACCGATGCCCAGCCTAACCCCGAGCAGTCCGGCCCCCTCCCCCCGGCTAGCCACCCCTATATATTGTTTAGCATGACGTCAGATGGTATGGAATACCCCTTTGGCTAGTTTGGGTCACCTGTCCTGGGTCTGTCCCCTCCCAGCTCTTACTGCACCCCCCAGCCTGCCCGTTGGCAGGACAGAGCAAAGGCTGAGATGTCCTTGGCTTAGTATAAGCACTGCTCTGCAACAATTAAAGCATCGGGGTGTTATCAGCACTCTTCTCATTCTAAGCCAAAACACAGCATTCCACCAGCTACTAGGAAGAAAATTAATTCTGTGCTAACTGAAACCAGGACACATGGGAGGAGCTACCTCTTTCAGGTGTGGGTTTTGAAGTCTTAACGTGATATTGATATCATGACTTTATCAGAAAATTTAAACATTTTTAGAAATACATTTCAGAGTGAAGGCATTTTAGACTCTGTATTGCCAAACTAAAGCAAAATGAAATCACTAAAATGATATGATTGCAGAAGTTAAGGATTAAAGTGTAAGGAAAACTAGAAGACATAAAAATGGCCATTGCTTCCCTAGTATATCTATCTCTTTTCTCTGCAAGTCACATCTGTTTACTATCCTAACAAATGAATGTTAACTCTGGCAGCTTTCTCCCTCCAGAGCTAGGACAGACAGAAAAAGGCTGGATTCAGCCATGTATCAGTGACATGTCATCTAAGTTCTAAACGCAGAATCTTCTGCAGATTAAAGCAGAAATAACAGTTTTGTGTTTTTTTTTTGTTTTTTTTTTTTTCAGACTGAGGCTGACTTTGCAGTTCAGGAAGTCAATAAAAAATGTTTGACTTGTAAACTAAACAGATTTAGTCTGTAAGTCACTGAGAAAAAAATAAATGTAATGCTCTCAGCATGTCAGCCTGACAGGGTCCCTTTGCTTTTCTGACCACAATTCTAATTTAAAATTAACCTTTCAACAACTGTTCAGTTTTAGTCATCAATCCTACTACTGTTGAAAAGCAATAGCAAAAACACGTGTTGACTTCAATAGGGGGAGGATGAGGTTCTGGATAGTGCTTGCCTTATAAGTGATGGTCTTGTGACACATAAAATAATCATTAAAAATCTCAGTATGATTTTGGCAGGCAGAAAATACCCTGTTGACCCAACTCAGAACACTAGACACCTACATTCATTTGTTCTCCATTCAACAAACAGAAGCATAGTTTCTACCCGCCACACACACCCTCCCCAAATCAAGGCAAGAATTTGATAGAAAACAAAAACTACTCTATTTTAGGTAGAACACTGAACTTCAGTTTTGTAACAAAGTAGAAAATCTCCAAATTTACACCACATTTGGAAGGCAAGCACAGCCCCCAGGGGCATCTCATAGTAGGCAATGAGTTTATACCGACCTGCAGTTTCTAGGTGGTGGAGGAGTAAGGCAAAAGACAGTCCCATCTGCCCTCCAAAAGGTGATCTAGGAATCTTGTGACTCCTGTGTGGGTAGTTAGGGTCTGGCGGCCGGAAGATATCGCGCTGTACGGAAAGGTGAAGCCCCTCCCTTGATGGACAGTAGCGTGTGGTCTGTGACGTAAGCAAGCGGAAGTGACGCTATGGGCCTCGGGTATATAACACCATGTGACTCGACAATAAACGCCATTTGCTATCCACCACATTGGTGTCTGTGAGCCGATGGACCGAGCGGCCTGGGGTTGGTTGCCGTGCTGTTCCTGAACCAGGTTGCCACTGCCCTCTGAAGGCAACACTCCTGACATGTTAAAGTCATGATATGTGGGTTGTAGGATGTTTGGCTGTTTAGATAGGAAACAAAATGTGTTTTATCGTTATGTCCTGTAAGAAAGAATTCAGACATGTAAAACAGAGAATATTGATTATTTGGGTTACTTTGTGAGAATAAAGGATCTTTAAAAAGTAAGTGTATGGAAAACTCATTGGCTGCACTTTTTCTGTCTAATGGGTCAACTTGCATAAGCCATTTCTTAACCTAAGCAATTTCCTAGATGTTCGAGGGCCCTTTCATATTTTTTTTTTCTAGTCGTAATGCATAAAAAAAAATAAATTGCAAGGGTTGGGGGGATGGACCTTCTCCTTTTTTTTATCCTTGATTGATCATTTCTGGCAACATCATTGTTGGCTTATCAAGAAGTTTAAAGAAAAATGAATGTTCAACTGCAAATGTGTTAGGTACGTGCCATCTGTGCTCTGGAGCTTCTTGTCACTAGCCTCAAAGTTAGCTGTCAGAGTCACAACATTCTTTGCTTATCAAACTCAGACTATTTCACTCTGCTCTGCAATTATATTGAAAACATTTCTTTGATCCCTTTAAACAGAGCATGAATACTGTAGCGTAAAACAAGTTGCAGAGCCACTACAACTCCTTGTTGAATTGCCCACAACAATAGATTCTGAGGGCAACAATAGATTCTGAGGTACCAGCAGGCTTCAAAAGGTAAACAGAACAAAAAGATAACAAAAAAGACAATTCTTATACAAGTTCCAAAATCAAAATACATTCCCTTCTCTGGTATATTGTACCACAATACATAAAAAAAAATAAATAAATTTTAAAAATGGGCTCAGCATAGCATGCTAAAATGGATACATTTTCACCTGTTTGGATTATCTGTTCTTGAAAATCTAGTCAGTAATAGTTCCTGGTCTGTTCAGTTCCTGCCTTGTGGTACACCTTTTTCAAATTGTTTAGCTCTATCGGAAACAGAGACACTTCCTACCCCACATACTGATCTGTCATCACTACATCAATGGCTCTGAGCAGTTACAGTTTTGTACAGTCTAATTAAACCTTCATACAGAACCTGAGCTAATTAAAAAGCCAACAAATTAAGTATGAAACAGACTGACTGTAAGTGGGTATTTATATGATGCAGATACTTGCTGATGAATGTGTTTCTGTTATTCTTTTCCCTCCTGCTTCTTTCAGCAGCAGAGTCAACAGCTGTGGGCACATGAAGCATCTACAGCAATTTAAGATTCAGGTGTTAAATCCTGATGAATTTTTTCCTCACAGTCACAAGTTGCATTACTGTCTCTACAGTATGCTCTGTGGTGGTATATACCTGGGGCTTGATTCTATTCCTGAATTCAACTATCCTACTGCTACTTTTGATTTATTTTATTATTTTTTTTACTACTATTATCCTTACTATATGCACAAGAATAAAGTCATCTGTAAATTTCTCATGAGAGTCTGTGTGGAAAAAAAAATAAATGGTTTTGACCACTTTGCAGCTCAGCAAGTTTCAATTAAATTGGTTCCGTTTCAGGTCTTAGTAAAAAGATGCTTTTAATGTTGCATTAACAAATCAATGTTGAGTCAGAATAGCTTCTACTAAATTTCTGACCAAGAAAAACATTTCATGGCTTTTGTTTTAATTCCAATGGCAGTAATTGCTTCTAAATTAGTAAACCTAGTCCTGAAATGTTTGTATTCTCTATGCACCAAACAAAACAAAACCATGAGTGAGAACTTGAATGTAATGCTGGCCATACTAAACTGTAACAGTTTCCATTGCCTAAAGTAACAAAAAATTCAAAAGGTACATAAATAATATAACTATTAATAGTAATTTGGATTATATATATTAAAAAAAAAAAAAAAAAGAAACTTCCAAATAATTTCACCTATACACAGAATGTAAAAAAAAATAAAAAAATCTACTTATTACATTTTTTATCTGTAGTAGTATCTATACCGGTATAGTATCTATATAGTAGTATCTATACCAGTATAGATACTACTACAGGTTCAGGTATAGTAGTATCTATATCTGAACCCTTATCTTAGACTATAAGCATCTTACTCTGAAGAAATTAAATGTAGTAAAACATTTGATAGCCCTAAATGAAAATATGATATAGTATATAAAATTAGAAAAAGTGACCATAAAAAAATTAAACCATTTCTAAATTTAAATTTGTATCATAGGCTTTAGTATAAGAACGGTTATTTAAAAACAAAACAATAATTAAAAAAAAAAAAAAAAAAAAAAACAACAACAACCTCAAGATATTAAATGAACTAGTTTTCCAAGGACAATTCTAACAGGAGGCCAAGAGGCACTGCAGTGTTCTAGCTAGAAAGACACACTACTATACACTAATAAATAATTCTAATTATATTCTACCCGCAAAGTCTCTGGGAATATTTTAAAGGTGCAGAAGCTTATTAGAGAGTGCAAGCAAAATCATGTGGCTATATTATGATTTACCTATTCTGGCTGATATATTTTAGAGTGCTCAGCACCTTTTCATATAAATTACATCTTGCAATATCAGTACCTTAAAGAACTTCCAAGATCTTTTAAAGATGGCTTTTGTAGTTCAATCATAATTGCAATGGGAATTAACATAAAGTATTAAAATTGAATGACATTCAAGTAAGTTTACATCAAGTAAAAATATTTCTAAAAAACTGGGTATTTGTACTAATGGAAATATTACTGTTTCTCTTTTGACAGTCTTGTGGTTTTAGAATCTTAGGTACCGTCTGATTAGATGAAAAAAGACAGTGAAATTAGCCACCCTGTGGCCTAATTCATTTTAATGATAAAAAAAAATGCAATACAATTTCTTGAGATTTATTTTTATATAAAATCAGCAAGCTGATCTGTTCAGTCAAGGGTCCACAAAATGAAATGCTGGAGAGACTGCAAGAATCCCCAGGAAAGAATAGGAGGAGAGTAAGACTACCCCTTTTGGCTGCAAACCATCTTCTACCAGCTGTGGAAACTTCTCTCTCAGAGCTGGAAACAGATGTGTAGTTTCCTGCAAGGGTTAGATTCTGATACTTTTAGAACATTTTATCTGGGGACTGAACATCTCCCTTAGCACAAAAATTTATGAATAAATTTTGACTATTTTAATTTTCTAATTTATTTCACTAATACAGGTTGGATGTAACACAACTTCAACTTGAAAGCACTCTAAACTTCGCAGTACTAACCTAGCAGAAGCTAGAAGCTTAGGAACTGCTTATTTATGTTTTGATCAAATAACCTCTCATCTCTAAGATACTAGCATGAGATGTCGGATCTAGCAGCAAAACATTATAACAGATAGAACACAAGCAAACATTTAAAAAATATAGTAAAAAAAAAAATAATATCAAAATACAAAACTTTACAAAAGGAACTGTGCTCCTCTTTCTAACCTTCCATAATGATTCAAATTCTGGATTTATAGAGATGTAAGACTCACTGAGGGAAAAAAAATCTATTGTCTGCCTCATACCTACTGTTCAAGCATTCAGATTCTGCAGACCATGTCCACAATCAATAAATGCAGGAGATGTGATTCTGAGAAGCAAGAGAATTGCAGATGACAGGGAACATGCTCAGCTGGAGTCTTCCTTCATCTCTAAAATGATGGAAGCAACCTCAAGCCTCTGTTTATTGACATACCTGACATTAAATTGTCAAACTGGCCCTAAAGAGAGGGTAAGACTTTATAGCTCAACACTACCATCTTAATACCATCCAGAAAGACCTTGCTATCATTAAGCATCACCATATCTCACAAGTTTATTAGAGATAAGAAGATATGTGTTTGTTCTTTATTGCAGAGCAACTAAAATTATGTAAATTCAAATGCTAGCTTACCTCAATGTAACTCATTTGAGAGCTCTCAGTAGGACCTTCATCACTAAGTAAGCTGAATGAACATCAGTGACCACCAGAAGACATTTACCTTCACTGCAGAAATAGGTCAGGTATCATTTATTCTCAGAAGCTTTAAAAGTGACTGGCACTCCAATCTATTTCCAAGTCCATTCCAAGTCTGATTTTTCTACTTTATTGTCAGTGGAATCTTGGCATCTAATGTTGTGCTGGTATTATCTACTTCTGGGGTTCTGTTTCTTTCATATATTTTGAGGAAAATAGATCAGTCACATTTTCTATGGTTTTTGAATATGCGTTATTTCTAGATTGAGGGAAAAGTAATATAAATCATAGGTTGGATTGATTTTACTGATTTGCTACTTTCTCTTTGACACAACCCAAAACAACTTTTTTTCCCTATGGAGTTAAAAATCAAAATTAAAATAAAATGAATATGAATATGAGTATGAATATAAATATAAATATATATTTTTAAAAGACAGCAACTACCTTGTGGCTTTTTTTTCCCTTACTTCCCTGGTTGTGCTCAAGTCTTAATTGCTCCTACTAGGTGAGCTTATGTGTTTTTTTTTTCTTGAATTGATGGAACAGGATCAGTATTTTTTCACTATATATCCTAGATCCTAACTATTACTAAAACAAAATCAACAACAAAACATGAACATCTGAACTGGCAGAACAATAGAAACCATGAATGTACACACTGTTCATCTTGTATGCTGTTCTAGGCAGGGCACTGGCTAGACTGTTTTACTGCTAGTAAAATTGCCCGTTGAAAAATAACAGTGATCACCCTAAGTATTTTTAATAAGCCTTCTGGACCTTAGGTCCAAACACTTTAGGAGAATCAAGATAGACTTTCTGTAAATTAGAATGTGAATTTCAAATGAAGTATTTCCACTGTTGAACATTTTTTCATTGTTTTTGCATACAAACAACAAAACTTGAATGCTTTCTTTTTGCTTTAGTCTGTAAGCACAACCAATGGCAACTGTTTTAGGATCTCATTCTGAGCATTAAGAATGGTTTTAAAAGTATCAACAATTTTATTTGGTCAAAACTCTTCTCAAATCAGAGAAGAAAATTTAGGTGAAAAAAAAAAAAAAAAATGCACCCAATAACCTTGTGGCAAAGGTACTTGCCTGGAGTATGAGAGTTCCTTACAATATTTTTATTATAGCTTTTAAAAACAGAACAAAACCAAAAACAAACAAACAAACAAAAAAAACCCTGCATAACAAAACAAAAACCAGCTTGTACAAATAGGTGAATGACAGAGAATAAGATCTGTTTTTTTCCCTTAAGAGCATTGCAATTGCCTGAGATGTTGGAGAAAGAATTTCAAATACTTATTCTATCTGATTCCAGGTAGGGACTTGAGCTCATTGTTAAAAATCCTAAATAAATACTCCTCAATGACAAGATTATTTAGTTACTCTAGGATGATACTCTTATTTTAAATACCTTGCAAAGGATATCTGGAAGTGCAGATTCTCCTTCCAGTGCCAAAAGAGGAAAAAAATCTTAATGCCCTTGAATTATTTCAAAAAGTAACATTAATTTCTGGACAATTTCATTACATTCTTTAAAAATATGTATATATATATATTAAGTTCTGAAATTATTAATGACTTCCTCCATATATGATGGTAAATTTATTAAGGTAAATCATAGAAATTAAGTTATAGTGCAAACCACTGTTTAAGTATTTTGTTATTGTTATTTTTGGTACAAATACATCTGCAAAACTTGAGATAACATTCCCCTAGGCACTAAAAATAAAAAAGATATAAACTTTATATTGGAATCTGGGGTATAAATACCCTCTTATAAGCATATAGTCTTGTAACTCAGATTGTGCTGATCTTTGTGAAATATTACGTTAAATGTTTAACTACACAGAAAAAGTCATCTGTTTTCTGGAAAAAAGTCTTACTGAGCAGAGCAGAATTCAGTCTAAAATTGGAAATTACAATAATTATATATAAAGAAGATGTATGCCATTTAAAATCTCTTGCCTCTTGTCATTAACATCCTAATTACTCAAGAATTTAAGAAAGATTTTTTTTAAAGCTCCATTATGGCAGCCCAAGCCATATGAAGAGACTATTTTTATGCTTTAATGTTTGCATTAGAGTGAAACTTAAAGGCATTTATCGTGTGTTAGTCCCTTAATAGTTATATGTACTGAACATAAGCTGTGTCCCAAAGTTTGCATAAAGCAGATGTTAACAGAATAGATGTTCTGTGTGGCTAATTACGTTAAGTAAGAAACTGAAAATCAACTTGACAGTTCACTGTGTAGTAATGCAATATTGTTCTGGGACTTCCACATGCCAAAGTACCCTATTTACTCAAGAATCACACAGCTCAGTTTTTAAAGATTCTGAACATACTTTCCATGCTATTGAGAAAAAACTTCTAATTACCTGGATAATAGATGGTTCAAACTATCAACTTGTAAGTTTAGATGCCTCTGATTTCATTCCCACACCGACCACAAGCTGTTCTCACTATGCTACCCAGTATCCCAACTTTCTTTGGGACCATCTGTCTTTGGGACAGTGTTTGACCATAGGTGTGCACCGCTGTGGGGGCAGGTAAGGTAATGGCCTCTACAACAGAACTAACTCTGTGGTACCGTCCTTACTTCTAAACCTTAGCAGCTAGGAGGCCTACCAGGAGACTGCAAAATCCTTCATGATATCATGGAGAACACACTTACAGAGACTGTGAGAAATCTGAAAAGCTATGGAGTTCTGTTTGTGACATCCAATGTGACTTGTGTACTAACAGCACTTCATCACAGATCAGTTTTGTAATTTCTGCTGAAAAACATTTTTTTTTTCACTGTCAGCATGGTAAAATTCTAATTATTGAACATAAGAACATGCCTCCAAGAACAATTCATCATTTTCAAGGGGAAAACGGATGTTTGCATCTTGTTCATGTAAAGAGAACACAACATCCATGGGATTATGCTGTATTCTGTTTTCCTTCTGTCATGAATAAATCATAGAGAATCATAGAATCATAGAATCTTGGAATCATAGAATCATAGAATGGCTCAGGTTGGAAGAGACCTTAAAAATCATCTTGTTCCAAACCCCTAGCATAGGCAGGGACACCATCCACTAGGTCAGGTTGTCCAGGGTCCCATCCAACCGGGCCTTGAACACCTCCAGAGATGGGGCATCCAGAGCTTCTCTGGGCAACTGTTCCTGTGCCTAAATACCTTTGAGTATCTCACTGAGGAACGTATCCAAGTTCATAGATGATGAAAACATCACATTTGGCTGAAAAGCCTGTATTTCTAGTTCTGTTAGTTTGTTGTGGTTTTAGATCTCTAGTTAGCCAGTTCATATGCTGTGGAAACTGTTAAAGTACCAGATGTAAAATTTGCAGTGCTCTTCCTAAAGATCTGGTGAAAAGTAGGCTTTAAGAGACAGATCTTGTCTGGAAAACGTTGTTCTTTAAGCCAAAAGGAGACTGCAGGGATGGAAACACCAGCAAGCTTTAGAAATCCTGTGCCATTTGGTGCAAAACCATGTGCTTCACCAGGTGGTTTCTAACTATACTTTTTGGATCAAGGCATTATGGTTGTACACAGAATACAGATAGTCATGTACTCCAAATTCCACCTTATTTCCAGCAGTTACACTGCAGGGAAAACAAAAAAAAATATGTTTTTTAGATGTTACTTTTCTCCACAAGCAGTTTTGACTCAAGGAAGGCCTTGCACCAAGTTGTACAAATCCTCATCTACAGAACTGGAGAGTGAAATGCAAAGTGACCTCAGCTGATCAGTGATCTGCAGACTTGCAAAAACTTCCAGCTTAATTTAGAATGAATCCTCTACCATGTTCATGGACCTGGATAATGATTTATTTCCATTATATACATTGGAAACCTACTATTTTCCATAGCAAAGTTTTAGACATGTAATCAAAGTTCACTTGATTCTAACTTAACAGCTCAGAGTTGACTCAGTTTTGGCCACCAGACCTGAAACTCACATGTGAGCTTCTGTTCACTAGAAGAATGAACTATGTTCTGTTCACCTCTGCACCTGAACAGGCATTTACACCCCTGAGTAATGAAAGCAAAACCATTCCAGTACAGAGGACTGGCCAGAACAGATTTGGTGCTGGAAGGACCAAATCCACACAACTGTACAAGTTGCAGAGATGGGCAATCAACCGCAAACCCCATAACACTTCAAGGAGAGGAGGTGGCTTTTTTTTTTTTTTTTTTACTTTCTAGTTTTTGAGTTCCTATGGGTTAGGATCAGCGGGAAGGCCAACAAGGCTAGCATCCTAGTGGGGGTCTGTTACAGACTGCCAAACCCGGATGAGGAAATGGATGAGGAATTCTACAGGCAGCTGGCAGAAGTTGCGAAATCATCAGCATTTGTTCTCGTGGGGTACTTCAACTTCCCAGACATACCCTGGAAGCACAACACAGCCTAGAGAAAGCAGTCTAGGAGGTTTCTGGAGAGCGTGGAAGATAACTTCCCGATGCAGCTGGTTAGTGAGCCTACCAGGGGAGGTGCCCCACTAGACCTGTTGTTCACAAACAGAGAAGGACTGATGGGAAATGTGGTGGTCAGGACCTGTCTTGGGCAGAGTGACCACGAGATGGTAGAGTTCTCCATTCTCGGCAAAGTCAGGAAGGGGATCAGTAAAACTGCTGTCTTGGACTTCCGGTAGGCTGACTTTGAGCTGTTCAGAACACTGGTTGATAGAGTCCCTTGGGAGGTGGTTCTGAAGGGCAAAGGAGTCCAGGAAGTCTGGGTACGCTTCAAGAAGGAAATCTTAATGGCTCAGGAGTGGTCTGTCCTCACGTGCCCAAAGACGAGCCAGCACGGAAGAAGACTGGCCTGGCTGAACAGAAAGTTGTGGCTTGAGCTTAGGAGAAAAAAAAAAAGGGGTTATAATCTTTGGAAATATTATATATATTATATAATATGGAAATATTATATATATTATGGCCACTTGGGAGGACTATAAGGATGTTGCGAGGCTGTGCAGGGACAAAATTAGAAAGGCCAAAGTTCATCTGGAGCTCAAACTGGCTACTGCTATTAAAGATAACAGAAAATGGTTTTATAAATACATCAACACAAAAAGGAGGACTAAGGAAAATCTCCATCTACTGGATGCGGGGGGAAACAGTTACAAGGGATGCGGAAAAGGCGGAGGTGCTTAACACCTTCTTTGCCTCAGTGTGCAAGAGCAGTTGTTCTCTGGATACCCAGCACCCTGAGCTGGTGCAAGGGCATGGGGAGCAGAATGTGGCCCTTATAATCCACCAGGAAATGGTTGGCGACCTGCTACAGCACTTGGATGTACACAAGTCGATGGGGCCGGATGGGATCCACCCAAGGGTACTGAGAGAACTGGCAGAGGAGCTGGCCAAGCCGCTTTCCATCATTTATCAGTAGTCCTGGCTATCGGGGGAGGTCCCAGTCAACTGGCAGCTAGCAAACATGACGCCCATCTACAAGAAGGGCCGGAGGGCAGACCCGGGGAACTATAGGCCTGTCAGTCTGAACTCAGTGCCAGGGAAGCTCATGGAGCAGATTATCTTGAGTGTCATCACGCGGCATTTGCAGGACAACCAGGCGATCAGGCCCAGTCAGCATGGATTTATGAAAGGCAGGTCCTGCTTGACAAACCTGATCTCCTTCTGTGATAAAGTGATGTGCTTAATGGATGAGGGAAAGGCTGTGTATGTGGTCTACCTTAACTTCAGTAAGGCCTTTGACACCATTCCCCACAACATTCTCCCCAAGAAACTGGCTGCTTACATCTTGGACTGGCGTACACTTTGTTAGGTTAAAAACTGGCTGGATAGCCAGGCCAAAGAGTCGTGGTGAATGGAGTTAAATCCAGTTGCAGGCTGGTCAATACTGGCGTCCCCCAGTGCTCAGTACTGGGGCCAATACTCTTTAATATCTTTATCAATGATCTGGATGAGGGGATCAAGTGCACCCCCAGTAAGTTTGCAGACGGCACCAAGTTAGGTGTGTGTATCAATCTGCTCGAGGGTAGGAAGGCTCTGCAGGAGGATCTGGATAGGCTGCACCGATGGGCTGAGGCCAACTGTATGAAGTTCAACAAGGCCAAGTGCCAGGTCTTGCACCTGGGGCACAACAACACCTTGCACCTGGGAGATGAGTGGTTAGAAAGCTGCCTGGAAGAGAAGGACCTGGGAGTATTGGTTGATAGTCAACTGAATATGAGCCAGCAGTGTGCTCAGGTGGCCAAGAAGGCCAACAGCATCCTGGCTTGTATAAGAAGCAGTGTGGCCAGCAGGACTAGGAAAGTGATTGTCCCCCTGTACTTGGCTTTGGTGAGGCCACACCTCGAGTACTGTGTTCAGTTTTGGGCCCCTCGCTACAAGAAGGACATGGAGGTGCTCCAGTGAGTCCAGAAAAGGGCAACAAAGCTGGTGAGGGGTCTGGAGAACAAGTCGTATGAAGAGTGGCTGAGGGAGCCTGAAGAAGAGGAGGCTCAGGGGCGACCTTATCACTCTCTATAAGTACCTTACAAGAGGCTGTAGCAAGGTGGGGGTTGGTCTATTCTCCCACACGCCTGGTGATAGGACAAAGGGGGAATGGGCTAAAGTTGCACCAGGGGAGGTTTAGGTTGGATATTAGGAAAAACTTCTTTACCAAAAGGGTTGTTAGGCATTGGAATGGGCTGCCCAGGGAAGTGGTTGAATCATCATCCCTGGAGGTCTTTAAAAGACATTTAGATGTAGAGCTTAGTGATATGGCATAGTGGAGGACTTGTTAGTGTTAGGTCAGAGGTTGGACTAGGTGATCTTGGAGGTCTCTTCCAACCTAGACGATTCTGTGATTCTGTGATTTTTAAATTGCACTAATTCCGTTCAAACAGCTCTACTGACAAAAAGGAGAGAGAAGCATGCACAGATAGAGAAACCAGGCAGCTGATGCATTTTAGAGGCATCACTACTTCAGTTGCCATATTGTTCAACTACAGCCACAGGCTTTTATACTAAATGTTAAAGCTAGGCAAATCATTCATAAAGAATGTGTTTACTTTGCAAAATTTCTTCTAGCAGACTATACTTTCCTTCAAGCATACTACTATTCAGATAAGCTGATCAACAAATGTGTTAATTGCATATTGAAAAAATGATGTTGTTTAGAAGAAGATTGGTTTGCTCCCTCATAGATGAGTAACTGTTGCATTTGAGTTTGGTGTGGGTGCGCACATTAAAGAAATTTGAGATCTCCCCTCCATGTGTGGAGAAATTCAAAAATATCTCTGTATATATATTTGTAAAATGCAAATGCAATAATAATAACAGGAAATTAATAGCAAAGTTTATGATTAAGACTAACTGATTTAGAGTGGATATTCAGGAATTCCTTCCACTGTAAATTTTCTCAATTCCACTTAGTTCTGGGAACTAGTTCAACACAGTATATTCTTTAAAATGGTCAGCACCCTACTTTGTTTATTATGGCTGCTGTCTAGATGTGAGAAAGTGCTAATGTAGTTAAGACCATGTAGTGGAAACAGGAGAGCTGGATTCTTTCTTTCTTCTTTCATCACCTGTGAAAGTCATAATTTTGATGATGGGTGCACATGGAAAAGCAGCTTTAGGCTTTCCTGTTGCAGAGGTTTCAGTGTTTACAAAACAGTAAAATAAGAGTAAAATAAACTGACCATGCTAGTTATACCATTGGTAAGTCCAGCCTAGTGATCTTAGCATCCATCCTTTTTTTCAAAACCTAATGTTACAATAGCCATAGAGGGTCAAATTATGGTTCTTTTTGGTCAGTCAGTAACTTTTGTCTTCTCAGTGAACAGTAGCAGGAAACTACCAGAAAACAAACAAACAAACAAACAAACAAACAAACAAAAAAGACACCCCACACAGCTAGGTAGGGGCACCCTCCAAATACATTTCCAGCCATTAGCAACTTAATTTTAAGTACTTTGGAGCCAATTTATGTCTGTGTGTTTATTCTTAAATATATTTTCTTCTGCTAAGCATTCCCTTATATGTTCCCTTCAACTGTAACAAACATATGTTCAAATTCCTTCTCTGCCTCATTTTTTTGATCTCATGTAAATCTGTTGTATCCATATCCACTAGAAATTACATCGAAACAGCACTTACTGAAGTGTTTATACAAAACATAAGTTTTATTCTTTTCAACAGAAGTGAATAAATATATCAGACTAAATAAATATATTCAGCTTGTATAAACAGAATAAAATAGAGATGAAAAGAACAAGTAAGTGCAACTTGGATATTTGAGAAGTCTCCTATTTACCAGTGGACTATCTAAACCTATACCCAAACATTTTATGCACTTTCAGAGTCAAACAGCCTGTAGAGAGCACTTGTGGAGCCTAACAAAATGCAGTAGCAGGCTCAGCCCTTTGTGCCTCACCTTGCACATTTGTCGTATTTTCCTGCAACAGATGAGTGCTTTAAGTGTTATCCAGGCACCATCCAGCACATTTAAGCTCTTCACCAGGCTGATTTAATTCAGTAAAAACATTCATAGGCACAAAAAGCATGCCCACCTAAGTATCTGCAGGACTAGAGGTTTAGTGAGCGACAAGAGCTTTGAAACCTTTGAATGGCAAATATTACAGAGGTGCAGAACATTTATCTCCAACAAATTGCCTCAGTAGCATTCAAAGGGAGTGCAGATCTCTCTAGTTTCTTCACATTCCTGGTACAAGAAGATGGCTATCTGAAAAGAAACTTAAAAGCAAGACAAACAAGCACCCTCCCCTGCTGTAAAGCATCTCTTTATTATTATTGTTTCTTGTTTATTATTATTATTATTATTCTCCATGGTTTTTTCCTGCGTCTTCTGCACGGGCAGCGAGTGTTGGGGAAAGAATGGGAGGGAAGGAGTGGAGGGAGGAGAAACTCAGCCCCCGGAGCGGTAGCAGGCGGCCGGGCCGAGCCGTGCCGGGGCGGTGTCAGGGAGCGGCGGGGCCGCTTATAAAGCGGTGGCGGCGGGGAGCGGGCGACAGGGGTGCTATACGTGGGGGGAAGCTGCCTGTGCTGGGCGGCAGCGGATCGGGCAAGTCGGGAAGGGGGCGGGCTGGGGGACGGCCTCGGCTCGGTAGGCGCTGTGATTGTGCCCCTCACCCAGCCGTTTGCTTCCTTCTCGCAGCGCTGTCGGTGCGATTTTCTGACACGGCGCTTCATCGGGGAGTACGCCTCCAACGCCGGTGAGCGCCGGGGGCTTCTCGGGGAGCGGGGGGAAGGAGGCAGGAGCGCAACTTTCCGGGAAGGTTTGAGTTTTAGCTGATTTGTCGGCGGGAGCTCCTGGCCGCCCCTGAGCTCCGGAGGCGGGGCGGGTGTCTGAGGGGGTCGCGCCTGCAGCCAGCCCCGTGTGAGCCGGGCTCGGGGAGGGCAGGTAACCCGCTGCTTGTGAGAAGCTTGGGGAGGTCATAGGGACCTCAACTGCAGAGGCGATAAAGCAGAGAGTAAAGCAATAGATTGTTAAAAAAGTGCTATTGAGTGCCTCTTTACCAGCCCTATAAGAGCAGCGAAACGTTGTTTATCAGGCAGCCCTGATTGATCAGGGCATAATGCCATGTCCCCTGCTTTTGCAGGATAGCTTTTTGGGAGGACTGACTGTGCTGAGAGTAAAAGGTCTCACTTGTATCAGAATAAGTGCAGTGATCCATAGGGCACCTCTAAGATCTTGGAAGATGGCAAAACAGGACTCGAGCTTTCACATTTTGGATAGAAGCTGTGTAAGCACTGCTAAACTGCTATGCAAACACCTCTGGAAGTGTGCTATTCCAGCTGGAGTGGCATGAGAAGGCCCAGAGTTTAAAATGCCAAGAAGACTGCATCTACCTTGTTTGTTCTGCTAAAGTCAAGAAATCTTTCCAAAACCCTTTTTTTTTTTTTTTTTTTACGAAAATCAGAGTAGTCAATGTAAAAAGTAAAAAAAAAAAAAAAAAAAAAAAAAAGCATTAATAAGTTGAATTTCAGTCAGACATCTAAATTAACTTATTTTGAAAGTAGGTTACAGTTGTACAAAAGTGCTCTCACAAAATAGCCACTATGCAAACAGGCTCTAAGGACAGTTTGAGTCCCAGATGGCTTATCTGAAATCTGAATGTTCACATGCAGATCATGTGGTGCTCTCAATGCTCCCTGGGTGCTCTAAATCACAGCTAAAACCAGGTTTCCTTGTTCTGAGCCTCTGATACTGCAAGTCTCAAAAAAGACATAAACACCCCAAAACATTTTTACTTCTAAATGTTTGTTGGAAGATAAGTTTAATTCAATTTCTAGAGAGGCAAAAGGGTGAAGAGAAGTAGGAAAATGGGTGTTAAAGTGCACATCATCCCAGAAAGCTTAGTGGAATCAACATATTTAAAAATAATAATAATAATTAATTGCGGAAAACATCAAGGAGCTGAGGGTTTGATTCCCTGGGATGCTTGCAACTCATAGTTCACATCAGATGAACACTTAAGCAAGAAGAACGCTTCAGATGAGCATGGTGCTGAACCAAAGGTACTCGGTTCCAGAGATCATAGCACTAACCATGCCCTCCTTACGTGCAGTTTGAAGTATATTTTCAGTAGTACCAACAGCAGTTCTTGTCTTTGTAGTTCAGTAGCGCTGAGGAATTATACTGTAGAAAGCCTGCTGATGAATGTCACTGTAAATGTGAGTTGGTTGCATTTTCTCAGAACAAACTACAGCTTAAAATAATAGTGACCACCTGGCTACAGTAGAGTTCCCAGGGTTGCTAGTGCTGGCAGTGAATCTTAAATCTTAGTGCTGACTCTACAGAAAAGTTTTAGGATTTAGTCTAAGGACATTATCCTGTAAACATTAGTATGTGTCCTAGTATAATAACTCTTAAAGCATCAGATTTCAGGGTAAATAATCATTATTACTAAAAAGTGACTTGTGCAGAATCAGCATTTACATGTAGGTTGACTTACTACTTTCATAATCCTGAACCTTCATAACAAAGTCATCAGCATTTAGCCATTTCAAAGTGTTGTGTGTCCTTTATGCCTCCATTTGAGAAGAAAGCTAGGGTCTAAAAGTAGTGCTTCCATGGGAACGCCAGTGAAATGGTGTTGGTTGGCCTAATAGACTGGGCAGCTCAGGTGGTGCAAAATGAAATGAGATTGTTTCCATCTGAAATAAATAAAATAAGTAAAGGAAACCTACAATACCAAGGAAACTAAAAGGCGTCTCAGAATTAAATACCAAATCTCATCTTCATCACATTTCTTTTTACCACCATTTCCAGTAACTTTAATGCTGCTTTTTGTTAGATGCAATGTATTTATTTATTTATTTATTTATAGAATGCATCTCTACTAAACACTTAAACCTGGATGCGAGGCAGATACACTTGGAAATTTATGACCCTTGTTCACAGGTAAGAATTTTAGGAAGCTGACAAAATCTATTCCTCATTCTACCAGTGTGATGGTGGGGAGTTGCAAGCATTCTGTCTGTACTTGGAATTTGTGCTTGCTCTACTTATTTGGAAAGACTGAATCTTTATAGTTGCTGTGGCTCAGAAACTATGTATTTCCTCAATTCACGGAAGAAGCCCTTCAGTGCTTATATCTTTCTGGAAATGCTTTTGCATTTTGGAATATTAACAGGAATAATCTTTCCCACTTCCATATCATTTAGGTAAATATGGAGGAAACACAATTTTCTCAAATTCTCCGAACAGACAGAATTTAGTTTATAAGCAAATTGTACGGCTTAAATGGCTGCAGAAACAGTCAAAGTAGATAGGCCTGGAAATAAGTCTTCTATTCACACATCCAAGGAAAGCTATAATGCAGGCTTCTACATGTTGACAGCTGAACTTTGATCACAATAAACCACTCCAAAATTAATGGGGTTTGTACTAATTTCTTTCCTGCTGTTACAGGAATATGGAAACTTTGGTACTGTATAACGCAGACAGACCTAGATAGGTCTGTCTGGCTATTAGTTCACAAGAATCCCTTTTTTGATCTTGATCTTGCCTTTTGCTGACCAGGATAATGAATGCTAAAGCCAAAGCACTGAGAGTCTAGCTCAGACTTGAGTTCAAGGACGTAAAAACTTAACCCAGTGAGTATATAAAACAAACCCCTAAAGAGATTTGCCTTCTTAGAGACAGGCAAATTTTACTTGTCTCAGGACAAAGCAGATTGTAACATGGCACAGGGGCCATTTTAATATATTACATGGAATCCTTCTTTGCTATTACAAGCTCTGTTAGAAGCTAGTTTTCTGTAGACTTGTTTCTGCCTATCTCAGACCTGTTTCCTAAGCCCACCTATAACTTCTACTTACTGTATATTCCAATCCTGTGGCACATGAACAACTTCTTAAATGCATGCTTGAAACACTGACAGTGGCAGCTAGCTAGGTCAAAACAAACTATACTGCTGTATGTATGGGTATGGAGTTTGGTTGCTTGTGCATGGACACTCTTAGCTTCTAAGGAGATTAGAAATCAGCTGTCTGTTGAGGGCAACTCCTCTTGGAGGCCCTGTTCTATCACTCAGTTGTGTTCATCCTTAGGAACAATATCTAACATTTTCTGAACTGCCTTCTGCTTCTCTCACCTGCAGAGGAGTAAGTAGTGATCAGGAGCGAAGGTGATGGTAATGCTTTTTTCCAATAGGACTGGTGATTTTTAGAAAGAGATGGATGGGGTATGGATGTCCTGTATGCCCTGGGAGCTCAGGAAGAAAAACAGATCCTGAAAGAAGGCTAAAGTAACTGGTGAAGGAAAAGTCACCATCTTTATTTCTGCTTCCTGAAATCTTGTTGCTCTCTGATGCTTCCCTCTGGTAACTAAAGCCTTTCTTTCCAAAGCTCACTGTCTCTTCATCTGTGGGAAACAGCTGTCACACGAGTCACCTTTCTTGCCCCTAAACCTGCTGCACAGTCACTACAGCATTCAAAAACTGTTCTTGTGAAGACATTGAAGTCTTCAGACAGTTCTGGGAACTTGTTTCATCTTTTGTTTTTCATGCACCCCATATCACTGCCAGCATTGTCACCATCCCTCATTCAAAATTAGAGCCTTGGTACACCTGTGTGTATGGTGCTACAGTGCAGCTGTGGTGCTGAGCTAATCAAGGCAGCCAGGGTGGGATACTGGTGGGTGTATACACTGCAAAGAGCACAATATTTAACTTAAATAGTCCTCAAGTTGCTGTCCAACGTGGTTTCCACAGAGCACATGTTCTAGTCTATGCTGGTGAACTGCCAGTATCTTACCTATCATGGATTACGTGGTTCTTGCCAACTGCAGCCATCTGGTAGGGATAAGCTAACTTCAAGTATTTTTGAAATTACCTTCCTGAGCTTAATGGGACAGTTTGCAGCTGTTAATTTCCAGAAATCATGACAGTGACACTTTCTTGGGGTGAAAGGACCCAAACACTAACTCCCATTATCCCTTGAGTGACTTTTGTCACCTGTGGTGTTAAAATCAACTGCGGTTTGAAAGGAGATTTGTATAACCCTATGGAAATTTATCTTGTGGGTAAACACTGCTTCAGACTTGAACAAAGCAAAGAAAAAACAAGAGAAGAGAACAAAGAAATTTTAACGAAATAATGAAGCTTATTGTAGTCAGGCTATTAGAAGCATACATAACAGCCATAACCAGAAACACCACAAATACGGATGGCCCACACTTAATTCTCCTGTAACTCTGCAGAATGTTCAGCATATATATGCCAAAAGCAGTGGCTGTACAGATAATGCAATTTTATTGCTTAAACAAAGCACAGGTGTTTCACAATGAATTTGTTAGTGCTCCAAAATGCAATCTGTAGTGGTAGTTATTTATTAGGTTTGTGGAGTAGGACTCACCTGAATTCCATGTTGGCACCAAGACCTATTAATATCTTTTGCAATGAAAGATGCAGTGTTCTCACATTCACACTGCCAAAGAAAATACTCAAGAGTGATAACAGTAACTATCTTTTTTCATGTGAATTTGAACTTCTTTCAGCCATGGCAGGGGAAGCTCTCCCTCACAGATGAACTCCACTGGGCTGATGGATTCATCATTGTTTATGACATCAGTGACAGAGCATCATTTGCATTTGCAAAAGCATTGCTATACAGAATCCAAGAGTCTCACATAGGAGCTTGTAAAAAGTAAGTGGTATTGTTTTTTTCTCTCAGCAAAACATATGAAAAAGCTGTAGGAATCCTAGTAACAATCAAAATCCAGCAGCATCCCAGCAGCATAGCGTAATGCCGACAATACAATACTTGACGGTAAATTGCGTTGCAGATTAAAACTTGTTGCACTGTGACCAAAACCAAATGTAGTAAGATCTTTGTTTTCATTTCTTACAGCAATATGTTTCAAATAATTGCCATAAATCTGCCTGCTGTGATTTACGTGGGTAAAAAGCTATCACAGTCATCCTGTGCTTTTGCTTCCCCTACTAATGCTCATATTACCAATGGAGATGCACCAGTGCGGAATTCAGAGAAAGTGTGTCCTACAATAAATTAATCTAATACTATAAGTTTCTCCAAAGCTGCCTTTAGCAGCAATCCCCATGTCATTTGTGCACATGGGTGATCACAGAGTAAGAAACAAACCACTTACATTCAAAAAGAACAACCAAAATTGCAATTCCAGAACAGCTGATAGCTGTCAGTATGCCAGGGCAGCTGTATATTGCCATTTCTAGCATTGTCCAGAAATGTGTTGACCTGTTGTTTCTATTTACTGCTATGGTATCCAATAAACTGAATATAAGATGGATGTATTAACACTTTTTTTGTTTTGTTTTGTTTTACTGTGGTATAAATACATGTGTGTGTATATATATATTTCACAGAATTACAGAATCACAGAATTTTTAGGTTGGAAGAGACCTCAAGATCATCGAGTCCAACCTCTGACCTAACGCTAACAGTCCCCACTAAACCATATCCCTAAGCTCTACATCTAAACATTTCTATAAAAGGGAAGCACCATGCAGATCTGGAATTTGAATTAGAAGAAATAAATCTGAGAATCAGAAACTTGTGCAAAAGACAGCCTCTAGCTGCAGTTCCTGTACACAATGAATCCTTCATGTACAGTGAACAGTAGAGGTTGGCTACATCCTTCTGTCCCCCACCCCTCAGATATTTATATACGCTGAGGAGATCCCCTCTCAGTCTTCTTTTCTGCAGGCTGAACAGACCCAGGTCTCTCAGGCTTTCCTCATAAGGAAGATGCTCCAGGCCCCATATCATCTTTGTGGCCCTCAGCTGGACTCTTTCCAGGAGATCACTGTCTTTCTTGTACTGGGGAGCCCAGAACTGGACACAGTACTCCAGGTGAGGCCTCACCAGGGCAGAGTAGAGTGGGAGGATCACCTCCCTTGACCTGCTGGCCATGCTCCTTTTAATGCATGCCAGGATCCCATTAGCCCTCTTGGCCACCAGGGCACACTGTTGGCTCATTGTCAACCTGTCGTCCACCAGGACCCCCAGGTCCTTCTCCTCATAGCTCTTCTCCAGCAGGTCATCCCCCAGCCTGTACTGATATATGCGGTTGTTCCTTCCCAGGTGCAGGACTCTACACTTGCTCTTGTTAAACCTCATTTGGTTTCTTCCTGCCCATCTCTCCAGCCGGTCCAGGTCTCGCTGAATGGCAGCACAGCCTTCTGGCATTTCAGCCACTCCTCCCAGCTTTGTGTCATCTGTGTATTTTCTGAGGGCAGACTATTCCCTCATCAAGTTCGTCGATGAAGATGTTGAACAAAACCGGACCCAGCACCAACCCCTGGGGAACACCGCTAGTCACAGGCCTCCAGCCAGATTCTGCTCCAATTACCACCCTCTGAGCTCGGCCAGTCAGCCAGTTCTCAACCCACCTTGCCGTCCACTCATCTATCCCACACTTTCTCAGCTTTGCTAGCAGGATGTCATGGGAGACAGTATCGAAAGCCTTGCTAAAGTCAAGGTAGATGACATCCACTGCTCTCTCCCCATCTACCCAGCTGGTGATGCCATCATAGAAGGCAACGAGGTCGGTCGAGCATGACTTCCCCTTAGTGAATCCATGCTGACTACTCCTCATAACCTTCTTCTCTTCCAATTGCTTGGAGATGGCATCCAGAACAAGCTGTTCCAACACCTTTCCAGGGACAAAGGTGAGACTGACTGGCCTGTAGTTTCCTGGATTCTCCTTCTTGCCCTTCTTGAAGACCGGAGTGACACTGGCTATCCTCCAGTCTTCAGGCACCTCTCCTGTTTTCCAGGATGTTTCAAAGATGATAGAGTGGTTCGTCGATCACCTCTGCCAGCTCCCTTAGCACACGCGGATGCATCCCATCGGGACCCATGGATTTGTGTGCGTTGAGCCACTCAGATGCTCCCGAACCACTCCCTCATCAACCAAGGGGGAAGCCCTCCATTTCCCAGACCCTTTGTCCTATTGTCAGGGGCAAGGAGTCCTGGGGGAGTGTCCTTGGAGCAAAGACTGAAGCAAAGAAAGCATTCAGTATCTCTGCCTTCTCAGCGTCTCCCGTGCCCAGGACACCCCCCTCATTCAGCAAGGGACCCACATTATCCCTAGTCTTCCTCTTGCTGTTTACATACTTGAAAAAACCCTTCTTATTATCCTTTATCTCTTTTGCAAGCCTCATCTTTAGGTGGGCTTTAGCCTTCCTCATCGCATCCCTGCAGGCCCTGACAACACTTCTATACTCCTCCCAAGAGGACAGGCCCTTTTTCCACATTTCATAGACCATCCTCTTCCTTTTGATCTTATTGATGAGCTCCTTGCTCATCCACACAGGTTTCCTGCCCCTCTTCCCCGATTTCCTACTCTTAGGGATGCACTGATCCTGAGCATGGAAGAAGTGCTGCTTAAATGGAGCCCAGCTTTCACAAGCACCCTTGCCTTCTAGCAGCCTATCCCATGAGATACTCCCAAGCAGGTCCCAGAAGAGGTCGAAGTTGGCTCTTCGGAAGTCCAGGGTAGCAATCCTGCTTTTAGCCTTACTTCCTTAATGTCACAGAAAAACTTATTCCTTATGTCTGATATTCCTGGAAGGAGGAGTAATTAGGTGTAGCACTGAGTATGCAAACAAACATACTATTTCTTTCTGAAAACAGAACAAAAACAAAAAAATTTAAATCAGGATAACAATAAAGAGGTAGAGCAGAATGTTTTGAAGCTGTGCTATACTCTGAAAACAACAGCAAGTATCACAGGTTGCCTAGCCCACTGCTAGAAGCTGACTTCAGAAGTAATTATGAAAGGTAAATACTGAAGCATCAAAACCTTGTGAGTCATGCAGGGACAACCTTGTTTCTGTTCTCTCTATCTGGCTGCGCTATTTTGAGGGTGATGCAGCAGTAGATATTTGAAGATATCTGATTGCGGTGCTCTGTCCAGCAAGGAGGTAGAAAGAGGGATGGATGCTGTAGCTAACAGCCTGAACAGGCATGATGCTGTCTGTCACCGACAGATCACTCAGTGGTATTTTCAGAGGGTGCACTGTGGAGAATTATTAAGAAGTTATTATGAACACCACTCAAAGCAAAACTTTTAGGCTACCAGCCTAGAATAATATAAAGTGATATTAGCTTATACTCTTGAAAAAATTAGTTCTCACTGTATTTTAAAAAAAAATTGGAACCCCTTCCTCCTTAAACCAGGAACATTCATAGTCTTAGCCTTTACTTGACGATGGAAAATAAATAACAAGGGGAAGCTAAATTTTGACACACTGGTTAAGACGGTTTGAAAAGCAAATCCTTTCTTTTTGTTTGCCTGAATGAGGAACTGGTAATCTGTCAAATTCTATCATTTTAAAACTTGGGTTTGATTTTTACATAATGAAGCAGTGTTGTAAATGTTTGTGTTGTGCCACCCCACCCTCATATTTCAAGACAGGAAGGCTATTCTGGTTAGGAAGTTATTTTTAAACAGACATTACTCTCTCTCAGAAACAGACTGTAAGTCTCTGTCTTCTTTTAGTTGCTTTATAAAGTAAATTGAGTCCCTCTGGTTACATAATTAATATCCACATTTAGCCATATATATTTGAGATGACCGCTGAGCCATTTACAGCTAAATTCATTTCTTAAGACTGACCAGGAGGTCAGATACGCATTTAATCTCTGTTGAACTTTGTTAAGCATCCAGAGTTTTTCTTGTGAAGGCTTCTAACAGTACAGAGAAATAGCTACCAGAAGTGAAACAAGTGGGGAACAAAGCTGTTATCATGGAGTTTGTACCACATGATCTAAGCATGTCTGTCCCCTTGTACACTTTATGTTCATATTCAGCAGCAAGATGGCATCATATCTATATTGCATAATGTATTTTACTACCTGAGATAAATACAAAGGAAATCAAGTTTAAAACATTTGACCTTAAAATTACAGGCAATGTTATATCTAACAAAGATTTCATTTTTAATAGACAACTTTTTAAATAGACTTCGCAACTTATTGTTATTTTTTTTATTATTTATTTTTTTCCCCCAGAATTGTTTGCTAACCTTTCAGGTGAGTTTCATCCCAGAAAAGGAAAAACAACAACAAAAACAGACAAACAAACAAACAAACAAAAAACCACTATTGTAAAGATTCTGCGAGCTTCTGAACGTTTTACAACCTTATCTGCGTGTCTGCAAAAAGTAACGCGCTGCTTAATGAGGAAAACGAGAGCTTTACTGCTTCCAACAGCTCCCTCTCGTGGTGTTTTGCTCACACTTCATCCTCCTCCGTGAGCAATGAAACATTTCAGTTTCTCCTCAGGTTAAAAAATCAATTCTATAAACCCAAGTCCACAAACTACAGGTAAAAACCAGCCTCCCACCCAATACTACAAAATTTTGCTATAGATTATGTTGATCTTAACAATAAGAAATTGGCTTCATAGGCTTCTTTTGACTGTATCTTTGCTAACAAAACTGCGTGCATTTAAAAGTGTTTTTTTTTTTCTTTCTTTCTTTTTTTTTTTTTTTTGTGAATAACATTTCTGAGCTCAGCTGTTTCACTGAAATAAAGTTCAGCTACCTTGTCTAAAATACTGAAAGTATTTTACATACTTTCAGTACTTTACATACTGCCATTGTATATTAATATATTCAAGAAGGGCTTGAGAGCTTGTATCATTTTCCCAACTACTGCTATTAGCCTCATAAGAGGTCTAACCTCCACTTTCTCCTTCTACTCCTTCCTGAAGATATTTATCCCCAGAACATGGCAGAGAGGCATGACAGGGAGCTAAGGCACAGTTAGGCAACGTTTCTTCTCTTATCTATAAGCTGTAGCACAGATGTACTAGTTCAATCTTTAAATGAGTAAGGTCATTTACTGGAAAGATTCCAGGGGTGGCTTCATCTGGCCAAATACTGAGGTCTCCTTCTAGATTCCCATCTCAGTTAGATGCTTTTCTACCAAAGGATTTACCTCATCAAGGTGATGCCTCAAATAATGTAGATGAATCACACTTCAAAAAGGCATTAAACTCTCCACCAACTATAAACATAATTAGGATTGGAGATCTCTAAAGTTAGGTGAGATGAATCATGCTCCAAACATGACCTCTAGGGGCTCTTTGCTAGCTATTTTGCCCTTCTTCAGCTCTACAGAGCCATCTGTCCTACTTTACAAAGTCAATTTAGTCCCTATGGTTAGACAATTAACATCTAACTGGAGCTGACCAGTGGGTCATTTAATGCTAAATTTATTTCTTATGATTGATCAGGATGCTGGATTATATTTGATCCCTGCTGAACTTAATGGAACACCCTAAAATCCATCTGTCACATGTTGAAATAATGGATGGGCTGAATTGAAAAGAAGCTGAGGATAAGTTAACTGAATACTGCTGCAGATTGCTTCCAAGCTAGCTCATTAAAAACTAACTAGCACATCTTGATGCTTCACTGCAGTCTGCAGCACAGACATTTTAAATATTTGCCTATGGTAACTCAAAAAGCCTAAGGTGAAGCAGAAAGTTGTCAGGTCTCTGGAGTACCAAGCTAGTGATTCAATTAATCGGTTTCTGAGTTGGAAAATATGTTTCAACAATGTGTGTGACACTGGCTCACTTTGTGACTTATTCTGATAGGAATTGCTGGCCATATGGAAAGAACCAAGCTCTTTACATGCGAACAGATAGCTTAAGATCTATCATTCATAAACTGATTTGCAGTTGTACATCCTTCTCTTTGTGATTAGAGGATTTTGCACCAAATGGCTCCAATCTTAAAATATTTCATTAAACCAGTGGTTGAACTAAACAGCAAAGTGGTTCAGTGAGCTATTTCCTTTTGACCACTGACGTGAGGTCACAGTCACACCGGTTTCCCATCACATCTCCAACTATTACAGCACTACATTATCCAAACAATAGTATGAGAAGTCCAGAAAACTGTATGTACAGATGGACCATGTGCTGCTGCTGTAGAATATACGCAGCAGCTGAACTGTGTCTTTCCCTCACAGAGCTGATCTAGTTCTGTGTGTTATATTCTCAGTCTCCTTTTTATGAAACTTAGAGGAACACAAGGCACATGCAAACTTTACTTCCTCTTTCTATTTCAAACCCAGTATTTATTAACAGGTGCGGAAGTTGTTAGTGGGAGAATGAACTGACAGGGCAGTTCAGAAAAGGTTCAATGGGTATTTAGTCTGGAATCCAGGCTGAAATATTACCTTAATTTTTTTGTTGTTGTTGCTTTATGCAGTTAAATTGGTAAAATGTGATAGAAATTGCTTCATAGTTTATTCCACATGAAATATAAGCAGAGTAGCCATCTTTTACTTTCCCACAAGATGGCTGCATGCAAAAATCTTAATTTAAACACAACCTCCATCTACAATAACAGATTACTAGACATGTGTTTTGCTGGCATATAGCTAAGCTTCATTCTTCAAATTCTCTGCATGAAAATGCCCTGTGAGTGAATTTTTCCTAGTTACTAAAGACGAGTCACATAGGCAAAACTACTTGTGTATAAGGGTTCTTGTGATTACTGGGCTGAGCTAAATGGATGCACAATTACATGATTAAATACAACATTTTTTACTAACTACATATAATTTTGGCTGTCACTCAGAATCAATTGCATTGAGGTACTGAGGTACTCTGGGATCTGTCCTATACAGACCTTAGGGAATACTGCAAATACTGAGCTAAATCGCATAACTTATCTTAGGCACAAATGGAAAATGTTTACAAAAGAACTAATCTATAATCACCTTTTACAATGTTTGAAATCTCCTTCTGTTTGCTTGTATTTTTGATCATTAATACAGATTTACAAACAGATACTATTGTTCATGTATGTGTTTTTCAACTGCCCAGAATGCATCTAGTCTTCAGTTTAGCCTATATTAAAAAAAAAAAAAAAAGGCCAGAAGGCCAGTGTACACAAGGTTGTCCTGAATGATCTAGTCTGGCTTCACAGAACTAGTTAAACTGGTCTTTTGCCATCTGGGCCTTAACCAGTGCCTCCAACAAGCTTTTCTCTGTACTACTTCTATAATACTCCTAGGAGCCACACGAGCAGTGCTCAGCTGAGCAAGGTAGAATCATAGAATCATAGAATATCCTGAGTTGGAAGGGACCCATAAGGATCATCAAGTCCAACTCATGGCACCGCACAGGTCTACTCATAAGTTTAGACCATGTGACGAAGTGCACAGTCACTTAGTCACAAAGATACATTACTAACCTTGTTTACTGATCTGGGAAAAAAAGGATGAAGTAAGATTTTACTCCATTACCTAAAGGTTTAAATTATAAGTAATTCTGTTTATATTAATGTAATTATTGCAAAGTAAAATTAATGAGTGTGGAAGGATGCAGTTGATGGATATTCTATATGTTAAGAACCCTTTATTTCAGCTCAAGTGTCAAAATAGCTACTATAACCACTTGGAGTAATGCTCGGAAATTTTATTTAACGTTTTCAGTGAAATTAATAATCTTTCTGGACCCTTTTCTTTATATATGTTTTAATCTGGCAGATTTCGTTTCAGTTTGGGGAGTTTAGTTTGTTTTTAATAAGTTAATCTTTGTCCTTTCTCTTCTTCCCTTCTCAGATTCAACCTCTGGATCTTATTGTGATTAATTTAGTAGCAGAGGCTATGTGTATTACTCTGTGTATTACTGATTACTCTGTGTATTACTGATACACAGAACAGGTACAGTACAGAGCATTATCACGCCCTGATCTGTTTTTAACATAAGGCACAGACGTATAGGTATGCATGTGAGGGGTGTGTGAGAAATAATTTCCTCTTTCCTATGCGCACACATGAAAAACTGCTATTTTTATGAAAATCTGTGCTTATATGTTGAAATAAATATATACCTGAATGGAGGTTAAAGTAGGTTAATATACATGTATACAACAATTTAGGTATGCATACTAGCACTTTTCAGGCATAAGTCACAGAACAAATAGGTAACACAGAGCACATATCAGAAATCCTGCATTTCCACTTTGGCTGTGGAGTAGGTATGCCTACAGGCAGAAAGGGAGAGAGAAAGACTCTAGTGTCAAAGAAGTTCTGAAAGTTGTTCATAACAGGATTCCACAGCCAGCAACATACCCCCTACTATTAATCAGTATTTTTATCCCTGTTACCCCAAATGAAAAAGCTGTTTTTGCACCAAATATGTTCAGTCACTGCTTACTAAGCCATGCAGTGGGCCAAAATTACCAAAGTATCACAGACATATTCCATGAGCCCTATTGAGAATCATATGGAAACTGATCTAAGCTAAATTTGAACGTGCAGGTTATGAATTAGAAGCAGTCCAGCACAATGTCATCTTTTTTCTTCTAAGTAGCTATACAGTCGAAGGACTGGGAAGGCATACTGAAATAGCACACTTGTCTCACTGCTTCTGCCCCACTTTTCTAAAATTGCCATTTCTCAACATCCACAGAGATACCTTTTACCTGTGGAAGGAACAGAGACAATAGTCTATATCCCCTTTTTCCCCAGCTCTCTCTCTTCCTTTGCCCAGCTGAGCAGAAGAGATGCAAGCCTTTGTTTTTAATTTTATTAAACTCAGGGTCAAATCCTGCTTGCTGTTTTTCTGGAACAAACCCAGAATAACTCCAGATTAACAGTGGTACAAGTGAGAACTAAATTATGGCCTGAAAAAATTATTTAAAAATCTTTCAGACACCTAAACAGATGGATAAATCAAGCACAGATTCTCAGGTCAACCTCTACCAGAAGGAATCTCTCATCTGACTTACAGTAGAAGTAAGATGCTATGATAGCAGCTAACAATAGAAAGAGAGATACAGTAAGGGAGGGGTATATTTTTCCTTACCAAACTCACTTGATTTAATACAAGGCATGCACAATTAATGATGGCTTTGAGTGATACCTGTAGGTTTTATAGGTTTATAAATTGGTTGTAGTAAAATCTTATACATCCTATATCACTAGGTATTGTTTCAGCCTATTACAGGAGATATCTATCTAGAGTTGACTGAATTGTATTAATCTGATCCTAGTTTAATGATGCCTTAACATTTTTATGGGAGAATTTAATGTTTGCAATATCCATGTTCCTTATTTGAAAGTGTGACTTATAGGTTCTCATCTTCCTTAAATTATGAAATCCTTCAGCTAATAAAGGAAAATGATTATGGTTTGCAAAAAAGGCAAAGTCATTTAACAATCCATATAACTGTCTATTGTAGGTCTTTGCATAATAATTGTAATTTAGCTATTAGGAGTTCTAAAGGCAGTTATCAGTCATATGCTGCAATTCTGAGGAATAAGGGAAAACTCAAATTATTTAAAGGCTTTGTACTTTCCAAAGGGAGAAAAAAATAAAGCAGAAATCAATAATACTTTTAACAATGAAAAAAAAATGTTCTACTGAAATAACCAGTTGTTGATGGCAATTTTTCTAACTATTCAATACTGAAATTTTCAGCTTTACTCCATATTTCACTGCCACAAAATGATATTCATTTTATACAGGCACTTCTGTAAGCAGGGAAAGACAAGTTAGGATTAGAATCTGCAATTCTTGATGCCCAAGATTTTCCATTTTTGCCCTTGGTACATGAAGTGGAGTGACCAAAGATAAATTGGATGGACTGTAGCCCTGGAACACAGATCTCCTTCAATTTGAAATTACTGTCTGAATTTGACTTTGTGTCTAGGGCATGTCTTGATTATTTCCTTCGCAGATGAGGATACTACATACGTGAATCCAGCTTAGTTAACTGCATGTGCTTTCATATTTCTTGCACTACGGTCAAGCCTCTGCAATTGTAACATTCTCTTCTAAGATTCCAACCTTCATTTCCCCAAATCCCAGCTTTCCTCAGTAAAACATACAAGGAATGTATACACCTGGCTGAGGTGACAACTGTCACCTCAATCCCTATGAAGATTATGTAGCAAGTCTCCCTAGAAGCCATTTCCAGGCACTTAAAGGATAAGAATATAACTAGGAATGGCAAAAACATATTTACCAAGGGTAATTGTTCCTGACCAAACTGATTGCTATCATGAAACTGGTGTCTATGTAGACCTCGGAAAAGTGGTAGATGTAATTTGCCTTCAGTTTAGCAATGCTTTTGACACAGTCTATCTTAGCACATAGGAGAGATTGACTACATAGGACAACTACAAGGTGGCTGAAAATAGGCTGGATGGTCAGGCTCAAAGGGTAGTGCTCAGTGATGAAACATCTAACTGGGACTGGTTTCTTCAGGCACTTGTCAGGGACTGATACTGGGACTGACACTGTTTAGCATCTTCATTGACTAGCATCTTCCTTCTCTGCTACAATAGCAGAGATCCCATCCTCAGCAGGTTGGAAATGACACTGAAACTGGGGCAAGGGTTGACACTTTGGAAAGATACAGAGACAAGACTGCTAACGGGAGTTAGCACAAAACAAATGTGAAGTTCTGTATTGAGGGTGCAATAGTACAATCTAGGGACTGAACAGGTGAGAGCTAGAAAGGGAGTTGGTGGTCCTAGTTAGTTAGCAGCACGACCTTGTCATTATGAAGGTCAACCTCATCCTGGACTGTGTTAGTAAGAACATAGACTGAAGGAAGTTATTATTCTCCTCTACTTGGCTCTTGTGTGGCTGCTTCTAGTAAACTGTACAATTTTCACTCCTCCAGTGCAAGAGAAATAGAGAATTAGTTCAGCACAGAGCTACCAAGATGGTTAGGGTTCTGGAGCACATGATGTAGAAGAGGCTGAGGAAACTAAGTTTATTTAGACTTGGGAAGGTTAATGTGGGATTTAATTGCACAAGACAGAACCAGACTCTTCTCAGAAGTGCACAGCAAAAAGAGATGGGTCAACAGATACAATTGGCAGTAAGGGAAATTCCAAGTGAACATTAAGAAATAAAAAAATGAGTGCCTAAGCATTGAAACAAGTTTTCCAGTAAGGCTGTGTAACCTCCACTCTTGGAAATTTCCAAAACTGAATTGAAAAGCACTCTGAGCAACTTGATCTAGCTTCTAAACTCTGAGTTGGAGGCAAATTCCTGCCTATCTGAAAAAGGCCAAATATGTCTTAACAAGTGTGAAAATGAGAATAGCTAGAATATCAGTTATTATATGATATTCAAAAAACATCGTGATAGGATAACTGCTTTCGCTTCAGCTATGACATCTGTCATCCAAACACAGTCCTGACTTACCTTTGGTATACAGCATGTTTTAGTAGCAGATTCAGAGGACAAGACACTAAATTGAGAGATGAGCCAGATGCACAGCTACTAACAGGCATTGTAGCATTCAGTATCTAGAATGAATGCAAATCTTGACATTCATCAACAACCTATAACACAAAGCACCATTAACAGACCAAAATATAGACCAATGAAAATATATTTTGAGCATGTCCTTTACATTCTATACTTACAATGGTGCTATCTGTTTTTGGTAAATGCTGACTACCTTGCACATCGATTGATTTTTTGCAATAATAGGATCCAGTCTTTAGATGGATCTGCAGAACATGCTGAGAAAACAAGCCAAACAGAAAATGCATTACTTCTGTGAATTGTTCATGTCTTTAATTCACGTAAAATTAGCACACAACACATAGTCAAGTTAAAAAGAAAGAAGTGCTGGGTCAGTAAAGGTGAAGAAAAACATGTTGTTTTCATACATCCTGTGGATATTAATTCCTTTTTAAAAGTGGCTTTGAAGAGTCAATTAGTTTCTTACCTTTTAAGAAAGATTTTACTTATTGTTACAAAATGTTCTGAAAATATTCTGATCTCTTTGAATGGATATTCTCTGCTTGCATCATATCCAGAAACTCTTTTAGGAAGAATGTTCTGGATGCTGCATATCCTTTAAAAAAAAAAAAAAAAAAGGAAAACTTTTTACTTTGAATTTAACTTTGAATTTAACTTTTAAACTATTTGAAAGAGAACAGCTAATGTTGCTTGTATAGCTATTAAAAAATAAAATGTGTTCTACAAAAAGCCTTTGAAAAAAGCATGATTACATTAAAAAAAAAAAAAGAAAAAAAGGCTCTAAAAGTGTCAGCTTTCTATTCAGAAAAACTGTTCCCAGTGGCTCCTTAAAGCATATCAGCCCTTGCTGTTCAAAAAGACCTTTCGTAGGATCCTCAGACAATTTAAAGCTACACAAAGTTCTCAAGTCCCTAGCAGATATAACTATGACTTGCAGACAAACACTTCTGCCCACTACTAATATCTGAAAGGAGTCTCCCAAATTGTCCTCTGCTGTAATCATTTTCCTAAGCCTCTGTTCACCTGTATTATTATTGTTGCTTTTAATCTCATTTATTCTTTCTCTTTCAGATGACTAGCAGCAGTCTTCTCAGAAAATATGTCAACAATAAAGAAATTAGGAGTATAACATTTTGGTGACTGTTTAGCTGCCGGCCGGGTTAAACCACGACAGTGACACAACATCTACAGAACAGGTTATGCAAGACTTAGGCGGAGAGAGACTTGATCCACTTGAAGATGCTAGAATCACTGAATACCTCTTGACTGATGTCAAGGTGCTATATGCATCATCTCACATGATCTCAGGTTCAATGAAGGGTCATAGTCTTTCCTTTTACTTTATGGAAAACTGGATCTGGATTTTAGTGGTGCTTTCCATTAGTGACCTCTGACTAATTTCGTGTATATAGTGTTGAGAGTTATTTGAAATGTATTTATAGCAAAGTAAGTAAGTAGAGCTATTGATTACACACCCCAACTTAAAACCCAACAGTCCTATGATTTAGGCTAATATAATACACCATTGGAAGCTGATTATTTTAGCTAGTTAAGCCATAAAGCTGCACTTAAATATGAATAATAAAAAAATGGACTATTAATAATAATTATTGCAAATGTCACTGATTTCAGATTATAAAACTTAATAGACTATCACCATTAAAACATGTGCTCTCCATAATTATGCTGTGTACCAACTTGTGCTTGATTCTGTCTTTGTGAGTTATTTCAATGCTCCTTTCAAAGCTTATGGAAAATTTTCTTTAAAGAAGAAAACAGTTGTTTTATAGGCAGCTTGGGAGGGCTTTAAGGGAAGAACCCTTTTCTGCTCAAGGCTTTTTGACAGAATCAAAATAGAAGAAAAATCTAAATATTTTCCTCACTGTAAATATCTGTGTTGTCTTGACATGTGTATTTTCCTTTATCAGCCAATCTTTATAAAGCAGAGTATAAAGCATATTATGAATAACATCTTAACCAGTTCTTATGTTTTTATACTTTGAGCATAAGTGACAGGCTTTTAAACTGGGATACAACGAGAATTCAGGATAGACCTAGCATTTGTTCTACCTTTCATTTCAAATTACAGCAAGGGAATGTCTAATTGGTCTGATCAGGTTGTCAGCTGACCCTTTCTCCTTTCCCTAAATTTTCATTCCAACTTCCTCTGAATGTTACAGTTGGGTAGGTAAAAGTGAGTCAAAATACAACATGAAATTGTTAAATGATGAACTCAATGCTTAGCTTAATTTCAAATGCAGAACTGTTCTTGCATATCAAAGCATGGCTACAATGGGAAGAATTATTTCTGGTTTCTGACTACTTCACTGAAGAAATATGTAAGAGCTCTAGCAATGGGCAGAGAAAGAGATGTGTGAAACAGACACGAGATGTTCGACTGTAGATCAAGGTTCTGGAAATCAGGGGATGGACTCTATATAGAAATAAGTGCTTCAGAACTCCCAAGTCAATGGAAGCCTAATACACCTCTTTTCAAGTGACTACAGGCTGAAGTCATTTATAAAAAGGTGGATTAGCAGCTGTGAAAACGTATTACAGCTAGTTAGCTATATACCTCAGTTTCCCAGTTTGTAAAATGTGTGTACTTCTTCAAATGTCTCTTTAAACAAGGCTTATAAATGTTCAGCTTACAACATGCCTTATGTATATGAAAACTTGCCATATTATTACTCACAAGATTGGCAAGTTTTTAATATAAAATAAATGAGTCTTAAAATTATGTTATAAAGCCAGAAATACCTAAAGCCAATGTGACATTTTAACATGGAGCAGAAACATTTACAACAAGCAAAGCATCTAGAAATCAATCCAAGGGGCCTTTAAGAAAATAGCTGAGTTTGTCAGTTTAGAACACTAGTACACCTAGCTTCTACTGTGAACATATCATCCTAGTGCAGAAGACATACAACAATAAATGAGATGGTAAATATTTTCTAAGGAGAGGTCAATATTTGCTATGCCTGATACTTTTTTAATTCCTCAAATCCATTAATGCCTGGAAGGCCAGAATTTAGAGTAAAGCCATTGCATCTTCCTACTGACTTTGGGTGGAGCTTGGGTACCAAGCATCCAACCTGTCCCATAGAACTTACACAGCACTTATGAATTCAGAGAGCCACAAGTTATTCATAAATTTTAGGATTAAACCCTTGAAGAAAGGCCCACAATGTGGCCTGGCCACTTCAGACCTCTTTTGGGAGTTTACTTGCAGTTACAGTTTCTATAGATCTTGTGGTGGACCATCTCCATCCACAAGGAATAATTTTACTTCAACATAAATGATGAATTCCATATGCTGATTACATCACCAGATGAGAACATTTATTGTTCATCTGTTTCTGTGGGGCAGGGGTAATTTTTTTTCTTTAGAGAAGGATTATCTTTAGAGTTCACACCCATAGAAAATTACATCTGAAACAGAAACTATGACTAGGTCGTATGGATAAAGTCATGTAGCATCTTGATTTTTAGTTTTTTTTGAGGGGTTATGAACACTATTGTCACCTGTACATCTTCTAGGACACTGGCATCACTTAGCTAATGACAAAGGACAAGTTTTCTGGAGTATATATTCCAATCCATACTCAAATGTCAACCACCCCAAACAACCAGTATGTTCATATTTACAGGTGTGAGTGAGCCCACATTCATTTTGTATTTTGCTGCAACTTGTTATATTAGCAAGAGAAATTTGGATTTACAGCTTTTTTTTTTTCTTTTCCCAGGTATTTTTTTCTCCTCTGTCCCAAATACCAGTCATAAAATGAATCACATAATCATTAAGGTTGGAAAAGACCTCCAAGATCATCTGGTCCAACTATTGCCCTACCACTGATATCACCCACTAAACCATGTCCCTAAGCACCATGTCCAACCTTTCCTTAAACACCCCCAGGGATGATGACTCCACCATTTCCCTGGGCAACCTGTTCCAATGCCTGACTACTCTTTCTGAGAATGAATGTTTCCTCATTTCTGACCTAAACCTCCACTGGTGAAGCCATTCCCTCTAGTCCTATCACTGGTTATCTGCAAGAAGAGGGTGACCCCCAGCTCCCCACAACTTCCTTTCAGATAGTTGTAGAGAGCAATAAGGTTTCCCTTGAGCCTCCACTTCTCCAGACTAAACAGTTCCCTCAGCTGGCCACCCAGCCAGTTTTTAACCCAGCAAAGAGCATACCTGTTCAAGCCATGGGCTGCCAGCTTCTCCAGGAGAATACTGTGGGAGACTGTGTCAAACACTTTGCTGAAGTCTACATCAACAGGCTTTCCCTCATCCACCAGGCAGGTCACCCGGTCAAAGAAGGAGATGAGGTTGATCAGGCAGGACTTGCCTTTCATGAACCCATGCTGACTGGTCCTGATTCCCCAGTTGTCCCACATGCTTTGGGTGACTGCACTCAAGATGACCTGTTCCCTGGCACTGAGGTCAGGCTGACAGTCCTGTAGTTCCCTGGGTCCTCCTTACAAACCTTTTTTATAGATAGGCATTTCATTAGCAAGTCTTCAGTCATCTGAGACCTCTCCAGATGACCATGACCACTGATGGATGATGGAAAGCAGCCCAGCAATCACATCCACCAGCTCCCTCTGCACCCATCTGGCCCCATGGACTTGTGACAGTTCGGGTGGTGCCACAGGTCTCTAATTGTTTCCACCTGAACTGTGGCGGGTTTTTTCTGCTCCCCATCCTGGACTTCCAGGTCGGGAGGCTGAGTACTCTGAGGATAAGCATTAAGAAACTCAGCCTTTTCCTTATCCTTAGTAGTCATGTTCCCCCCTTTATCTAGGAAAGGATGGAGATTCTCATTGGCCCTCCTCTTGTCATTAATATATTTATAAAAACACGTTTTGTTATCCTTAACCATAGTGGCCAGGTTGAGTTCATGCTGTTCTCGTTGAGCCTTCCTGATTTTTTCTCAGCATATGCTGGCAACTTCCTTGTACTTCCCTGAGTTGTCTGTCCCTTTTTCCACCAGATGTAAATTCTCTTTTTCTCCTGGACACTCAGCACAAATTTCCTGTTCAGCCATACCAATCTTTTTCCCTGCTCATCTTATGGCACACAGGGACAGCCTGCTCCTGTGCCTTTAAGACTTCCTTCTTTAGGAGTGTCCAGCCTTCCTGGACCCCTCTGCCCTTCAGGACTGACTCCCAAGGGATCCTCCCTGCCAGTGTCCTGAACTATTCAAAGTCTGCTCTCTGGAAGTCGAAGGTAGCAGCTTTACTGACCCCACTCCTGACTTCACCAAGAATAGAGAACTCTACCATTTCATGGTCAGTCTGCCCAAGACAGCTCCTTACCACCACATCTCTCACCAGTCCTTCTCTGTTCCTGAACAGCATGTCTAGTGGGGCACCCCCCTGGTAGGCTCACTAACCAGCTGAGTCAGAAAGCTGTCTTCCACGCTTTCCAAAACCCCCTAGACTACTTCCTTAGGGCTGTATTGTATTTCCAGCATATGTCTGGAAAGTTAAGGTCCCCCCTGAAGACATACGCTGGTGACTGTGCAACTTCCAACAGATATTTATAGAATGTCTCATCCATTTCTTCATCTTGGTTTGGCGGTCTATAACAGACCCCCATCAGGATGTCCACCTTGTTGGCCAAACCGCTGATCCTTATTCACAAGGACTCTACTTCATCATTCCCAACCCTGAGCTCAACAGCATTGAAACACTCTCTAATATAGAGAGCCATGCCACCTCCCTTTCTTAGCTGTCTGCCCCTTCTGAGGAGCTTATAGCCACCTATAGCCCATGAGTGGGTTCTTGTGGGCTGGTAGGATGTGCCAGCTTTGTCACTTCTAGTTGCCAGTGTGTAACAACTTAGACTTCCCAAGAGAACCTGTAAAATGTTAATACTTAATTCAACAGCCCAACATCATAATCTCCTCAGAGAAGTAAACAAATTAAGTGAAACAGAGACAGCATGACCTTGGATAAGTTGCCTCAGCAACCCGTGCCGCTTCTTACTCCCAACTGCAGCTGCTGTGTCTATTATTTTACAGGCTGCTCAGTACAAGGCACTTTCCAGTTTACATGGCATTAGTTTAGAGCCTCTTGCAGCAAGGACAGTGCAAGAAGCAACAACTGGCAAAAAGTCTTCACATTAAAAGTTTTACAAATTTCTTTTCATCTGCCTTTGCAAAACATTAACAAAGCAGGAGCAAATCTCTAATAGAACATAAGCACACTAATGTAAAGGAATGGAAATTTCAAATGTATCTAGAATTGGAAAGAGGAACAAAGCTGTTTGAACTGAAAAGAGCTAAGATGTAACAGGTGAAATAGTTGCTTTGGTGAAATTCTTTATTGGGCCTCAATGCCCATAGAAATGTCTGCAGAATTATATGCTTCAGCCTACAAGTAGGATTATTTATGCTTCCAACAATAGCTTAAATTCTGTGGTAAAGATTGTCTATCCATTAAGTGATTTGAACACTTAAGTCAAACTTAAAAAAATAAAAATAAAAATACATGTCTCAATGACCATCTTCAATAGTTTTCAAATAAGTTAAATTTATTGTCTGCTGTCAGCACCAATCATACACCCTACACCTAATCAATCTTTTCCTTCTGCCTCAAGACATAAATAACTTGAGATCCACAAACTTTTTTTTTCCTTTTAACAAACTGTTTCTGGGAAACAGGTCCCACAGTTAGGATATTTTTCTCCCTTTTTTTGACAGACCTATACATGAAGATAAGAACCCTGTTGGGATGCTGAATAGCCTATCTCTGTACGGTGTTGCTCTAAACATATGGCTCTAAAATTCAGAACAGATATATCATTGGTGAAGTCCAGATAATTGATTCATAAGTCAGCTGCATCAGGCAGGTTTTTTGATGGTATCTTTATAAATAGGCTGGTGCTTTCAATGTGCCTGATGGTATCTCTCATACTGACATGAAAGGCATTTGGAGGTTGGAATATACTAGTTATACAACTTGTATTCTTGGTGCAGTTCAAGAGGACTGCTAGCCTCTCCAAACACTACTACAAATATTTTGGTAATTATCTCTTGTAGATTTATACTTTTTAGCTTTCAGTCTTTTAGTGTTTTACTGAATTGTGTCAAATACTTTTGAGGTCTAAAATTTCATGTTCTAAAGAAAAAGCATGGCCATTATTCAAATGAATAAAAACAGTTCATGACTTAGAATCAACAAAGCATAATTTGACCCATCAAAAGACTCTTGAATTTTCCTGGTATGTTTTTGTGCTCTTGTGCCTGCCCTTCAGTTCTCATGTATTTAAAACTCATGTATTTAAAACTGTAGAAAACATCACAACATCCTCTGGAAATGGTAGCTTACTGGACTTATATATTCCCTACTCAGTGAAATTTTGCACCAAATAGTACAGGCAGAAAACAAAACAAAACAAAACAAAACATACAAACACTTACTGTAGTTCACTCTAAGCAAACAAAAGTACTGGCCACCCCCCATATGACTTGATTTACAAACTTTAAAAGCAAAAGCAAGATTAATAGGTGACAGATTTCCCTTAATTTAGAGGAGGAATTGCCTTTCAGGAGCTGTGTGTACAATGCCCGTAGGCTGCTTTGAAAACTCTTATCTATATTCTTCATTTTGAAAGAGGAGATGTCAGTGGTAAAACAGATAAGGTTTTTTTCCTCCTTCTTAAAGATAGGCACTTAATATTGACCACATGTATACATACTCACTCACTCTGCTCTATATACATTTGTCTACATATAATTATAATTATATCTAAGCTCTCCTGACAGAAAGAAAACCACTGTAACAGAAAAAAAGAATTAGAGAGAAGGGGATCTAATAAAAATGAGGTATATCCACATCTCCTGGGTTGATTAACTGGAAAAAAAAAAAAAAAAAAAAGAAAGAAAGAAAAAAAAAAGCACATTTAAAAAAAAAAAAAAAAGAAAAAAAAAAGATGTTATTCCCTCGATGACCTGGCTATGCACATTATGTACATCACATCTCTGACATTTTCAATTATTCCATGACATAAATAAAATGAAACAGCATCTGGTACACTGAGACATCTTACCTAACACTGTTCATGCATGAAAACACTCACCAGTATTTCAAATTGTATAACTTCACTGGATCCTGAATATATAGTTAAAAATTTGTAAATCCGGAGGGCTGAGATTGCTCTTGCACGTCACTTGCACTAATGGGGAAGACACCCAAGGATCCATGTGTTATAAATGAAGATACAACTCAATCTGAATTTAGTAATATTTATAAAAGGTAAGTAAACAGTGCTAGGTACACAGGGAGTCTATGTTCTACCAACACGTACACACTAACATCGAACTTTCTAAATATACAGAACATTGCTTTTAGATATTAAACCCCAGTATGCCTATACATATGTACAATCAGAAAAGGTATCAACTGAAACATAAACATGGCAAAGTTTTAAAAAGCAAGAGTTTAACAAACAATCCTATAAGTCTATTACTATTAATGTCCATTACTGGGGGAGCATAGTTGGAGTTGGTAATCCTGGTTGAAGTGCTCCCATATCTTCCATGACTTCGTTAATTTTTCTCAGATTATATTACAGTCTTCATTTTCCATTCCTTTTCTTGATTACAAACACCGGAGAATTCCAGGGCTAGTCGTGGAAACAATATGTCTCACTTTAAGTTGTTAAGCAACTCAGCCTTCGAGCCTTATGTATCCTATTCTTCAAGGATAGAAGGGAAACATATCCATCTCCTTTTCAAGGCCAACAGGGCCTGGGTCAAAAGGCACATTCAGGTCACCAGGGAGCATAAGAGCAAAGGCCTGCGATGGCAGTAGCGGTGAGGGGGAAGAGGAGGCGGGGGGCCGTTGGTGATGGTGTAGCAGAAGGATCAGTGGATGAGCCCGCAGCTCCCTCACTGTCTGGCAAACCACATGTTTCTGATTGTGGCCCCACATGGCTCTTTAAGGCCTCAGAGACTGCTCACCAGGTGCTGAGCAATCCCACTGCAACCTTGTCATTTTTAGCTGCAGAGTCCCGCACCTTGACCTCAATTTGGTCCCGTATTTCAGGATCATAAACTGATTGTTAATAAAGAGAATATGCTGTAAGGTTACCAGGACAGTCTTTGTTTCTAAGGACGTATGATTCCCCATAATGCGCAACTGCTTACCAGAGAGGGGCAGTTGTGTGCGTGGGTCCACTTCTCTCAGCTTGAGCTTCTTTCCAGCTCCAGTGCACCTATTTCCAGTGATTTTCTATGCGAGCTTCTTTGAGCGGTTTGCTGAGTTTGGCCGAACCTATCTTCATGAGGTGATCAGTGTGCCTGTTCCTGCCCTGGTCTCTGTTCTGCTAGCCTGTCCCTATACATTCCTTTTTTCTACTTCTTTATTGATGACATAACTTCATTATATCATGTTGCCTTTTTTCATCTTGAGGACATGCTCCCCTCTTATACCCTTTGCCCCACAGCAGTTCTTTTCAAAAGCAACTTTTCATTGGTCAAACAACTTTGCCCGGTAACCAGAAAACACCCAGAAACTTCCGTGCCTTAACAGCTAGAGAACAAGCAACCCGAAACGAGATGGCATTGAGATGGGGAAGATGATAAAACTTACCCGAATTAATATTTAGCTACATATATGGTAAAATATCCTAATTATCGGGGATGTGGATGAGAACCTAAAAATATCCTAATTATAGGGATGTAGATGAGAAAGAGATGTAAAAAAGATTTCGTTCAAGACCAAGCAATGAGAGAAGGACAAACTCATTAGGGAAGGATGAACAACTTGTTGGCATGAAACAAGGCAAAGATAAACAAAAAACTTCTAAATACTGTCCAACAGCAGGTCAAAGTCCAGAAAGGTAAAAAGTTTAACCTCCTCTTCCTCGTTGCCTTCATCCTGAAAGACCCCTGCCCACGACCACCAGGCTACACCGCGCAGGCGCAACCAGAAGGAGCTAAGGGCGGGGAGTATGGAAATGAGTACTTGGAAGAGGTCCATCTTTTCAGGGAAATTAATGAATATGTATTAGAGCTCATGTAATCTGTAACATAGAGTTCATGTAATATGTAACAGTATTCGTGTATAAAGTTGTGAGAGATGACCGGGCAGGCATGCACCTTTATGAGGGAAGCTATTCCCAGCGCGCCTGGTGCACTGCAACCTACCTACTTTACAACCCTATGGTTGTGGAGTCTTTTCCTCCAGTCAGCATGGCATCTCCCAAATCACCTGTCTTTGTTCCCTCTAAACTCTTTACATTCCTGATGGCCTCATCGTTAAGAGTCTGATGTTATCTCCAACCATGGGGCTTGTTGACCCCCATGGCCACACTCCCACATCTCCCCCTTATTTATTAACATCAACCATCTTCTTGAAATGAATTCTTACTCCATATATCACACATGCACCCCAGCAGAACACCTTAAATATTTACAGGGACTAGGCGTAATGAAAATCATGGGTTCGGAGGCCTACTGGCATCCAAAACTCTGCCTAAGTTAAGGGTTTCATAGTGGTGTTGGGAAACCTCAGCAAATGCTTCAGGTGCAAGCAGGCTGTATACATCTCCTTTGTTATTATATACCAGCTATGTAGAAAGTACATGCTCATAGCTCACCTGAGATAAGCTACTAAGATATTCCACTAATTAAATTCAGTGTTACAGCTTGTACAATAAATGGACAGCAACTACTTTGAGGATGACGTACAGACAGACAGGCTCAGCCACCACATCTGCAGCTGTAAACAACCTGGGACTATGGCTGAGGCACAGCCTCCCCTCAGTGCACACATGCCTCATGCCAGCTTGTGCCAGGCCAGGGCCTTGTGGAGGCAGCAGGGGCCACGTTGAGGCATTTGCAGTGCCCCACTGCACTCCCCTCTCTGGGCAGCTGCACACTTCTGCCTGTGCATGAGGCTGATTAAAATAATAATAATAACAAAAAAAAAAAAAAAAAAGTTTTTTTCCTTCACTGCTCCATCATGTACCTCTTCACAAAAGCCTCTCAAACAGACCATGACAAGAAAACAAGTACATTTTAACAAGGGGGAAAATAACTGATAGACTGTTGTTGTTCTGGTTGTTGTTAAGTTCACACAGCAAATAGAAAACTCGGAAGGTGGCATCAAAGTGGCCTTTGCTCTCCACCTGACAGTGTCTTTTAAACACCTGTGGTGCTTAATTTTAATGAAATCTCCTATCCTGGGCATTATAATAAGGACAAATAATTTTTTTGCTGCTGATAGAATGAAAATATTGGTTTTAAATGAACAAACATGTCTACGAATAGTGATTCTCAAAATTCCGGAGTTAATATATCAAATCATTAATCTGTCTTTTTCTCTAATTTAGAGTTGCAAAGAGTGTGGTTTAGTGGGAAAAAAAAGTTAATTTTTCATCCTAGTCATAAATGGAGCCTATAAAGCCAGCTTAACACTATTACATCAAATCTACAGAGGATAAAACACCTTCTGTTCTATTATTTCTATTTTCAGTACACAAACTGATTTCCAATCACAGAAACATATATAAACACACACACACAGACGTAAACGCCTTTCCAAACAGTCCCTTAACTTCCTATCCTAACTAGTGCTTATACTATGCACAGGAAAATATACAAATTTAACTCAAGATTATCAATGTGAATCATTGGGATTAGAAATTAGAGAGTGATTGATTAAGAATGAATAGGTGCTATATTTGCAATGTACTGTGCCTGTGTTGCACTTAGGCCTCCAGATAACAGGAGGCCCTCGGACCCCAAGAACCAGACCAAAAAAACCTCATGGTTCAGACTTTAACCAAGGCATCAGAGATAAGCAGGACTGTTTACAAAGGGACAAGATAAGAAATGTTAAACATACAAGGCCTTGAGATAACAGGAGCCCCTCAAACCCCAAGAACCAGATCAAAACAACTTTATGGCCCAGATTGTGACCAAGTCCTCAGAGAGCATGCGCCAAGAGATGAGGTGAAAAGTTCAACCCTGATGAAGACATCTTACGTCATCCCCATGACCCTCAGTGCCCACCACCACAAAGCACTGAGCAAGCGCAGATGAGGAATTTGTGGAAATGACTTCTTGTAGCTAATCTTAATACTAAACGGGGACAGGTTATGCATGTGTATGTATAGGCGTATTAGGAAATTTCATGCATATGTAACTCTTTACAGCATATAACCATGGCAAGTTGTCGCGTTAGCTGTGCACGACTTTGGTGGGACTACCCTCTGTGCTGTCCAGTGCTGAATAAACATACCTACTTTATAATCTTACTGATTGTGGAGTCAGCTTTCCGTGAGTCAAATGTACTTATTGAAATCTTTTCACAAGAAACTTGAGAAACAAAACATTGTGCACAGCAAACAGATTAAAGGCTTCAGTTTGCACATCTGCACAAGTTTAGGAAGGGTAAGAGAAGACACTTGATGTGGCCACCTGTGCTGCAGAGGATCATGATGGACTCTAAACCCATCCTTCCTCCCAAAAACTTCCAGAAGTGGCAGTCAGGAAACTCTTTTTCCCTGTGTTTATTCAACCTGAATCTTTTTGGTTGAACTTCCCGAGTGGGGAAAAAACTTCAGGCCTGAAACCTTCAGATAAAATAAAATAACCGTTGCCACGTTGTATACTGAAAAGGGGTGAAGAGAAATGCCAAACCTGTTAGCTGAACCATGAGATGGCTCTTTGTTTGCATTGAAATGCTTTCCTTGCAAACACTTCAGAAGTAAGTGTGCCTCCTCAAACCTCCATTTATAAGGATTATATGCAGAGCTCAACACAGGCAGGGGCACCAAAGCCTCGCATTCAGCTTCCCCAGCAGGAGGTAAGATCCAGCATCGAAGTGAGTTTAAATGGAATTCCCATTTTCATAGAAACAATAAAAAGAAGTTAGGCAGAGAGAGAAATGTTATTTACACAGATCAGAACTGGACTAGAAGTTATCTGAATAGGAATAGGCAGCTGAAGAAAATAAGACTTGTGAGAAAGACCACAAGATTGTAAAGGTTTAGGCCTTCTCTACATTGTGAGTTTACTCCTTTTGCTCCTCTGAGACCGCTGAATAGGGTAAAAGACACCTTATTTGTATTCTCTTCTTTTGTCAGAACCTCAGATTCTTCTTTGCTCTAACAGCTCATGCTCAACATATAAAAATATTTAAAACCACATTCAGCTAACAAATCTAGCTACCACTCCAAAATGTAATAAATGACTGAGTCCCAAATAGGATTGCAATTAAAGTTTATAAGTTATTAAATGAATAGAGGCAAGCAAACAACGCTGGGTGCGCCGGGAGTCTCCGCTCCACCAAGATGCACACCTATTAGATCAGATGGCTGGTTTTTATGCTGCTAGGCTAATACATATTCCATACCATTTTTTTGAAAAGGCAGGGTTATTATAATTAGTTTCCCGGGATCCGAACCATCCCACAGACGCATGCATATCGGTCTCCGGTGGTCCCTCTGGGGGGGTCACTCGTACTGAAGGCTCATAAGTCTTCCTTCCAGGCTTTGTCCTTCGGTCGTTCTTCATCTTCATCCCTTCTCCTTATTTGGTCATCTCTTAGCCAGATATCAGAGACCCATGCAGCACCCCATGCAATAGTTAGCAGTTATTTTGAAACCCCTTTGTTCTCTTATCCCAGATATCAGAGACTTGTCCCATGCAAAAGTCAGCAGTTTTTGGAAACTCTTTTGTTCTCTTAACCCCTGGACCCAAGTCTCAAGGTTTACCTTTCAAACCCTCTGTTGACACAAACTCCTAGACCATACTTTTGCAAGATACAAGAACTATATACATTAACCCCTCTGTTTCTCTTATACATGTACTTGTGGTTATACAAGGGTATGTAAGACAGAAGGTCACATTTCATCATGCGGCCCTAGCATTGTTACATATTGACACAAATCAGATGAACACATTTCACAAAAACATTAAACTGAAGGGAAAGCCCCACAGAATGACACCAGAAGAGAAGAGTAGGCTATGTTAAGGTTTTATGTCCTACTGTTTTCTCATCACTCTCTAGTTCTCCCAGTTTTACGTCCATACTTCAGATTATAAATGTGTGTTCATTTTCCAAAGGGACCACCTCATTCCAGTGGTTAGCATTTACATGTTTTGAAGATTAAAGGCCAAATGAAGGCTTTTTAACAGAACATACTATTTGCACACCAAAATTATTCTATTGAAGTAAATCTATTCATGACCAAAAGCTGACTGGCATGGAAGTATAACACAACTAAGAGAGAACTGTAATACTTGATTAGACACTCTGGCCTTTAGGCCCACCTAATGTTATCACAGAATCACAGAATAACTTATGTTGGAAGAGACATTAAAGATCATCTAGTTCCAAACCCCTGCTATGGGCAGGGACACCTTCCACTAGACCAGGAAGGTGTGGCCACAAAGCCACATCCAACATAGCCTTAATATTTTTAGGGACGGGGCATCCACAATTTCTCTGGGCAACCTGTTCCAGTGCCTTACTACCCACATAGTAAAGCATTTCTTCTTTATATCTAATTTAAATTGAAACTCTTTTAGTATAAATCCATTACCCCTTGTCCAATCGCTACATTCCCTGAGTCCCTCTCCTGTTTTCTTGTAGGCCTTCTTTACATACTGTAAAACTGCTATAATGTCTCCCCAGAGCCTTTTCATCTCCAGGATGCACAACTTCAGCTCTCTCAGCCTGTCTTCATAGAAGAGGTGGTACCCAGCCCTTTTATCATCTTTGTGGCCCTCCCCTGGACTTGCTCCAACAGGTCCCTGTCCTTATACACATGGAAACAGTGCTGAATGCAATATGCTAGGTAAGGTCTAATGAGAGCAGAGCAGAAGGGGAGAATCACCTCCCTTACCCTGCTGGCTACACTTGTTTTGATGCAGTCCAGGATGCAGTTGACTTTCTGGGCTGCAAATGCACATTTCTGGCTCATGTTGAGCTTTTTGTCAACCAACACCCCCAGGCCTTTCTCCTCAGGGCTGCTCTCAATCCATTCTCTGCCCAGCCTGTATTTGTGCTTGGGATTGTTCTGGCACAGGTGCAGGATGTTGGCCTTGGCTTTGTTGAATGGCATGAAGTGTGCCCAGGCCCACCCCTCAAGACCATCAAGGTCCCTTTGGATGGCATTCCTTCCTTCCAGCATGTTGACCACACCACACAGCGTGATATCACTGGGATACTTGCTGAGGGTGCACATTATACTAATGTTGCTCCAATATAACTGTATATCTTGAGGAGGTTATATATCTATGAAAGGACTCTAGTTGTATTTATATCTTTATATGTGAATATAAAGATATTAGTAAAGATCCAGAAAACAGAAATAACGGGAAATCATATTTTAATCACCCTATTTTAGATTGGTGACAAATAAAATGTTTTAGTGCAGAAAGCATGTAAATTTGTCACAGAGTCTAAAATGTAAATGAAATACTTACTCACTTGTACATTTTCACCTTTCAAAGTGTAAGCTGTTTTTAAACTTATACAATCAGTTGACTGCCTCTGAGAGATGACTCTCATGTTAAGGGGCCAACCTCAAATTCTAACAGAAAACTTAGATCCAAAGTGGGCAGTCCTTGTACATGGTACACAAATCTTAGTAAACAATTATGACAGAAATGCTAGGTGCAGGCAGATTAAAATCAGTTCAGGAACTACTGCAGAACCACACAAACATTCTGAAGTGCCTTTTTTCACCCATGGTTTTAAGTGGACTGCTGGAGTACATGCCCTAAGGTGGCAACACAACACCTCACCACATGCTGCAGCTTCACTCTGCAGCAGCGTAGAATGATCACTTAACCAAAATTAGGGTGCTGCAGCCAGTATCTTAGCAGCTCATCTGACCTGCCTCCACATTACCAAATTTAGCTGTCTGACGCAGGAGAACAGTAGGGCAAGCAAATTGTATGTCATACTGGGGGCTTTACATATAGCAATAAACACTCCTTTTGTTTCAGAGAACTCTGTATTAAAGAGGTTAATCATCTGATCTCCTCTGTCTATTCTGCAATCCAGTTCCTTTCTCTTTCCAGCCTTCCCTTAATTCTTTGTTGGGCCCCTCAGATCCTGAGGTCCTGAGCTGTTGTTTCACCTCATAAAAAGAAGAAATCTTTTCCCTTACTTTCAGTGTTGTCACTATCAGAATAGTGGCACTCACTATCTTTTAGATCTGTTTGTTAGTGGCCTGCTCAGCCAGGGCCCCCAGGGATACACACTGTTATCTCTGTGGTCTATAGTATCTCTTCTGAACTTATACAACTTGAATTACTGGAGTTCCTGGGTGAAATTTTTCATCCAAAGGACTGGAAACCTTTTCAGACATTATGAACCAGAGGGGTACTATAAGGACAAAGGTAAGTATTTGAAGACTTCTTTTAGTCCATTTGCCTATCCACCTAACAAGGAATCCTTCTACACTCTACCTCACCCTAAGAATTAAAATAAAAGTGTCAGGTACAACTGGAAGCCAATTCCAACTTTGTTTCTGACCCCCACCTCCAACCCCTAGAGAAGGATTCAAGGCTGGAAAAAGGCACAGTCTGGACCACTGATGACCAAGACTTGATCTAAGCTCAACTGATTGCATCCCCTGAGCTATGGGATGCTATTGCCAAAGCTGTGATTTACACAGGTACACATTTTTTCTCCTCTGCACCTTATAGTGCTTCTAAGACTACATTACAATACCTGAGTGCCTCACAGTCTGTGACACATTTAATGCTAACAGCATCTCAGTGAGGGATGGAGGTGCCATAGTTCTCATTTCATAGATGGGTAACTGGAGCACATTGCAAACGAGGGCCTTGTCTAAGAATTACATCAGCAGGTAAGTCTCCAAGTGGAGACAACTATAGCAGAATAAGGATGTCCACAGAGATTCTTATGTCAGCATAAGTACACTAGAAAAATATTATAATAATTTATAGTTAAATAAATAATAATCAAAATAATTAAAGTGTAATATATTAGAAAATTCCTCAGTGTAGCCACTACCCTCCATAACATCCACAGTGTTATAAGGGAAGAAATAAATAAGTGGCCTAGCCTAGTACTTCTAAAGTGCCAGAGCCAACTTTCTTCTTGTATATCATAACATCAATGAAACCAGTCTCACAGGAACTCTTCTGAGAATACCTGCCACAGCACAGCAGAAAGCTGACATGAAGAGGCTTCAGCCTCCATGACTCAATACTGCTGCGGCAGCAGGGATCTCTTTGCTGCTACTTCCTTTCCTAACTCTGAGCATGTATCTCAGGTACCAGCACTCATTGCTCTCTTGTGAAGACAAAGGCTTGGACTACATCAGTCCAAGGATTATTGTTTTTATTCTGCCTGATTGAAAGAGTCTGTAAACCTGCAGTCCTTTTGGGGTAAGTTTTAATAACTATATGCAGTGGCAGAGGAGTCCTCAAAAATCTAAGTGGGTCAGAACTGAAGATTATTTTTTTTTCCTCTTGCAAGAGCAAATGTAATAGGGATAATCTTACTTGGAGAATAAAGAAAAATAAAAAGGCAATTTTCAAAAATACCTAGTTTACAAAGCCTTATCACATCTTGATGAGTGATGGCCCTAGCTTTTTCAGTTTTCTACTCCCCATAGTGGTCCTGGGTCTCATACAACTCATTCTCTTTTGAAGGATGGTCCCTTTAGTCCCATTAGAGTATGCTGTTCTATGCTGGCGGGCTTTCTCCTACTCTGGTCCAAAGCAGATTTATAGGTTGGCCAGAGAGAGGGAAAATCTTCAAAGCTAATAATGCTGGCATTATCCCTTCATAATCCTTCCCAGTATGAATATTACATTTGCTGTTTTCCAGTCAGATGGTATCACTGTTGGCTCAGATGGTTTATTAAAACTTCTTTCTACTGGACATGTTCAGACATCCAACATTTCTTGTACAATTCTGGGGTGGAAATTATCTAGTCCTGCTAACATGATATTATTTTATTTGCTTCCAGCCTAGATGAATACATTTCTGTTTCAGGCCCTCATTCCCAGCAGTTATTTTTCTTTTGCCTCATATTTTGTAGCAGTATCCTCCCTTGAAACTAGTAGAAATTATTCATCAAGATTTTGAGATCTACACAGAGAAGCTTCCGAGATTTTTGAAAGATGCATGATTCAAAACATTTTTTTTTTTCTGCTCCTGAAGAATTAAAGCAGTATATTTTGATAGTAGACACTTCTGTAAGCACAGTATCATACAGTTCACGTAAACCATCACAACTTCAGATTCATCAGAAATACTAGACTATCCAAATGCTTTCTTTAGAGCATCCAAAGAAAAAAAAGACACAAACACAAAGCTTTTTTTTTTTCACTTAGAAGACAGTAAGGTAGGAATACTACCACCATCATCACTAGCGTGATCATTTTTTTGGTTTTGGTTTTAGATATGAAAAATCATGAACTAAAGTACAAAACTATCAAACACCAAACTATAGCCATGTGAAATAGAAATCTGACAAGGAAACAAAATTCAAGTTGGTGATTCTATAAGTAGGCTTACAAAAGCTGTTGGCTCTATATTTTCAAAAATTTTGCAGAAAATTAGGATATGGCAGATTCCCATTTTCCAAAGGCAAATCATCTTTTACTGAAAAAAAAAAAAATATATATATATATATATATATATATATATAAACATATTTTGTTGTTGTTAATGGGAAGATCTAATTCAGCTACTTAATTTATATACTTGACTAATGCAGGGACAAATATTTGTACTCAGAAATACGATGAAACTTCAAAAAATAATTAAAATAGCAATATATTAATGAATATTTCATTATATGGTATGGCATCATTCAAAGAAAATACCTGTAATAACATCACCAATCCTTAATTACTTTAAAAAAGAAAAGAAAGAAAAAATAAAAAGCACTAAGAGACCAAAGAAATATACATATATTAGATATTTATTTTTATTCATGAGATAATATTTATTACACTTATATAAATGCTTTGTTAATTGAATTTTTGTTTCTTTTAAAAAAGTGTCAGTAATTAAAAAACCTGACACCAAATTTCCTTTAAAGATTCATGAACATTTTGTCACACCTGATGTGAATTTCAAGTTCCAGATGATAACAGAAACCTGAACATGTTCCATGCAGCTTCTTGTTTCATCACAAACATTTCTCATAGCTTCAGTAGATAAGCAAGAACCCCTTTAGCATTAGCTTTTTTAATCAGACTGCTACACACATATTGCAATGTCTTTTTTTTTTTTTTTGTGGGAATCTCATAGATTTGCTCATCCATTATTTCTTTGTCAGAAGAGTAAGTTTTGACACTTACACCAATTCTTTACATGAATCCCTTGGGTAAATAAAAGTGACTAGCTGCTCCAGGAGGAGAAAAAAATAAAAATAAAAAATAAAAAATAAAAAATAAAAGTCATAAAACACCTGGAAATCCTAGATAAAGTACATGGATTTTATGAATAGTGTTTTGTTCCATGTTGCAGGTTGTCTTTATTTTTAAGTGCTGTAATATAACTCTTATACTATTAAGCAGGCAGCCCTGGAAGGAAATAATGAAGGAAATAACTGAAGTCCAGTATTTTCTGGCTTTACGTAAGCGTACCTGGGGTATTTCCAAAACTTGCAGTTAGATACGGATGGAGGCTACGAAATTCAGTAGATTTTCAAGCAGAACCAACCAACCCAAAGATGTCTGGTCAAATACATACCTTTTTATTCTATGTTATAACAGGGTTGCATGAATAGCTTCAGGTAGAATGCAAAAGTTGCACCCCACCACAGTTCTGCAGGAACAAAGCAGAAAATGAATTTAGAAATAATTAAAACAATATGTATTGTTACAGAAATCAAGTAAATCTGCAATATTTTGTGCTTGTAGTAGAATCTGTCATATCTTTAAGAGAAAACTTGAATACAAATAACAGCTTTTACTAAACCAAATAGTGTAGCTGAAAAAAGCTAGATCAACTTCTGAGCATTCAGCTCTTCTTAAGGACATAAGAATAACAACAGACTTTGATAAAGGGGGAGGGAAAAAGAGTTGGAGGTTCATTTAAACACCTTTACGCAAACTGGCCCTGAAGCAACCCCTGAAGAACTCGGCCACCACGTGTGTTCTGTTTGTTGGCCCTTTTGAGGCAGTAGACCCTACCTCATTGGGAAGTAAAAGCATTCCTGTTATACATGATCTATATATATGCCCTTGTCAAGCAGGGAAGACACAACCCACGTGTCTTGGCAAATGTCTGCACTTGAAAGTAAAGATGTTTTGTTCTTTTAAGACAAGAATATGTCAGTTTAATCTTCACCTGGTGTGGCATCTCAACCATCAAATGAGAGAAGGGATTTAGAGTAAAAATAGCAATGGTTCAGCCACTACATTAAAAACCACAAGACCTCTAAAATGGAGTTTCTAATAATAATAATAATTAAAAAAAAAAATCCTAACTGGTTAATTGCAGTTGCTAAATTATTTCTTTTTATAGTAAAAGCTTTATAATTAACAAGCCAGACATTGATTTCTAGTCATTATCAATTTCTCCATGATTATTATTGCTTCTCTAATAATCTTCACTGTATTAACATAGATTAAGAAGCTCTTTAAAATAGAGCAGCTTCATTAGCTCATTCTATCACAGGAGGACCTGCAGAACTCAGCACTTCAGTTAACCACCACACAGAAGCTGAAAATAAATGCTGCAAGAGTATTCCTAGGGGCTGATCTGCATGAAGAAGTGTGAGAGACCTCAGCACTCAACTCCTAGCACTTAACTACCAGTCAGTAAAGCTTCTAAAATCATTAGCATGGACAGCCATGTTAACAATATTTCTGTGTTAATCTTTATTGCTACATTAATGAAAAGTCTTTTATCCTATGCACCTAATATATTTGAGAAACTTTATAAATCCAGTTGCAAATCAGGAATAACTTCAGCTAGGTAAATGAAAGCATGGTAGCTTCATGAAAGCTTTTGAAAACACAGCAATGTAACAAAGCACGGTAGCACAGAGGAGGGGAAAAATAGCTCATCCTGTGTAAACCTCCTGGCTTTCAGGCCTTAGAATACACTGAAGTAGGGATCGGGATGGCATCTGACACACACACTTTTGCTCTTGCAAAACATGCTAGGGAATCTTTACAGACTAAGCAACTATTTCTCATCCAAAAGCACTGGATTAGTTTTGCTCAGTCTTTTCCATGAAGATATGCTAAGATTGATAATAGCTATGACTGTCCTTTGGAGACCACATAGACCATTAATTTCTGCCTGGAAATAGCAGAATTCAATAAAAGTTTTAGCACGCTTTGGGTTTGTTCATTTGTGAAGTTATACTGACTTTTTTGCTCTGAGATTTTAATGTACAATTTATATAATTCAAAGAAGTCACATAGGATGTTGGCAATGAGCCAATAGTTTTATGAGTTATGCAGGAGTTTTATTTCAGATATAGTCCACAGACTGTTTATTTCATGAAATAAAATAGCATCTAATTACTTGTATTTTGGGTGACTATTCTTCTCAAACATTCCAAGTGATCTCGTTCAACTCTCCTTCATGAATTCACAAAAGAAACAAAAGCCATGGCTCAATGCAAAAGGGTTTTGAAAATGTTGTGTGATGTTTTATACAATGAATATAACAAATAGAAGAGAAAGCCTTATGCAAGTCTTTAATATCTCAAAACGAGCTTACACCCCATGGATCTGCACTTCCCCACAGCTGCAAATCTGTCAAGATAAGAGGATTTGTCTTGTCTTATCACTAAGACTGAGAATAGCTGGGTGATCTAGAGTTTTTTAAATCCTGAAGCTGAGTTGAATTCAGACTTGTCCTTCTATCCTTGCCCATTTTACCAAAATCTTCTGATTGCATGTGACAGAATGCAAGAATAAACTACAAATCAGAAGAGAATTATACTAATGGATTAAAAAGTGAAATATTAAAAATCTCTTATTTGAAATATATCCTTCAAAAAGACATGCATTAGAGCCTCTAGTTACCTACAATAAATTTTTCTGCTCACAGGGAAGTCAGTCCTTGTGAGATTTTCAATCAAACTTCATAGATTTATTTTGTCAACCCTAAACAATGCTCAGCCTTCTCTGTTTTTCACAGAAACTGGTAGATAGAATTCTACCTGTCCTACCTTAGAATGGGTCAAGTGCTATAGGAAAATTTCTGCATTTTCCTACTGATTTCTTCAAGTTGATTAATGTCTATTAGACTGATGCTATGCTTTTTAAATTATCAGAAATCTCAATTAATGATTCCAAAAATAAACACAAAAACCTTATTCCTTTCACAGCCCTGCACCATTTAAAGTAGCACAAATATGAAAAAATATGCAGGAGGAACAGTGTGATGCAAGATCATATCTTTGGGATTCCTCTTCAGGGAATTACCACACACATGCCTAAATTTAAAGTAAACCTAAGCTAATTGTGAATTTGCTGTGATCTACACATGAACTTGAGGGAATTTTTGAAAAAAAAAAAAAAAATTGAAGCCTTCTTGAATAAAGCCTTCAAGAAGGAAGAGGGTGGAAGTGGTCTTTATTTTTTCCAGAAATGTTGAGTTAGTGGTCAACAGGTAAAAATTACTATTATTATCATTATCTTTATCATTATCATTAATAATAATAATATATTATTAAATATTATTAAAATACCATGATAATTTATATTATTATGTAACAATAATATTCCTATATTAATAATATATTGATAATATATAGATTGATTAATATATTAATGATATATTAATTAATTGATATTCAATTAATGTATTATTTCATATTATTAAATATATGATGATGATGATGATGATGATGATGATGATGATGATGATGATGATAATAATAATAATAATAATAATAAAAGATTATGGTATTTCACAAAGATTTGTTTGTCTGAATACGTTTTACAGATGCAGCAAAGTGCCTTAAAAGCCCAAATCCACAGGACACCATGTTAAGTGTACCTATGGCAAGTGATGGAAGACTGTATAGAAACAGCTCAGCAACATGCTACTTTGTTAAGCTACAAGCTTAATTTGTCTGAGCACAGTTTCATGTTAACCTGGATACAGAGAGGACTAGACATTATGCCAGCTGCATGGAATTGGTCTGTGGCTGTGCACCTGTTAGTGCACTATGTGAAAAGCAATGAACATAGCACCAGACAGTGCTAAGGATCAAGGCAGTCACAGTCCTTGCAGCTCCTGCCCTTGTAAGTCCACCTTTGATACTACTTCCAGGCCCTGATCTTTGTGCAGTAATGGATTTTCTGACACAGACAGACCAACTTGTTCACAGCTAGGCTGGGACTTCTGATACATATATTGTCTCGTGTAAGCATATTCTAATATCCTTTACCACCCTGCCTGCTTGTAAAAATTTTAAAACGAGACTTACATCCATATCATGAGACATGGAAATTCATAGTTTGTGGTCTTTATTAACGATGCTCAACTGAAACTTGATTTATGAAAAGTGAAACTTTGCTATGCAACCATACTAAAAATTAAAATTAATTGATCTGACCATAATCGTCAGTGAACAACTGAAGAGGTTGTAACCAAGGAATCATCTTGCCTTTTGAAAACTGTCTGGAAAAACTTAATGGATACATACAGCAATATGATCTAAGGGAATACATGCATTCATTTCCCTTTTCCATTCACCTAAGAGGGTACTGAAACTTTAATCTGATGCCACATTAAGGTGTAATGTGATCTGATATGCAACAGATAAGGAATTCCCAAAACTTTCTTTGATGTCTTTCAGTCATGTTTCCATCAAATAATTCACCATGGAGAGAAGACATACAGAAATTACTAAGTTCTTTGTAACTAAGCAATTGGTTTAGACCGAAAATTCATTTATTTTGCATCTTCAATCCAAATTTTATCCAAATTTTTATTATTATTATTATTTTTAATCCTTGTTTTATGTATCTGATCTAGAGGGGAAAATTGCGCATATTCATCTGTAAAGTCTGTCATCCTGTAATACAGAAAACATTGAAGGGACACACCTACGAAAATACTAATTCTCCTCTAAACTTTTTGTCTCAAGGCCACCACAAATCTCTCTCCTCTTCTCTGATTTATGTTTCAACAATATTTTCAATAACCCTCTACAGCTCTACATCTATTGAGCAAATACTCTGAAAGTGTTGCAGAGAATTGCTATGTCCTAATACAGCGTATATAGAATAATAAATATATTGAAACCAATCTATTTTCTCAGATATGAAGAGTACATGAATGTAATTGGTATTCTAATTTATGACAAATACCCTGTGGCTACAGTAACTAGGGCCCTGCACTGTAATATAAAGAACAGCTTTGCATCTTCAACATCTCATTGAATAGGGCCGTGCACTGCCTTCTCTAAATTCAGCACAAAGCTAGTTTAGATTCATGCTGTAGTACTAACTATGCAAGCAATTCTTATAAATGTTTCAGAGCAAACTCATCTTGGTCCAACTTTGTTTACTTCTTGAGAGACACCTATGTTTCAACAGAGAGTAGATTAAAACAATTAAAAACTCCAAGCATGATATGGGTGTCCTGTTATGCGATTATCCCACTCCTTCCCCACTGGAAAGTAAATAGCCATGTGATCCTCCTGTTGCCACATGTAAAAGCAGCAGCAGCAGTAACTCTGCTTGCATTTCTTGGTCATAAAGTTAGTACTCCATTGTAATGATTTTCCCTTTTGTGTAGGAAGAAACAGTTTGACATGAGTATATTGGTCATTCACAGGACATGTTCAGAAGACTTCCTTTGCAACTTCCAAGAACAGTAAAACTAATTAAGATGAATTACTAGCTGTCTTGAGACCAGTGACACCTGATGACTTCAGGTTTGTAATGATTTAAAAAACAGCAAACCACAACAATAAAAAGGCAAGATAAACTGAGGTTCTGATCTGAAAACTGTGTAATTCCCAATTTGAAAGAGGGAGAAACATACAATAGATACTCATATCCCTTAATCTACCTGTGTTTTAATTCTATATATCCAGTGGTGCTACTTTTCATTTCTTCATTCCAATTCATTTATTCTATACATAATTCTTAATGCAAACACATATCCAACAGAATGGCAGAGAATGTTTTCAAATTCACGCCTTAACTTCACAACTGGACTTCTTTGCTAATGCAGATTTCAAATCTAAAGCCCACAAGCTTTGGAGAAGCTAACATTAGGCTGAGCTGTTACTACCAAATTTCTTGTGGCTCATGAAAGCCTCTCATGAATACTCCATTCCTCACCCCCTAAGTTCCAATTAGATCTGAACTTTACAAGATGAAAGTGTAAAATAATTTGCAGAAGCAGAAAATTACACTTTAGGGCCTGTGCATCAAACAATCTAGGTCTCTAGATATTTATATTTGTTTATCTAAGCATAGTATGCTCTGACAGTTCTTAACATATGTAATAACAAATAATAATTTTTGTATAGTTTTATGAGTCATTAAAGTTGTAATAAATGAAATGAATAAAAATTTCCTGTCAATATATAAAAGATCATTTTGAAGAAGAATCTTGAGGTAGGATCAGAAGATGGGCTTCATCAGAAAAATTGTAAAGGAATCAGAAATAAGAAGGACTAATACAAAGGACATGGGTTAAAAATAAATAAATTCCATGGCTAGGTAGTGGATCAAACTTCACAACAGGGCATCTATGAAAACGTTATTCTGTCTTGAAAAACTTCTGTTGTGTACTGGTAACATGAGTGGCCTTGAGAACTGTAGTCATATCAATTTGCTGAATCTCAAAGTGGTATAGTAGCTTTTGGTGTCTGCCAATAGCAAGGAATAAAAAAGCAGGCAGGATTTTGTGCTTCAGACCAGAGGAGCTCTACAAGCTTTTACAGTTCTGCGGTGGCAAAACTTTTTTGGGCTTTATTCATTGGCAGATTTATTCTAGCATTTCTTTTTTCTCTCTCTCTTCCTTTGTCAGCCCACCCACACTCAAATATTTACTACTTCTGATTCAGCTGAAAGAAATCCTGGAAGTGCTTCGAAAGACAATTTGGGATAACCACATAAAGAAGGCCCTTTGCATTCAGATGCTCTGAGAACTACAATATCCCTAAGCTGCAAAGACACAGGTTTATGGTGCATTATCTCCCTGACATTATTCATACATTTGGAAAGAAATTCATACTGCATTAAGCTAAAGTAAATGAATTTTGCATGAGCTGAAGGATGAACTGGAAAAGTGGAATCCATAGTCCAATCTGAGACAAGGACTTGCCCTTTTCCTGAAAGAAGACTCAAAGTACTAGATTGGAGGAGCAAGCTCCTGGACATTTTCAAAGTATGATGATGAAGAGAGTGAATGAGGTCTTATGGTCTCTCCACCAACACACTACATCAACATGTTGTCACCCAATCCCTTGCTCTCAGGCTCAGTGCTCTGTCACACACCAATGGTCCTGTGTGTAGTTGTTTTTGACCCTGGTTCCAGAGTCAGAGAGGCTCCCTCTCTGGATTTTAACACTGGCCTACCTTCTCCCCATCTATACCTCATTCACAAAAGGTCATCTTGTATCTGATCTTTTATTATTTGATATAAAGATGTATTTAATTGTTTGAATTAAATTAAATTGCTATATGAAACTAACCCAGAATACATTTCATTTGTTAGTTATATGCTAACACCTCTTCAAATGTCAAAAATTCAGTTGGCTACATTTTGATGTGTGTTTAATGGCAGACACAAGCACAAACATGAATTATCAATGCTACAGCCATTCTAATAAAAGAAGTGCAACGTCTCAGAAAGAAGATAGCTCTAATTTCCTAAGTTTTGAGAAGCTACATTATGGTCCTAACAGCATTGATGACATATGGAATATCAATGGGCAAGCTTAGAAAATAAGTAAGTAAGTAAATAAATAAATAAATTAGTTGGTTCAGACATGTTTTGTTTGCCTTAGTACCATGATTACTGTCTCAGTCTTTTTTATTTTTGACAGCATTCACAAGAACATAGTTAAGTGTTTCAATTAATTTTAGGTTTGGGAATTCAGTATTTTCATTTCCAATACATAAAGTTGTTCTTGAAGAGAATTTAGGAACAAAAAAAAAATCAATCATTAATTTTAGCACCAACCAAATTAGATGAGAGAGAGAATTGTAAATGAAAATCCTTGGAAAAGATTAATTACTGGTATTCTGTACAAGAAAGTCATATCCCGAATCATCAGGATGGCAGTGAAGGTATGCATTGGAAAAATCAAATTGGCTTTCACAGATCCTTAGGCAAGTGCCTCAGAAGAAGGAATCTTGTTATGGGTTAATACATAAAATATACCAATTTAAAGTTGACTTTCAAAAAAGCCACAATTAGAAAGGTCTAGCTTTTAATCTGGAGCTCCTCTAGATGTTGAATACTAGAAGAAAACAATCCTTACATCCTTGCTACCAATGAAGTCCCTTATGCATGCTAGCTGCTAGGGTGAGCCTGAATTTACTGCAAGCTGCTTGCATGTGTAGTGGAGAGCTGATACAAAGGGAGGGTGATCAGAAAAGGTGACAGAAACTGCCAGAGAGTCTTACTAGACCCTTGTTTTAACATAAGGAGTGTTAGATGTTCCTTGGCTGCTCTTGAAGTCCAACACTTTGTAACTGGAGTTTATTCTGATAAATATCAGATAGAACATACATATTTAAAGCAAAAGATATTGAAGATGAGAGGACACTTAAATGAAAATATAAGAATACATATTTATTCTCAAGTATCTAAAAATATTTTGCTTGAGAGGTGCAGGTTGTTTGAAAATTTTCTGCTCTTGTCCTGTGATATTAAATCTGAAGTAGATTTTACTAGCACAATGGAACTAGTGTCATTAATTAGTCCCATTTGTGCTGTTAACACTGAAAACACTGGCTTTTTTTCCCAGTTTGCCTCCTTCAAAGACATGCCAGATGAGTTCAGGCTCTCTTTTGAGACTGGAAATTAATAGCAGTATTTTGATCAAGCTGCATTTAAAATGACTATGCTCAGTTAAAAAGCATGTTAATTCCAGGCTGATGCTCTTCAACTTTCTTTTTCCAGTGGGCAGCCACAGATCCTATGTGAATCTGTGACTATGAACAAAAGACAGAGACACATTATCTGTCCATGGTAATGCCAAGCAACAAATAAATTGATTTCTGTAATATTTATTTTTTTTCCAGAATAAACACAGAAACTGTCTGTTTTGCTTTACATTTCTTTTCTCTGTCAGCTCTAAAAACCACCCATTGTGCTTGGATATCATACAATGCATCTGGTACGCCTGATCAAACCCTTCCTGTATCTCATTGTAACAAGATGAGTTAAGGGTAAAGTAATAATCTTACAGGACCTGGATTTTCTTAGTGTTTGTGGGCTTCAGATAGATTCTTAAGAGTATTGTTTTAACACAGTTTGCAATATGTACACATAACGTTAGTCACAGAAAAGCTACAGACAGTATAGCTAAACTTTAGCCAAATAATTTTAACTATTTACTAGGGAAAGAAAAAAAAACAAATATCTACTATAGCAGAGCATGTCTGTGGTACCAGAGCTCTATTATGTCATTAACATAGGCTGCTTGTTCATCATGGAGAGAAATGTCCATTTAAAAAGAAACATTTGAGATTTGTGACAAAAAAAAAAAATCTTTTTAAGCAAGAAACATATTTTTTTCCCAGATGAGATGCTTTTTTCTTATTTCTGTTTTTTTTTTTTTTTTTTTTTCTGTTTATAATTAAATATATTTTTAGTATGTATATATTAGCAGAAATGATGAAAGTACTGCCTCCTAGCTTTGCTAGACAATGAAGAATTTCTTCTGACAGCTCTGGAATATTTGATGTTGGCAACAGCTATATAATGAATATTGTACTTGAGAATATATGCTATAAAAATGAAGGTGTATCAAGAGTTTCTGAAAGTAAATACGTAACTATACAAAAGAGATTGTTTCTTTAATGTAGACCACAACACCTAGAAAATGTCTGAGTTCCACTTAAACACTACTTTAGGGTCCTGGAAAGATTGTTCTTGAAAAAATATCCACATCTCCATAAACTTGGCTGAAACCTGGGGCTACTAAGCAAATGCTTGCCTTGAAGAAGCAAACTAATATTGAGGGCCTGGGAGAATAAATGTACTTGTGGAGTTGCTAGGAAGGTTTTAACCTCCTTCTTGTAGTGCCCTCATATGGATTTTTCTTAATATCTGAACATAATATTTCTGCACTAGTGCTGAAGCAGAGATGTGCATGTTCAATGATGGCATATTCCCAGTGTTGCCTCTGATTGCTTGTACACACTTTTGTGGCTGAGTTCCTCTGCAGGAAGAATTGCCAACACAGCCTACATGACCACATCATATTTTGAATGTAATGTTATGAAACACCATAGAATGAAATTCCTTGTACCAGAGGAACAACTTTGACTCAGGAATTTACTCCAGTCAGAGACCAAGGTTAAAAAAATAAAATAAAATAATAAATAAATAAATAAATAAATAAAAATTAAAAAAAAAAATAGAAAAAAACATCACTTTGTTGAAGTTCCCACTTTTCAAAGTTGACACTGCACACAACCACACAGAACTAAACCAAAGGAAATCTGGTGCAACAAAAAAGAGATAACTTAAATCTCTCTAAAGATAAAAGTCAAGCTCCCATAAACTTCAGCAGGTCCAAGATTTCATCTACATTTTTCTGGTATGCAGTATGTGGCTAACATAAGAAGAAAATACAACTTGGAGAAATAGGTTCATTGGTATAAGCTACCATAGCTCAGCCATCAATTCCACTGTAAACATGTCCAGCTGATACCAAAGATGGCATAAATAATGTTGGCTCAAATGTGCTTTAGCAGGAGTTTTTATCTGGACAGGACTTGGTTTGCTTCCAGCTCATATTTGAGCCTGCAGATATTGCTAACCCTAGTGCTGCACAAACTAGAATGACATACCCAAAAGCATTCCTCTCACCTATAGTCTTAGGAGCAAAACCAGGCAAAAACTTTTCATGTTATGCCCTTGAATTGGTGAAAAAAAAAAAAAGAAAAAAAAAAAAAAACTTATAGTGGGCTCTAAATATCTGGATGTTTTCAAATTACTTCACCAGTATTTGAAACACACTCAAATCTTATTAGTCCGAGAAATTGCCAGTGCTGTTACAGTCAAATGTAAAAACACATTGCTGTAACTTGGACAGAGCTTGTTTCAATATTGGCTTATTTCAAGCCAATACTTTGGAAGACAAGCCTGTGAGTGATTCCCTAGGTCACTGAGTCTATTTTTCTTTTATTAAAAAAAAAAAAAAAAAAGACAAAAGACAAAAGACAAAATCTTATATGCTAATTGATCACACTCATCATAAAACTACTTCAGCCAGAGTTTATTTCCTCCCATCCTGTTGAAGTCTGTTCTAGAGCTTCATTGCTTTATTTCCCTTATTTTCAAGTAAGTTTTTTTCAGGGTTACAGAATCACAGAATCACAGAATTTTCTAGGTTGGAAGAGACCTCAAGGTCATTGAGTCCAACCTCTGACCTAACGCTAACAGTCCCCACTAAACCATATCCCTAAGCTCTACATCTAAACGTCTTTTAAAGACCTCCAGGGATGGTGACTCCACCACTTCCCTGGGCAGCCTGTTCCAGTGCCTCACAACCCTTTCAGTGAAGAAGTTCTTCCTAACATCTAACCTAAAACTCCCCTGGCTCAACTTAAGCCCATTCCCCCTCGTCCTGTCACCAGGCACGTGGGAGAACAGGCCAACCCCCATCTCGCTACAGCCTCCCTTGAGGTACCTATAAAGAGCGATAAGGTCGCCCCTGAGCCTCCTCTTCTCCAGGCTGAACAAGCCCAGCTCCCTCAGCCGCTCCTCGTAGGACTTGTTCTCCAGGCCCCTCACCAGCTTTGTCGCCCTTCTCTGCACCCGCTCAAGCACCTCCATGTCCTTCTTGTAGCGAGGGGCCCAAAACTGAACACAGTACTCGAGGTGCGGCCTCACCAGAGCTGAGTACAGGGGGACGATCACCTCCCTAGCCCTGCTGGTCACACTGTTCCTGATACAAGCCAGGATGCCGTTGGCCTTCTTGGCCACCTGAGCACACTGCTGGCTCATATTCAGCCGACTATCCACCATCACTCCCAGGTCCTTCTCTGCCTGGCAGCTCTCCAACCATTCCTCTCCCAGCCTGTAGCTCTGCTTGGGGTTATTGCGCCCCAGGTGCAGAACCCGGCACTTGGCATTTCTTAGCACAGTCAATCCTGCCCATCAGCCTAAATCATGCTTTTTCTCCTGTACATCTATCTCTTGGTTTTAATGTTCTAAGCTGAAATCCATTTGAATGTGTTCTTTTAGGATGTAAATCCACAGCAGATTTTGAGTCATCTAATTATGCCACTGTGCCCTTATGGAGCTGCCGTTCAGCATGAGACCACAGATGCAAGACACTTCTCTTCCTGGCCTGACAAGCATTTTTCCCTCATAGGAGACTTCTTTCCAAGCTGAAGAAAGCCCACATGCATTTGCAAAATTCACATAGAATGTAAAACAGATGCACACAAATAAAATACAAAAGAATTATGTACTTGTTAAGAAGCTTAATAAACTGTACTGAGCACTCAGTACAGATAAAAGCAAGGAAAATGCTTAAAATCATTGAAACCCTAGCATAAATCAACAAGACTAGAAGCCACACAGTTGCAAGAATTCCACCAGGAAAACTAAGTGAGCATAAACCAAGTTCTTGCAGAAATAATTGCAGCAGTGGGGCCACCGTCAATTTAGTGAAGTAGGGCAATGTAGCAGAGGCAATGAGGAGAGCAGCAAGCACAATGAGATGACTAGAGGTGAGCAACCAGCAGGATGAGAGCTGATCAAAATGAAGGGGCAATAGGGAGATGCTCATTTCTATCCTCTTTGGGGATCTCTGGTCCTGAGGTATGATATTCAGAGCAGTTTCATAGACTCAAAGAATATGCTGAGTTGGAAGGGACCCACAAGGACTGTTGAGTCCAAATCCTGGCTCTACACAGACCACCTAAAAAACAGACCTATGTCTGAGAGTGTTGTCCAAATGCTTCTTGAATTCTGGCAGACTCAGTGTCATGACCTCTTCCCTGGGGAACCTGCCCGACCACCGTCTCTGGGTGCAGAACCTTTCCCTAACCCCCGGCCTGACTCTCCCCTGTCCCAGCTCCATACCATCCCCTCAGGTCCTGTCACTGTCCCCAGAGAGCAGAGCTCAGCGCCTGCCCCTTCTGCTCCCCTTGCAAGGGACCTGCAGGCCACCATGAGGCCTCTCCTCAGTCTGCTCTGTTCTGGGCTGAACAAACCAAATTATTACAGCCACTCCTCACACATCTCCTCTAGACCCTTCATCATCTGTTACCCTCCTTTGGACACTAATAGTTTTATGTCCTTTATATATTGGCTTATCCCCACTCATCCACCCTTTGTAACACCTGCTAAAACCCAGGTACCATCAGAGGCTATTATAAGAGGCCAATGAGAGACAAATTTCAGCTGCTGAAAATGCATATACTCCTGAAACAAACTGAAATACACTAATTTGCAGTCATCTCACAGTACAATGTAAAAGTAATTGAGCTAATATTACAGTTTTCCATAAATTATGCTTAGCTTGCATACAGCTTCCTAAAGACATTTTCACCTTTCTCCTATTGGAAATGCTAGACCTCTTTAAGAATCCTGAAATATGTTGTTTTTCTTTTTCCTCCTCAAAGTTCTTAAGCTTAACAGCAGTACCACTTTTCTAATTAAATGGACAGATAGGGTGCTGATAAAATCTGCTTTCTGTAATAAAAACTATTGATATTGTTGACCTGACAGATTATCTGCAATAGACAGAACACAATGGTCAAATCTAAAAAGCAAGGAAGGAAGAGCAGCTTAGTACAAGAATATGTTATATTATTATCTGTCCTTCTGCCTCTTGGAATTATTAAGAATTATTACAGAAATTATCAGTCATCTCTGCTTCTTTTTTCTCCCATATGGAACAGAAACAGTGATTGAATGTCATGAAGAACTTTGATTTTCTTATTATTTTTTTTCTTGATATGATGACTTTGTAAGGTGAGCTTCTTATTTTTTCATGGTAGTATCTCTTAGAGGAATTCCCAAGATTTATGACAGCAGATGCCATTTTTCAAAATTTTTGTCACATATTGTATTAAGCAAAACTTAAAATATCAAAAGAATATCCCTAATAACAATTGACATTTTTTACAAAGCTTTTTATTCAAAATTCTTAACATTCCTAACATAGTCCAATACTGACTACTAAAAGTTACTGGTTTTGTGGAGTCTGTAATAAAACAAAACACTGTCTCTGTGAATTAAGGTCATATAATTGCTTTGTGAATACCTATTCAACATTTTTATTACTATTCTTAAAATAAATAAATAAATAAATAAAAAGTATCATATGCTTGGTGTCTCAGAAAACAAGCTGAAATTTCAACTTGACCCTTTATGCAAATCCTCAAGGGACATTAGGAGCCAAATTTTTCCACATGGAACTGTATTTATAGCCAGAGTAAACTAACAAGACTGTTGATTTTAGAGAAATTTTGTTCATTTAGACTGTTGAGATGGCCTCTGGTTTACCTCAGGATTCATCTTCAGGCTGCAGTATCTGCTATCTACCCATTCAAAATAGAAACAATGAAATCTGCCTCTGACACTCAATTTTGTGCATTTCTAGGTATTTTGAGGTCATGACAAAGACAACAGTCATCTACTTATCCCTAGCTACTGAATTTACAAGAGGTAAAAAAGCAAGCAAGCAAACAAAATGCTACTGTAGGAGATTTAATTTCTTCTTTTTGTTCCCGATGCCAAACAATACCACCTTATTTTTAGATGCTGATCCATATCATTTCCAAGGATTCGATACTCAGGAGTTAACTAAATGCTTTAGCCTGAAAGATATCAAGTCTTTTTTAAAAAGGCTTATTTGCCTTTTCCTGTGACCATATGAGTGGAAGAATATGGGCTTTTAGAGAGGAAAAAATAACCAAATATCTTGATAGGGTAGCTATCAGGATTAGTTTAATTTTCCTTGTGCAGTTGTTCTAGGCATAAAATAAAATAAAATAAAATAAAATAAAATAAAATAAAATAAAATAAAATAAAATAAAATAAAATAAAATTGCAGATGGAGGAGTCAAATAACAAAGTTAAGAAAGCCCACAATTGCACCATTGCACCACATATACTTCAAATTCCCATGCCTGTAAGAAAACCAGTGCAGCAATGTAATGGGAATATATTTACCTTTTTCAAATTTTTCTTTAGCTATTCCTGAAAGATGTTCTCTTTTCACAATATGAATGAACAATGTTTATTTTAAATCAGATTTTATATATATATATATATATATATGTATATTCGTTTTATTTTAGTACATGAGATTTCCCAAATGCTATTTCATCTTAGTTGTCTGTAATATCCCTCATACTTTATGGTAGGATTTCCTTCCACTTATTGTTTCTTTAAAGTAAGCAGAACACTGATAATATACTTTGCCTGTTCATGATATACAGAACACAGTTTATTTTCTTTGCAGATATTTTTATTTTACATGATGTCATTTCTCCTACCGTATTTACACATCTCCTACAATATATTTATTTCTGCATTTTAAAGTTAACTTCCAGGTCATTTCTAGGCTAAAAAAGAGTCTACCCATGCTCCTTTCAAATTTTAGTGAGCTGAAACTCCAACCCATGCTCAACATTTTTCACAACTTCCAGAGTTTTGAACAGCTGCCCTTCTGCCTGAATTCTGACAGGCTGTTTTAGAGTGAAAGTTCTCTGCCTGTTTTTTGTCTCTACTGATGCAAAAATGCTAGTGTGTTTATAAAATGTTTTACAACATTTTCTGCTGTTACTCAAATTACTTTGTTATTTAGATGAAAGTATTTATCATTTGTGTAACTGCTTGACACTAAACAGTGTTCTTGGGTTACGCTTAATTCCCCAAGCAGAAGGCCTCATATACAGCATCATCTGCCTCATTAATATAATTAACACCATTCTCCCAAATTCATAGGTTGATGACCTTTCAGTGACTTGTGGCTGAAACATCATGTTTTATTTTCCTTCCTGTTATCAGCCATGTAAATTGAATAGTATACTGAATGTCAGGGCAATAGTTGAAAACAATAACTTGTTTGAAGATAGTAGCTCAACAGACACTTGAAGGGTCAAACTGTGAAAAGAAAGGCCTCTGGATGACTTCTGATGGAAATCGGGTCACTGTTTTGATACTCTGCAGCTCCTAATGAATATATCATATTTTACAATTCCAGTAAGATGTGAACATGGCCCCTAACTGCCATTTGCAAAGATACTGTCTCGTTCATTAATACTGATTTTATTGTATTAAAGTAATTTTGAATACTTACATAAATGTGTTTTTCTTGACAGACCTGTGTAAAAACAGGTTTGCAAAATCAACAAATATGTGAAGTTGCATTAACTCAAAGGGTTGAGACTTTTCCCTAAATCCCCACCAACAAATTCAATAGTAGTCCTCTGTATGTAGGGGATAATTATCTACTGGGTCATCACATAAAAATATAACTGTGCTGTTCTGGAATTCTGCTTCTAGATGACCAAAAGTATAGGATTGTTTTTTGTTTTTGTTTTTGTTTTTTTTTTTTTGTTTTTTTTTTAAATAAAAAAAGGATAATAAACACTTAAAGCTAGAACAAAGCTTGATTGTCTGTGTGTTCAATAGTAAGAAACAAATCTAGGTTTAGTTAAATGTTTCTAAATCTTCATTGTTATTGTCATAGTAGCTTTACATTCATTTGGGCATTGGACTGTGTTGCCAACACAGTTTGCATCTTAAAAAGCAAAGGAGAACTGCATTTACAGGAAAAGCTGTATGGTTGCATAAGCAAAATTTTAAAAATATAGATGGTTAAAAAATTCTGTTAGAAGGGTTTTGGAGCTTGTCAGAGGTGCTTAATGGAAGTTTTTGCTATTTAGATGGAAAGGTATAATATGACTTTAGCTGTTAGGCATATCCCAAGGCCTTTGGAATAGAAAGCCTAATCTGTAATAAGACAGTTGTCAGAGATGAAGTTGCTGATAATAGAGCATTCCCTATATTAAGAAAAATAAGACTTAAAAGCTGTGAATGGTCCTCAGGAAAATTGCCTGGTCATATGGAGAAGCTTGAAGGACTTTTTGCTTTTCAGATGAATGAAGAAAGTTCAACTTCAGACACTTAGGGAGTTCAAAGTCTGTTTACTGAATTGCAGTATCCCTATCCTCCTCTTTATAGAAAGGTTGTGTTTTTAAGATTTAATTTTACCAAGAAAGAGGGAATTCTATAAACTGGGTTAAACAATGAAGTCTTAGAATTTTTCAGCTAAAACAAACGGTTTTAATATTTTAAACAAAATGGGTGCATGTATGCAAAATGTGATAATATTTCTGAAGAGCTGAGCAGACATAACCAAGCAAGTGGTAGCTCATTTCCCAGATGAGCTATGAAGTATCCTCTGTTATGGTGCAGCTGTTTGCAGCACTGAGAGATGCTGATGAAATCTTTTGTGGAGACAAGGTTCTTTTTATTAAAACTGCTCTAGTTGGAAAACACACCCTGTTTAATATATATATTTATTTTTTTTTTTCCCCATTTAAAAAAATAAATAAATCTCAGGCTTGACAAGTGTTTGTCTGACAAAAGGAAAGGTCCCCAGGAGCTCTTCATAGTTTTTTATGGGGTCTACTTTAGGACAAGAGGACAAAAGCAGTTTTGCCATCCCCAATTCAAATACAACTCAGAGTATCAACAAAGAGGGAGGAAGCTCTTTTGCCACCTACATCATCTGATCATATTCCTACTATGAAAAAAAAAAATTTTATATTCCTACATCATGAAAAAAAAATATACATATTCCTACATCATGAAAAAAAAAAAAAATGACAAAACCAATTTCACCAAAATGTCCCTAGAACTTTCAAAAAATTTTAAAAGTAAAGTTTTCCATTTCTATTTTTAAGATCTCTCTCTCTCTCTCTCTTTATATATATAAAGAAGCACAGGCTTATGGGTATGTCCCTTCTCTCCTGTTATCTGGGATATGTTGTCTTGGCACTTAAATAGTCACTGACTGGAAATACCTCTGATGTTTCTGAAAGAAGAACCCTTACTGCTCTGCCTGCCAACTTATTTTCAGTGCATGGGCCTGAAAAAACACATCTTCCTCTCTCACACATATGCATGCACTCATACTCATGAACACACTTTTTTTTTTTTTTTTTTAATTCCTTGTGGTAGGTGGAAAAAAACGAAATTAAAAAAAAAAAAAAAAAAAAAAAAAAGAGACAAGCTGTGATATCACCTTGGATGTTTCTTGTAGAACTGCTAAATGCAGTGGGTGACCCACCATCCACAGTTTGAGCAGACTTTGCTGTTTGTCAGTTAGTGCTGTTCCATTACGGAAGTTATGTGTCAACTCTATTGCTTCTAGCAGTATCTGAAAGAAATCCTAATGCTGCCGGATTAACAGCAACAGCAGCTATGAAACCCAAATGGTCAGTAGCGAGTGTTTTTTGCTCTCTCTCTTACAGTTTGCCCCAGGCTCCCTTCTCGCTATTACCACAGACTTTGTAGACTTGACAGGACTCATGTGACTTAATATTTTCCTCATTTTTTTCCTCTGGCAGAAGCATCTACTGTACCAGGGATAAGATTTTGTTTGGCCCCCTTGGCTTTCAAAACTCGTCTGTCCGCAGTTTCTGCCTGTGGCACTCACAGAATATCCCCTCAGTCATACAGGACTGAATTAGTAGAGAAACCAAAGCTAACTATGGATCATTGAAAGGTAGCTTGCTATAATCCCTAAGGAAGCAGAAGATGTCGATATCATCCATCTAAATAGCTCATGTGTTTCTTGCAGCACAGCTGCCAAGCAGCTAGCTTAGGGGGAGGAAGATGAATTTAATGGGACAAAAAGTTCTCATGGAAGAAATATTCTGTGTTCCCTAAGCTGTTATCGAAAGAGAAGCCAGCATGGGATAGAAATGTCCGTCCTCAGTGTGACAAAAGACCAGGGGAAACATTCATTGAAGGTGAAAAGAAGAACAGTTTATTTGTATGAGGAGAGGTAAAAATCCATTTGTCCACATAAGAGAAACAAACAAAAGAAAGGCAAGAGCAGAAGAGTAGATAAGAAAACTCAGAGGACAATTAAAAAATACCTTCTCTATTTAGAAATCTATTTTTCACAAAGTAAAGTAAAATGGTCATGCTGCCACCATAACCATTAAATAAGGTAAAGTGTAGAAGGACAGCTGTCTTCTTCATTCCTCAAATTTAATTTTAATTAAGCACAAAACAACTCATTAGAATAACCAGAACATCAGAAACAATTAAACAAACTTCTCTGCAGGGATCAGATGAAGGACCTTATCAGAAATCTGTGGATGGACATAGAAAAGGAATGGATAACTCTGTGAACATAATGATGTTTACAAGCTACCCTAATTACGTGGGATAACTGCATCCATGCAACGTTATGTTTGATGAATTAAAATGAAAAAAGAAGCCAGGAAACAATGTAATCAACTCAAATACATGTACATAGTGAAACTTTTATACTATAACTAAACTGTCATTAATATAAGTATATATACACACATGTCCTGATTAAAACAGAGGAAACTTGGGCCTCTGTTCCTGAAGGAATGCAAATCTCCACTTTCATATACAAATATACTTGTAAATATACAGCAGCATTAAAAAATATTATTTTCTTGTATCTCTACACTCACACTGGCATAGAGACTTTCTGGCTGTGAAGGCAACATTTAATACACAAACAATGCAGATCTTAAACTCTCTGCTAAAGTCAATGACCCTTAGGACCAGTTTTTGGTTTGGTCTGCCTGCCAATAACATTCAAATAGCAGAAGCCACTATGGTGAGACTCCAACAATTCAGAAAACACAGTTCATCTACTGTGAATAGATGGATATATTAAGATCAACTGTCAAGCAACCTTTAGTTTCCATTACCTTGAGGAGTGCTTTGAAGAATGGAATAGTTCTGCTTCTGCCATTCCTGAATATAGAGAACTACCACACTGCAGGAACGAAGAGACAGTGACAATATTTAGAGTAAGCTTTTAGGACCTCCAGGATCCACCCCATGATGCTATCTCAGTCCAGAGTACCTTATCACAATTGGCATTTTATCATAAGTATGCTTACAGGAACACTTATCCCTCACACCCTTGCTGCACTTCTTTTCCTGATCAGCAATGCAGAACTTGTCTACAGGCTCCTGAGCCTTAAATCTTTCTGTACACCAAAAGCCTCAGATATATGTATCATGCCCCTTCAGTGCATGACACAACACACAACTTGGACTGATAGCCAGTAACTATTACGTCCAAACCAAGGGAGAGAAGAAAGGAGACTGTACAGGGTGGTGGCAATATCTGTATTCCCTACAGAAATCAGTGACACCAGGACAACATCAACAATACAAAGTAACTGCATCGGAAACTCCCAGTTTTATTATGCTAAATTCAAGCAGGAGGTGCATCCTGCAAATGGCAATTAAGATTTGCAGTAGCGTAACTGGATCCTTCAGGAAGTTGTTTACTCTGATGAGTTCAAGGATCTCCAGACCCCACAGCATCATAAACGATGGTGAGAAGAAACATTGCTCCTGAAGAGTACACCTATACAATTATGTGGAACACCGTTTCTATTCCAGATCAAGGAATTACTGTGTCTTGTGTGTGTGTGGTCAGAAGTGAGGCTCTATTTTATCCCTTTCGGGCATCTATCTCATGCTGAGTTTGAAGCTGAACAGCAATGCCATCAGCAGCTCCAAGTGCATGGGGCTGGTGGGACTGGACCAGAAACAACACTGTGCAAAGGAGGGCACTGTGATCTCTTTAAATCCACAGCTTATATGGGAGAGGACTGGTTGGAAGTGCTTTAGGTATCATTGGAACTTTTTGTAGATGCAATAAATACAGAACTGGCAGCAGAGAGATACACTATGAATTAGGCATGAAAGGCGATTATTCACGTCTGAGTAATACCAGATAAGTCAGCTTGCTTTGCTTCAGAATCAGTTTTCACTGATCTTTGAAGCTCAGGGCATTAGAAAAGTGCTTATTTTTGTTTAGGATATGGAATTTTTTGTTTAAGATATGGAATTTTACATCATAAATAAGTGTACTACTGTTGCTAATAGGAATGCTACAGGAAGCTTGGAACAGGAATTACTCATACACTGAGTGCTGATTTTGTTCCAAGTTTTAACAAAAAGTTAAAAAAAAATGTTCATTAAAAATTTTCAAAAATATTTAGCTTAGTTGCAGTATTTACTTTCAATAGAAGTAATCCCTCCTCATATTTTGACTTTTGAAGTAATTAAGATTTGGACATAAAAAGCTATCTCTAAACAACAATAATGAAAGACTGTAATTTGAAATAATTTAACCGGATATACCTGAATTTCCTGATCACTGACATATTCCAAGAAATATTTAAATCTGAATAAGACAGCATTTTTCATCAAGAATTGTTTTGCTGAATATTTTCTACCTCCTCTAATTATTAACTCCACAACTTTAAGAAGTTTTCTTCTCCTTAATCTTCCTTACCCTGAAATCTATGGAATGGTATTAAATTCATAAGCCTATTGATGCACATAAGATTTTCAGCTCATGCTCCCCAACAATCAAGGTAAAACAGACAACGCTTAAATATTGTAATAAAGAGGTTTTGCATTGAATGACAGCTATTCTCTTTATGAGCCTGGCACAGGAGGAAAAGCACTGAACTGATTATATTTCTTGTTTTAAATATTCATGTGACAATGTTGAAGAGGGAAATGAATATCAGAATGAAAAAATGACAAGAAAAAAATGACTACAAGAAATCTCTAGACATTTATCACAAGCCTAGAGGATACAAACCAATCAACTTCTAAAATCTGCTCTTTGATCGAGATGCCCAGTTAAAGCCTACATTATTAATATATGACTCTGTTTAAAAAGTCTATTAATCAAGTATGGATGAATGATTAAGTGGATAAAGCACTAGCCTTTGACCTGACAGTCAACTTTCACAAATCTCCTGATAATTCAATTCTTAAATAATAATAATAATAATAATAATAATAATAATAATAATAATAAAGAATGCTTAGATATCTGTATAAATTATCTGGAAACAATGGTCCTCACTGTTTTTCTCTGTATCATTAAATGATTTTCATTTATATGCAAGACCATATTCATTGTACAATTGCTAGGCCGGTAGCTTGCCCTCAGGATGGTGTATGACCGATATAGCATGTGCTTGTTGTATTTTATCTATAACAGCTGCAGCAGCAGCTTCTTTGAACTATTCCAGCTTTGTCTTCCAAATCTTCTCCAGGCCTTTAGAAAGTTTAACAAAAAAGGCCCCAATCCTGGAAACAGGTCTACTCACAGGAATTCTTGTTTTAGTATATTTTGGTGGGATCTTAGATGAGGAAACATGGAAGAGCTTGAGTACCGACACATTTTAAGGCCTGAGGATCCTGAAGATTTCAACATTAAACTCTGTCATGCACTGCTACCTTTCAAGGGCAATGGAAACCAGAATATTTCAGTGACAGTATCAAAATGAGTAGTGAACAGAATATATGGCTCTTTTTACTAGCTAATATATTCAAATAATTTCATATTCTAATATTTCATTATTATTATTATTATTATTATTATTATTATTATTATTATTATTATTATTATTATTATTATTTAAAGCATTCATTGGATTCTTTCCAATTATGTTTCACACTGAGGAAAGGGATAGAATGAAATTTACAAATTCTGGTGGTAAATTATAAGACCAGCTTTCTGTCATTTACCATTCCAAGGCAAATCCTGTTGACTATGCAGGCTGTAGAGTCTGTTCTTTTTCTCCTTGCAGAGGAAAGTAGTATTTTCAGGGCTTTGAACATTTATTTTCATACCAAATTTCCCAATAACACGAGCTTTATCTACTCTCTTATTGAGCACTTAATTCATCATCACATAATATTTCTGAAATCATATTATAAAGTATTTGTTAATTTTTTTCTCATCCACAGGATGGTTCTCGCTGAATTCCGCAATAACTGACTATATCAATACGCAACAATTATGGGCTTAATGTGGAAATTACTTATTGAGGGTCTTTATTCATGCTATGCTTGTGGTTAGAGTAGATCACATGATGATCTTCCTGTTTTGAAAGGGTGTAATACTGTGTGTAATACACACCCTTTGCAATTATTGGGCTTACAAGCTACAGTAACAAAGCAGTAGAAGTTGCCAAATACATCTCACAACTCAGGTCAGTGTAGTAAAATTTGGTGGTTAGAAGGCATTCTTGTCCTTTGATGATACAGTTTGTCTGTAGGATGTTAAAAATCCTAATTCAATTTTAAATTAAACTCCTAAATATTAGGAATTATCTTTCCTAAGTATTAACAGTAACAACTAGCAATACAAGTAATAAAAGTTCTGCTGACAAAATCATGTCTTCCATAACATTTTGGTAAATATATTACCTTAACCAGTTTTCTAAATGATTGGAAATGAACAACAAGTTTTGGTGGTGGTGAGGAGTAAAAAGAAAAGATCCCATCTACCCCCTGCTCCCTCCCTAGGTGAATGGATCCTGAAGGGAAAATAACATGAAATATTTATGTTATTAAAATAAGAAACTGTGTCCCTGGACACACACAGAAAGAGTTGTGTTGTATGCTTGTGTATCCTCTTTGCAAAACAGAAATGCATATTAGTACACAGAGTTTTTCTGTTTAGGATGGTTTGGGCAATATACTACCTTTTAAAATTAAATTTAAAAATAATGCTGTCATTTGGAAGTGGTACAAAATTTCTAATGACAGAACAAGCATTGTTCTTCATTCACTTCAGCATCAGAGAACTTGTTTATTCACTTTAGCACCAGAATGTTACCTTTGCATAATCCATGCCAAAGGTCTGAGAAGTAAATTGTATTGATTTCTGAACCTATTGTTGCAATTGATGTATTCCAAGGCCCTTTCACATATCCCAGAAACTATCATAGATGACAAGAGAATTTCCTGTGTTAATTCACAAATACGTGTATAATTCCTCACCCTTTAATTCACTTCAAGTGTCCCTTCTCCCTGTTGTTGCTGGGGATGGATAATAAAACAGATGTACTATCCCAACTCTCTCTTTTGAGCAAATGAAAGGACAAAGAAGTCTAGTCTACAACAGAAACTGAGCTCAGACAGTGGACTTCTTATAGATAGTCATTCTTAACACAGCCTGAGCAGAGATCTGATGCCTGTGTGTATATATATAAATATATATATGAAGTTTTGAAAGTTACATCTGCAGAGAGTGCACAGATATTGCACCTTTCTTAGTTAGTGCCCCATAGGATTGACTTGATTGGAATTAGGTGGGCACAGGGAGTATCAGAATATTCAAGCTTTGATATGAAACACCTGCTGGAAGCTATCCAACTCATGATGCGTCCTCAAGCAGTCTTCGGCTTTTTGTGGGTTCATTTCTGTGCAGTAGAAAATGAGGCACTTGATATGAAATTACTGATTCCCTTAGAGATACTCAGCTGGGATTCAGCACTGATTCCACTGAGTGTTGCTGTGAAACAATTTGCTGCTGACATTGGATACATAGAGACAGAATTAGTTACTCATGCTAATGAATGAGTAGTGCTTAATCCTGTAAAGTCCCCTATGAAATTCTTCTATAAATAATACCTGATAGTAGGATAGACTTAAGTGGATAGACTTAAAATCAATGCTGCACTTACAATTCAGGTGCAGGATTTTAATGATGTCAGAAGGAAGATGATGGTATCTACCTCCATGCCATTTCCTCCTCCCAGAGATCTCAGGTAGGGGTTACAGACCTCGCACATATTTGGGCTTACCAAGATATTTTGGTTCAGACATGAAGAAAAGGAAATGGGGTTCCCATAACCCTTCACTTAATGAAGTTGGTCACAGAGAACCAAGTTCACATGAAGGGGAAGCAGAATGTGCACACTGTCCTTGAAGATTCCAGATTAGCCGAGGCCAAAACAATTTTCTTTGCATTCTTTATATCATGAGCTAGAACTGAAATGCTAATTCAATGGATAACATTGTTAAGTTGTCACAGTTTAGGTATTATGAAGGTCTAACAAATGGGAAGCAGAGGAGGTAGATAGAGGAGGTCTAATGTGATGAGATGACCAGATGCAGAGGGAGAAAATGAAGCACTTAACATCAAATCACTTACTTACTTTTGCTGAGACACTTAGCTGGGGTTCAGTGCTGATGTTCCTGGGTGCTGTTTTGAGCAAGAGGTAATTAATAGCATAAGCTATATAATAATAGATCTTTTAAAAATATTCAGAGTGAAAACATACTGGGAGAGGTTTTGTGAGGCTGCTATATTTGGAAAATAGTGACTGAAACTGTGCTTGGTCCTCAAAGTGATAAGAGACTTCCCATTTTTCACAACAGGGTGCCCACGGAATCAAAGGATTTGGGGCTATTCCCTGACTACAAGGTATGTGGAAAATTATGCTTCATTGGAAACAGTCTATGCCTGATTATATGTGTTTAAAGTAAAAATGAAGTCAGTTATTATGAATCTCATTTCTGTTTCTGGACCTTTCACATATCCCAAATCCTTTGTTACCACAGATCATGAAATTTGGAAATTACATGCCCTCACAAACTACAGAACTTGCTGACACAGTATTTTCCATTTGAAAGGTGAAACCTAACTCTTGATTCTTTCTTAGTACTCTATATTCCCGACCACTTTATATTTGAAATCATTTTTTACCTAGATTTACTGTTGTTTTATATCCAGATGTATTCCTACATTGCATTGTTTGACAATAACAATACTATCACAACAATTAGGAACATTTGCAGTATTAGTGAAATGCATCAGTCATGGACAGACTTACCGACAGCTCTACTAGATTGGTTGGTAGGGTCAATAAGGTTCATTCCCTCTAGCAGACATAACAGCCAGTTCAGTTAAGGCCTGGATGTAAGTTATGAACCTTACTTTAAACCTGTTGTTATACCTAGAGAAAAGTATTCCTCTCACTCTGACAGACACTAATGGGGCATTGACTGATCTTTGAACTAGTTTATCTACTGGAAGATGTGATGCTCTTTCTTCTTTACCCATCGACTCAGATAAGTAATCATCACGATGTAATAAAAAGCAAGCATACCTGCTTCTGGCAGCGAAGGAAGTCTATAGGAAAAGACATTTAGAAACAAGTACAGAAATGCTCCTGGTATTTTAGAAGAAAGATGAACTAAAGCAAAATTTTTTTTGACAGACACTGGTCTGGGGATACACTGAATGGAACTCCTTCATGTTATAGCTATCTAAAAGGTTATTTGCTTACTGTCTTGATTTATGAGAGACGTTTCTTGATAAATGTGTAAGTAGGTAAACATTTTGTAAAAGCATGCACACAATATTCAGAATTCACAAATGCCAAGACAGGCTAAAAGACAAAATCCTATATTCTCTCACCATCAGAAGTTCTGAGTGTATTTGTAAGCCTCTAGATAATCTTGAAAGGTCAATGGACTTGAATTTTTTCAGCCTGAAGGGAATATAAATTCCATGGGGTAGGTTTGTCTGCTTCTTGCACACTGCCAGTTATTTAAAACTGCTGGACTCACAAACATGATCATCAAACTATGAATATGATTTCTATTAACTGAAAGTGTGCTTTTTTTGTTTGTTTTGTTTTGTTTGGTTGTTTGCTTGTTTATTTTTATAACTAGAAAGTGTGTAATAATTATAGACTAATATAAGAAAATTACAGGAATTGGGAATTAAAGGTTATAAGAAGAGCTAAAGCCAAAAAAGTTCAGCTCAGGATCCAAACTTTAAGCACCTCAAGAGAGAAAAGTAATTTCCAATTATGATTTGAGTTTCTCTTGTTATTAAATGTGTAAGTTTTCAAGACTACTATCCTGTCATTTATGCTATTCTCATTAAGTATGATGTTTGAATAACTGAAAATCATGCCTATAATGCTGTAAATAAGTTAAGCAAGCAAGTAAACAGAACTTAGTTATCCTCTATGGCTTGTGGATAAACTGGCATTACATATTAGGAAAAAAAAAATAAAATGAATATGCCTTGACAACGCAAAATATGTAATAAATTTAACTAAGACATTTTATAGTCATTTCATCAAAATTATAAAGGTTATTTCATTGGTAAGCTTAATACTAAAACACACGCAGAAATGATCACCAAAAATTTAAAACAGGATAGGAATTATAATGTCAGATCTATTTGGGAGTACAGGATTATATAAGATTGTTTTGGAAATGTTGAAATTTCTGTTCTATGAGTATTAAGGGAAGTTTAAATAGATGAAATAACGGGCAGCATTTAGGTTTTTGTTTTATCTAGTAAAAAGGAGCACTTTGGGTAGCAGAGCTTTATTTTGTATGAAACAAGGCCCAAGTTTAACCACGATTTCAAAAATTCTACCCCAAAGACCCATTTGTTCTTAACACTGACATCCAGCCCAGAGCTCCATCATCTTTCATCTTTGGCATTCTGGGGGAAGTTCTTATGCTCTAGAGAGAGCTAACTACTCTCTACTTTCCTATTCAAAAGTACCAGCCTGTATCCTTCATTTCTGTAGAGATGTCCCCCCTACCATATCAACAGGGACGAGACATATTATCACAAGCTGCATGAAATATATCATGGCCTTTGAGTGTGCCTGTTTTGTTGTGCGAAATCACCTTTTTTTTTCTTTTACTCAGCCTTTAATCTAGACATCGCTGGTTGTGTTTCACCTACTGATCTGGCAAACTCTTTCTGATGAATTTAATCTACTCTCACAGCAGAAAAGAATTACACTCTAAGGCAGCCTAGTAGCCAGCCTCACCTTAACAAAATTGTTTTCTGAAATAGAGACTATTTATTATGCTACTTTTTGTTTGTTTGTTTGTTTGTTTTAATCTCCTGGCAAAATGGTTAAAATTTATGAGCTCTACCTCTCAATTTAAAATTATTTCAAGTCTGAGTTCTAAGTAAAAAATCTACTTGATCAGCTTTTACATGTTTGATATTTCTATACTTTCTGCTGAGCATCTTTGCTTCTCTATCATTCAGCAAACTTTGAACTGCCTTTCTTATTTTAATTCTACTTAAACTCCTTGATATGTATGTGTATTGTTCTTAAACTCTTTGTAAGCCTTTTATCTGTTGAGGATTGACTATACCTATTGTCTATGCAGTATTTATGTACTTCTGGTTGTTTTAGATACATTGTAACAAATTATTCACTTGCAAAGAAAGCTTAATATAAATACTGCTATAAATATTATTGGGTGTAGTGTATAGCTACACGCCTGGATTCTATCTAGTTCTGTTTAAAAGAATGAATAGAAATCATATCTAATGCTTGCCTGTGACATAAGCCTGAAGACTGTATGGTAAAAAATATCGGTAATTTGCAGCAGAATGTTTGTCCTCACTTGGAGAGCTGGTCTGATAAGGCGGGCTTAAATAATCACTTCCCCTTGTCTGTTTTTAATTAAAGTGGCAGTAAGTAAACACTGACTAGAAATCGATCAGAATCAATGGCCTTATGGCAAAGTGGCAGAGAAAAATCCAGTGTGTCAGTCGAGATCAGGGAAAAAGATGGTTTTCAGGCTGTCATGTGGCCTGTGCTGAGGCTGTAGGAATTCAGATCCTGAAACACTATCAGAAAAAGGAAAAAGACCCTGACTCAATGCGAGTGGAATGAACTGAACAGCAAAAAGACAGTCTGCCTGCTTCTTTTTACCCTATTAGCCTTTCAAAGGAAGAAAGAGTAGTGGAAAATGTTTGGATACCTGCTGTCTGATTTGCAGCTCTACAGCCACTGGCACAAGGCTGTAGGCTTTGTTTTCTCGATATATATTTCAGCTAAATAGAGCATCATACATCCAGCTATCTTGCTGCCCAGTCATTAAACATTTTTATTTTCCCCTGTATCTGTCTGCACAGTCATGCCTTAACTCTGTGCTTATACATTCTTTTTCTCTAGCGAGTGTTCAACAACCAACAACAAAATAAAATTATCCTCAAACGGTGTCACATGTTCCTGCCTGTTCTACGGAAATAATCCTGGCCTCAGAAAAGATTAGGTGACTGGGTCAAAGAGTTTGCTCAGGGATGGTTCTGCCACCTGAATTTCATTCTTTGCTCCAGCCCCAGGACTCCACTCCCCCAGGACCGTTACTCAAACATTTCTTCCTATCTCTTTCTCTGCCCAGACATGAGACAGCCTATCTGTTTCTGAAGTAGAATATCATATTTGTCTTAAAGATAAATGAAGCTACATTTAAATTCTACTGATTGGATTTTACTTCTTATCAAGGTACTGTTTTCTTCCCTAAAAATAAATAAATAAATAAAAGTTGGATTTTATTTTCATTTTTTAATGCTTTTAATGCTAAGGAAATTACACTTCCTAGTAACTAGTTTGTAATTTGTGATCATGCATGATTCCGATAGAGAAGGAATTTCATTACAGGTACGGTAAAAAGAAGAGAATGCCTGTACATTTGCATGTCCATGTGCAAGTAAATAAATAGTAAACCTCATTGATAACAGAGGCCATTATAATTTGAATAAGATTATATTCTCTCTAGGAGAGATAAAGGGTAATGAAAGACAATTCAAAGCTAGTTTGTTATTACTTCATCAAATACCTCAGCCTCAAGCTGATAAAATTCCCTTGTATAGCTCCCTTGAGACATTAACTGCAATGATGCTGCCAACCATTTGTAGTGATCTCTAAAAACATTAATATCACTATTTAAATTAGTTTGTGATGTAGTATAACAGAGGGTAAAGCTAGAGGTGAAACTGCTACACAAGCTTTCACAAAATGACTACGAGTATGTTACTGGGCATGACAAAATGAATTATTTTCACAAGCGACAGGTATTCCAAAGAGACTTTAATAGAATTTAGCACAAGAGAAGTCAAAAAATATTTTGCAAAGTAACTTTCACTGTCCTCCATTTGAGTTTGACTCAAATCTGTTCTTGTCTTTTCTTGGCATTTTGTTATGGTTCCTCATCTTTAAGTATTGTAGGAAACTTTCCTTTTGTGGTTCAAAGCTTCTGAAAATGTGGGCAGGTATCCCCCCTTATTTCCATAAAATTGTGCATGTTGCAAAATTAAGTATAGATGTTGGTCTTTGACATGTATTTACTACAGTGGTTTTCTGCTCAAAGATGGAGAATGGTTGCAATGGGCTCACGTCATTCAGAGAACACAAAATAGACGAAGCATGCTGTAGTTTTGCATTTAAGACTTCAGAGGTAAACATGTCTAGATCCATATCCATGTTTAGATGTCATATTACAGATCCACATGTTTTTGACTGTGTTAATGTCTCCCCTACAAACAGGCAGCTCCATATGGAATTAGGAAGTTGATGGCACTGTCGGCTTGCAAAACAGTTTGTAAGTTTGAAAAGTAGTTAATCACATTTTCTGAACCAAGGAAGTGAGGGGGAAAATAAGGCAAGTAGGACAGCTGTTTGTCTCATTTTATATCAAAATTTTTGTATATTTAAAAAAAAAATTAAAAAATTGCTTGACAACAGACTTGTGTTAAAGTCTTTTTATTGTAAGCCTGTTATCTGAGACATTCTCATGGGGCATAATTCATTAACACTTGGAACGAAGAGGCACAGAAGCAAAAAGTACTGTTGTCACAGTGTGTCACTTGACAGGCTGTGAGGGAATTTTACATTCTTTGGTAGAAATTCAGTCTCTTCCAGGGATACTGTGGAAAACCAAAGTAATTTTCTAAAGGGGTAAAATAGACCGGGCTGAGGGGTGGCCTAAGGGATGCACTTATTTTCTCTCTCTCTTTTTTAAAAATGGTTTTCAGAAGCTTGTTTTGGTGGATAAACCCACTGGTTACATGCTTGTATAGCAAACAAGAACTGCCATGCTCTGACAGAAACAATGAGTTAGTACAATAACTGCTCCCCCATGAAGACTTATACCGAGACTGCTGATCAGGATTTAGCCACTGGCCATGAATTTCAATTACAAAAACCATGAACATCTGAGTTAAAACCTGAGTATTTTGACTTCAAGTTTTATGCAAGAGATCAGGTTTCCTTAAAAATAAAATAATAATAATAATAATATCTATGAGAGAACAAGGAAGTAAAGAAAATAAACTAAATTAAACCTTTGCTAATTTAAAAAACAAATGAAGAAACAATTTACAAAGCTCACAGTAGGAATCTGCTAGATTGTCCTCAAGAAATGCTATGTAACCTTCATTTAGTATTACTTTTTTTTTTTTTTTTTTTTTAAGACTTATATTGTTCAGTTTACTACCTAGTGTATTTTTTAAATATTTTAATAATGTCTGAAATAAAGTGTGCATAGTGGGCACAAATGGTAAAAAATACTATAGAGTCTTATTCATACCCTAGGTAAGGCTGTTTTTTCTCTCCTCTTCCTTCCACCTCTGATACCTAAGACTATCAGTAAAATAAGTCATACAGTGCTTAAATTGCCTTCCAAATAAAAATTCTTAGGTGAATCAAGAGGCTTTCACCAGCATAAGGTCAAGGAGAATGTGAATGAATACAAATCTTAACATGATTATTCATTGTTAGTATTTAACACAATAGGTTATTTTCCCCACAGGAAGAGACACTACAAATATTTAAGTCTATTTTGTGGGTTTGATTTCCAGTATTCATTTTATGGACTTCTTTTTTGGGGGTGGGGGTAATAACAGTCAATGCCTTTTCCCACTCCCCCTTAATCAGGGTTTTTGTTTTCTCAAATGTCAGAAAAAAAATATTATTTTTAAGATTTAGAGTCTTTATCTCATATTCAGAATTAACAGTCAAAAAGATCTGATTGTAGTGAAATGGGATTTTTCCACTTCCAATCTGTCCTTTGTTTGTCCTTTTACAACTACCAAGTGACTGAGGATGTTTCAAACTATACAGTAAGTGCAGTATGATTTTGCATTCAAAGCTGCCCCTCACTAAGAGCTTACAAAACAATGAAGACGACAGTGATTTTACAGAGAGCAGTTTTCAGAAATAAACAGATTTTTCCAAAGTTGTGAGTTGTGATTTCTTAAAGATGTCATACAGGTACTTAATGTTGTTTTCTTTTTTCTTTTCTTCATTTTTCTTTCAAAAGCAAAATTTTAAGAAGCACTGGGCCAATAACATACTTGTCCAGTTCTTCAAGGTCTGATATTTCACTCCTCATTGTACACTCAAGCAGACTTCAGAGAACACTCAACAAAATTGCTTCTTCAGGGACCAAAGCACAACCTCTAAGATGCACTGAATCAGTACTCTGGCACACAGTATTGCTTCTTCAGGGACCAAAGCACACACTCTAAAACACGCTGTATCAGGACTCTGGCACACAGACTGTCCTTCAGCAGCAGAAAGTTTACAGTCATCCTCTTTTTCCTTTGCTTCCAGGCTGCTCAGATGAGGAGTGACCACAAAGGAGCATTGCTCTTCAGACATTGAAGAATATGGGCCTGACCCACCTGAGGAACCACCATGCTCCATGAACCAAAAGGAGAAATAGAAAGAAAATCCCTGTGTGACAAGACCCCAGACTCTGTGAGACCAACCTTAATTTCATCCTGCATGAGTACTGCAAGGTGCATTATGTAGAAATGATGCATCTCTTCTACCAGTTCACTAATATTCATACTAGGCATGCTTAAAAGTTTTAATACAAGCACTGGCAAAATCATTAAGTTCCAGTAGGACATAATGGGAAGACATACCCATACACAGCTCTGTCATCACAGACTTAATCAGTAAAATATTTCCATTCATCTCATACCCTTAGTATCAAAAGCCAGAAGAAATGAATTCACAAAAATATTTACAATAGAAATGCCTTTGTAAAGATTAGACTAGCAGCCCGAGATTAAAGGATGGCAATTTAAACCATAGAGATACATCTAGAGATTTATCAGTGTGACAAATCACACTTTCTAATGGTTTATAACAATAAAAAATTATTTTTATGCATTTTCTTAAGAATATGCAGAAATATTTTCCTTTGGCATCAGAGACAACTTGCAGAGTAAATCACCTTCTCATGACAAAATTCTAGTGACCCTAGAGTAAAACATGCAAGCTATGCTTAATTCATTTAGAAACTATTGTTTCAGCAATACACTTCAGGAAAGTGTATTTGGATGCAATTTGGATGCAACTTTTTCATTTTCCAACAGATGACCATATCCTAGCATCTTAGGGCTAGACAAAAAAAAAAAAAAAAAAAAAAAAAAAAAAAAAAAGTGGGCAGCTCAACAACTGGATGAGGAGCAAGGCTGAGGTCAGCCTCATGTCCTATGCAAACTGTCCCCTGGGTGTCCCAGGACAGTACTTTATAGTCCCTTGTCCCTAACCTGAGGACCATTCCCTCTACTTGGTTGCCTCCTTTTTATCCACCTGCCCAAAGGTGCAGCTGTGAGAACAGGGGAAGTGCCAACAGCCAGCCGATCAGGGCCCTTTGTGGGATGGGGGCAGTAGCCTGGCCATCCGTGTTATGAAGCCCTCCTACCTGTGAGTTCTCTAAGAACAAGTCTACTATGTAAATGAGGGGCACTTATTCAGCTATACTTTAAAAAAAAAAAATAATAGGATGTGCTATCTGCATCTGAAGAGGCCATTTTGACACTTACAAGCAGAAGCAGCTCTGTGAATCCCAGACCCAGAGGTGCTAAATCTTGGTTTTAGAGAGGCAAAGGTGACTAAATTTCAGTGTTTCCTTTAACCAACCTTTCCCAGGGGTGCAGCTGAGCAATCACAACAATCGAGGTGCTACCAAAACCCTTCTTTTATGAGATTAAGGATCCAGCTGATGTCTGTGTGTACCCCCACTAAAACTGGGCCCCTACCAGCAGGTGCTGTCACACCTTTTGATCTTGACCAACACGGCACTGAAAGTCAGTGGGACTATTAATGGAAACTTCAGAAAATGCTTTTGATTCTCACCCCAACTGGTCATGGGACTTTCATAATAAGAGAAGAAATTTAAAAAAAAAAAAAAAAGAATCAGTGAAGATCCATATATCCTCCAGACCTGCAGTGAATTTCATTTAAGCAGTTCAGATGATTTTTCCTGTTCAGCTTTCTTGCACATTGATCTGCAAAGCTTGGCTGCAGACTCAAGATTTGATTGAGATTCAGCTCTAGCACCCCACACTCACACTTGCAGTCTTCAAGGGGGTATTATTATGGATTTTCCATGATATGGAAAAAAACACAATGTGTTTTTTCATGCCCCAAATAAGTGATATTGCATTATTCTTTTGAAGAGTTTGTTCCCTAGGGAATAGGTTGAGTGAAGATTTTCCAGTCATATCCTAGAACTTCTTAAAATCACAGGAGATATAATCAGTTTTTGAAATGCCCTTTATACCTGTCAAACTAAATAAGATTACAGATTTGTCTGCTCACAAAAGTGTGATGTCATATAGTCCCATTTTCTGCAGTTCAAGTCATTATCTATCTTGTCTGACAGTGCAGCATGCATGATCTGCAAGATCAATGTTGGGTTTGTTAAAGGAGAAAAAACAAATACAAAAAAAAAAAAAAAGTTCTTGAATTCTCAAATGGAAAAACAGAAGTCAAGGTGCCATGAAATATGGCTGCCCCTGTGTAAGTTAACTAGAGACAGATCATTTCCTAACCAGTAAGAGGCAAGCAGTTCAAGACAAATATCAGAAAGTACAACAGGACAGGAGAGCATTTGAGGAGCTTAGCTACATGGTGCTTCATTCACAGACTGCTAAGCAAGATCAAAGCAGGGAGTGTGAGAGAACAGAGCATGTCATTCTTGCACAGATAACCAGAGCTTCTCTTAACCTACCTCTCCAAGCATCACTAGATGTGCTTTAGAGTAATAACACTTCCCTCCACGACACTCTGGCACCAGATAAACCTCGCTCCAGGAGAAAACTGACTGGCATAGAGCATTCCTGACAGTCGTGACCTGCAGAGCTGTAACATGGCCTATGGAAGACAATTGGAAAGAGTAGATTCCAAGGCTAAGAGGCTGAAGTGCTTTTAACCAGAAGCTCTAAGCAGAAGAAGAGTTTTTCCATACATAGAAGAAATTAGAGGAGCCTGCAGCATTTCACTTTCAGATGAAGAGCTCTCCATAGTGGGCCTGAATTGAAACCTTCAGACTGAAATTCACAAAGTTGTGAATAATTCTGTATGGACCTAGCTGCCAGTTCTGATCATTGTACAGAGCTTTAAAATTCAGCATTTACAATTGTTTTGCTGATTATGTCATATCTTATTCCCATATCAAGAGCCTTCTTCCCTCATCCGGCTACACCAAGGATGTTCCACAGCAGCTGACCAGGTCTCAGACAAATAACACTGTAAAATGTGTGTAAGATGTCAGTGAGCTTTCCAACATGGGAGAGGAAGAACAAGGGTAGGCCAAGAGTTCAATATGCAAAACTCCCAGTCTTTATCGGGAAGGAGCACCTAGAAAAATGCCACTCTTACTTTGCTTAGTGGCCTTCAAATGTTCTGGGATAATCATTTTGGGAAAGGACAATTTTATGAATACCACTTATACACATGTAATGGTATGAGTCAAGAGAGTGTTGATAGCTAGCTGACAAAATGAAAAGGTAGGAAAAAGATTGAACTTGGAATAAAACTACTAAGATAATAATTAACTGTGGTAAAATTAATAACTGTTGGAAAATCTATGAGGATATAGCTACATGTTTACAATCAAAATTAATGTTTAAAATTGAAATTATTTCTTAGAAATAAGTTATAAACTCAGCACAGGAACAGACTGACTGGAAAAAATACAACTCGTGTTTTCCATTTTTAAAACAGACCTACTCTTGAGAGAGGGAATTAGGATAATCTTATCAAGTAGTGATAGAGTACTGACAGCATTAAATTGGGATGCTACTTAGGGTCTTTGCTAACTATGGTGCATTGTGCAAATTAACTAAAGCAAGAAGCTTTGGGCCTCTTACCAAGGTCAGTCTCCTAACAAGAGTGTGAGCCTATCTTAAGAAACTGGTAGAAACTGGTCCTGCGGATGGACAAGAGCCAAGGAGCAACTGAGTCTGCACAGACAAGAGGTCAACTAGCGGTGATGAGGAAGAGTCACCAACCTTCATTCCCACAATCCCTGACGACCACCACCAGAATACACTGCACAAGCACAGATGGGAGGAGTTTATGGAAATGATTCCTTGGAACTAATTTTAATACAAGGCAGGGACAGGTTATGAATATGTGTAGGCGTATTGTGAAACTTCATGCATATATAACTCTTTACTGCATAAAGCCAAGGCAAGTTGCTGCGTCAGGTGTGCACAACTTTGGCGGGACTACCCCCCTCTCCCCACCCCGTGCTGCCCAGAGCTGAATAAACATACCTACTTTACAATCTTACTGGAGTTCGTTTTCCACAAGTCACTCTCCCTGGATAATTTCAAAATCATAAATCCCATTGTCTTTCTCCCTCCTGTGTTCTTTCAGTATGTGTTTGAAACAGGCATCTTCAGGAACTGCAACATCATGGTAATTTACTAGCATAGTTTTACAGCAGGTAAGAAGAGAGAAAGTATGAATCTGTTGCACCAAAGCCCAACAAAGCCCAGAATAAAATAGTGGGGAAGCCCTGCTTTTTAATGTACAATGTGCACTGTGTCTGCTTTGGGGCAGAATTCTGCTTCTGTTTGACTTTTTAACGAGGACCTCGCGCAGATTGGCTGCAGCGAGGGCTCCTGGCAGGGAGAGGGAGAGGGACAGAGCCAACCCCCAACCCCCGCCCCCCTCAATCCTAACCCCCCCCAATACAGAGACATTGTTCAGAGACACAGCCCGCCACCCGGCGCATCACCCCCCCACAGCAGGTAGGAGCTGTGCTTGAGCCGCCGGGCGCTCACGTGCCAAGGGCGGAGCCAGGAGTCCGCACCCACCTGCCCCCTGGTGCTATAAAAGCAATCCAAGGGAGCGCCATGGCCTAAAGGCGTCACCAACAGAATGCGGTCACGGGGCTGGTTCGGCAGTTAGCGCGGGCAGTTCAGGCAGGGCAGGGAGGAGTGAATAGAAGGATCCTCTCCTCCCTTTCCCACCTCCCTTTCTCGTCCTCTCCTTGGGGAACTCTGCCCCTTAGAACCTAGAATTCACCATGGTGGGCACCTGTCATGGTGGGCACCCAATGCAGCGGCTGGTCCAAGGCGGCAACACACACGGAGGATATACAGCCTCTCTGGGCTCATGTGGGTACTCAGGTGGATCCCCTGAGGGAGGAAGTAGCAGTCCAGACTGGAGGCTGCGGGGAGATCCGGAATCTGGAGGCCCCCCTTGGGTCCTGAGGGAAGACAGGGCTGACATGGGTGCAGGTGTGCCCTGCTCAAGGAGCAGGTGGCTGAGCAGCAGTGAAAAATCAGCAGCCTGAGGGGCTCCTGGGAGCCTCTGAGGGAGACAGACAGGAGGTGTAAACCTGCCCCTGCTGTTGCCCAGCAGACCCCTCCTAAGTCCCTACATGAGGTAGTAGCTGACCCAGCTGATCACATGCAGTACAGAAGGCTTGACTGCCCACAAGAGGAAAGGGGCTGGACCCTCATGTCAGCTTGAAGCAGAAAGAGGCAACTGCCCCTTAACACCCATTGTTCCACCAACCCCCATGGTGTCCTTGGGTAATAGATTTGAGGCTCTCAGGCAGGAAAATAAAAAGGTAGAGGGACTGGACAGTAGTCGGAAGCCAGGAATCAACCCTGAGAAGCATGTCAAGATCATGGGAAGTACCAAGCATAGGGAGTGGGGCCGGACGGTGCACTGCGTCACAACCAGTTCCACAAAAAAAGGGCGGAGAGTCTTAGCGATCAGAGACTCCTTGCTGGGGGGCACTGAGGCTCCCATCTGTCACCCAGATAACATCTCCATAGAGGTGTGTTGTCTTCCTGGAGCATGTGTCAGAGGTGTTAGGAAAGCTCTGCCACAGCTCATTAAACCAGAAGACTGCTATCCTAATAGTCATTCAGGCTGGGTCCTGGGAAGCTGAGACAAGAAAAATGAGTCATATTAAAAAGGACTATACAGCCCTGGGAAGGTTGTTGAAGGGATTGGGGGTGCAGGTAGTGTTCTCCTCTGTCCTCCTGCTGGGTGACTGGGACCTGTTAAGAGGGAGGAGAACGGGACAGATGAACGACTGGCTGAGGGGGGGGCGTGTCTGGGCCAAGGATTTGGGTATTTTGATCTTGGGAAGCCATTTGAGAAGCCGGGTATGTGGGCTGCTGACCGACTCCATCTCAGCAAGTGGGTTCAAGTGTGTTGGGCAGTGAGCTCTCTGGGCTGATTACCAAGGCTTTAAACTAGGTTTGATGGGGGAAGGGAGGGGAGCTAAAAGTGACAGAGGGGGGCTGGGGGAAGTTGTCACTGCTGTCACTGTTGAAGAAAAACCTCTGAGTTGTCCCATGGGATTATCTGAGGGCTCCTCAGAGAAGGTAATGATCCCGATACCCTGTCTGGAATCTTCTTGCATCCCTTCAGGGGTAACTGTGCCTGCTGCTTCCCTAAAATGGCTGTATACCAATGTGCGGAGCATGGGAAATAAACAGGATGAGCTCGAGATCTGTGGTCGCAGGGCCATGATCTCTTTGCAATCACACAGATGTGGTGGGATAGCTCACATGACTGGAATGCTGTCATGGAGGGCTATGTCCTCTTTAGGAAAGACAGGCTGGGGAAGCGAGGGGGTGGGGTTGCCCTTTATGTGAGGGAGCAATTAGAGTGTACCCAGCTCCATGTGGGGGAGGGTGAAGGACAAGTGGAGAGCTTGTGGGTGAGAATTAAGGGGTGGGCTGATATGGGGGACACTGTTGTGGGGGTGTACTACAGGTCACCAGATCAGGAGGAGGAGGTCGATGAGGCCTTCTACAATCAGCTGGTAGTAGCCTCACGGTCCTGGGCACTGGTTCTCATGGGAGACTTCAATTTTCCAGACATCTGCTGGGTAAGCAACTCAGCCAGGCACGTGCAGTCCTACAGTTCCTACAATGCATTGAAGATAATTTTCTGACGCAGGTGGTGGAGAAGCAGATGAGGCGGTGGGTGCTTCTTGACCTTGTCGTTATCAATAGGGATGGGCTTGTTAGGGATGTGAAGGTTGAGGGCAGCTTGGGATGCAGTGACCATGAGATGGTGGAGTTCAAGATGGAACTCGGTGGAAGAAGTAGGGCAAAAAGCAGGATTACAACCCTGGACTTTCGGACAGCCACCTTCGACTTCTTCCGGGACCTGCTTGGGGGTATCTCATGGGCTAGATTACTAGAAGGCAAGGGTGCTTGTGAGAGCCAGGCAACATTTAAACAGCACTTCTTCCAAGCTCAGGATCAGTGCATCCCTAAGAGTAGGAAATTGGGGAAGAGGGGCAGGAAACCTGTATGGATGAGCAAGGACCTGACAGGCAAGATCAAAAGGAAGAGGAAGGTCTATGAAATGTGGAAAAAGGGCCTGTCCTCTTGGGAGGACTATAGAAATGTTGTCAGGGCCTGCAGGGATGCGACAAGGAAGGCTAAAGCCCACCTAGAGATGAAGCTTGCAAAAGAGATAAAGGGTAATAAGATTTTTTTTTTTTTTTAAGTATGTAAACAGCAAGAGGAAGACCAGGGATAATGTGGGTCCCTTGCTGAACGAGTGGGGTGTCATGTTAATGGGAGACGCTGAGAAGGTGGAGATACTGAGTCCTTTCTTTGCTTCAGTCTTTGCTTCAAGGACTCCCCTACCCGGGACTTCTGGACCCTGGAGGGAAGAGACAGGGTCTGGGAAATGGAGAGCTCCCCCCTGTTTGACAAGGGAGTGGTTTGGGAGCGTCTGAGTGGGCTCAACACATACAAATCCATGGGTCCCAATGGGATGCGTCCATGTGTGCTAAGGGAGTTGACAGAGGTGATCGCTGAACCACTCTCTATCATCTTTGAAACATACTGGAAAACAGGAGAGGTGCCTCAAGACTGAAGGATAGCCAGTGTCACTCTGGTCTTCAAGAAGAGCAAGAAGGAGGATCCAGGAAACTACAGGCCAGTCAGTCTCACCTTTGTCCCTGGAAAGGTGTTGGATCAGCTTGTTCTGGATGCGATGTCCAAGCAATTGGAAGAGAAGGTTATGAGGAGTAGTCAGCATGGATTCACTAAGGGGAAGTCATGCTCAACTGACCTCGTTGCCTTCTATGATGGCATCATCAGCTGGGTAGATGGGGGGAGAGCAGTGGACGTCATCTACCTTGACTTTAGCAAGGCTTTCGATACTGTCTCCCATGACATCCTGATAGCAAAGCTGAGAAAGTGTGGGATAGAGGAATGGACAGTAAGGTGGGTTGAGAACTGGCTGACTGGCTGAGTTCAGAGGGTAGTAATGGGCGGCGCAGAGTCCAGCTGGAGACCTATGACTAGCAGTGTTCCCCAGGGGTTGGTGCTGGATCCAGTCTTGTTCAACATCTTCATCAACGAACTTGATGAGGGAATAGTGTGTGCCCTCAGCAAGTGTGCCGATGACACAAAGCTGGGAGGAGTGGCTGAGATGCCAGAAGGCTGTGCTGCCAGTCAGCGAGACCTGGAAATGGTGGAGAGATGGGCAGGAATGCCCATTTGGGAATGACAAGGTCGAGTCCCTTTGGGTTAGGATCGGCAGGGACAACAAGGCTAGTGTCCTGGTCGGGGTCTGCTATAGACCGCCGAACCAGGATGAGGAGACGGATGAGGAATTCTACAGGCAGCTGACAGAGGTTGCAAAATCATCAGCTCTTGTACTCGTGGGGGACTTCAACTTCCCTGACATATCCTGGAAGCACAACACAGCCCTGAGAAAGCAGTCTAGGAGGTTTCTGGAGAGCGTGGAAGATAGCTTCCTGACGCAGCTGGTTAGTGAGCCTACCAGGGGAGGTGCCCCGCTAGACCTTCTCTTCACAAACAGAGAAGGACTGGTGGAGGACGTGATCGTCGGGAGCTGTCTAGGGCAGAGTGACCACGCAATGGTGGAGTTCACTATTCTTGGCGAGGCCAGGAAGGGGACCAGTAAAACCGCTGTATTGGACTTTCGGAGGGCTGACTTTGAGCTGCTCAGGACACTGGTTGGTGGAGTCCCTTGGGAGGCGGTTCTGAAGGGCAGAGGGGTCCAGGAAGGCTGGGCGCTCTTCAAGAGGGAAGTCTTAATGGCGCAGGAACGGTCTGTTCCCACGTGCCCAAAGACGAGCTGGCGGGGAAGAAGACCGGCCTGGCTCAACAGAGAATTGTGGCTTGATCTTAGGAGGAAAAAGAGGGTTTATAAGCTTTGGAAAAGTGGGCAGGCCACTAAGGAGGACTTTAAAGAAGTAGCGAGGCTGTGCAGGGACAAAATTAGGAAGGCCAAAGCTCATCTGGAGCTCAATCTGGCTACTGCCGTTAAAGATAACAAAAAACGTTTCTATAAATACATCAACACAAAAAGGAGGACTAAGGAGAATCTCCATCCTTTACTGGATGCGGGGGGAAACTTAGTTACAAGAGATGAGGAAAAGGCGGAGGTGCTCAATGCCTTCTTTGCCTCAGTCTTTAGCGGCAATACCGGATGTTCTCTGGATACCCAGTACCCTGAGCTGGTGGAAGGGGATGGGGAGCAGGATGTGGCCCTCATTATCCATGAAGAACTGGTTGGTGACCTACTACGGCACTTAGATGTGCACAAGTCGATGGGGCCAGATGGGATCCACCCAAGGGTACTGAGGGAACTGGCAGAGGAGCTGGCCAAGCCACTGTCCATCATTTATCAACAGTCCTGGCTATCGGGGGAGGTCCCAATCGACTGGCGGCTAGCAAACGTGACGCCCATCTACAAGAAGGGCCGGAGGGCAGACCCAGGAAACTACAGGCCTGTCAGTTTGACCTCAGTGCCAGGAAAGCTCATGGAGCAGATCCTCTTGAGAGTCATCATGCAGCACTTGAAGGGGAAGCAGGCAATCAGGCCCAGTCAGCATGGCTTTATGAAAGGCAGGTCATGCCTGACGAACCTGATCTCCTTCTATGACAGAGTGACGCGCTGGGTGGATGAGGGAAAGGCTGTGGATGTGGTCTACCTTGACTTCAGCAAGGCTTTTGACACCGTCTCCCACAGCATTCTCCTCAAGAAACTGGCTGCTCTTGGCTTGGACTGGCGCACGCTTCGTTGGGTTAGAAACTGGCTGGATAGCCGGGCCCAAAGAGTCGTGGTGAATGGAGCCAAGTCCAGTTGGAGGCCAGTCACTAGTGGCGTCCCCCAGGGCTCGGTGCTGGGGCCGGTCCTCTTTAATATCTTCATCGATGATCTGGACGAGGGCATCGAGTGCACCCTCAGTAAGTTCGCAGATGACACCAAGTTAGGTGCGTGTGTCGATCTGCTTGAGGGTAGGAAAGCTCTGCAGGAGGATCTGGATAGGCTGGACCGATGGGCTGAGGTCAACTGCATGAAGTTTAACAAGGCCAAGTGCCGGGTCCTGCACCTGGGGCGCAATAACCCCAAGCAGAGCTACAGGCTGGGAGAGGAATGGTTGGAAAGCTGCCAGGCAGAGAAGGACCTGGGAGTGATGGTGGACAGTCGGCTGAATATGAGCCAGCAGTGTGCTCAGGTGGCCAAGAAGGCCAACGGCATCCTGGCTTGTATTAGGAACAGCGTGACCAGCAGGGCTAGGGAGGTGATCGTCCCCCTGTACTCAGCTCTGGTGAGGCCGCACCTCGAGTACTGTGTTCAGTTTTGGGCCCCTCGCTACAAGAAGGACATCGAGGTGCTTGAGCGGGTGCAGAGAAGGGCGACGAAGCTGGTGAGGGGCCTGGAGAACAAGTCCTACGAGGAGCGGCTGAGGGAGCTGGGCTTGTTCAGCCTGGAGAAGAGGAGGCTCAGGGGCGACCTTATCGCTCTTTATAGGTACCTCAAGGGAGGCTGTAGCGAGATGGGGGTTGGCCTGTTCTCCCACGTGCCTGGTGACAGGACGAGGGGGAATGGGTTTAAGTTGAGCCAGGGGAGTTTTAGGCTAGATGTTAGGAAGAACTTCTTCACTGAAAGGGTTGTGAGGCACTGGAACAGGCTGCCCAGGGAAGTGGTGGAGTCACCATCCTTGTAAGTCTTCAAAAGACGTTTAGATGTAGAGCTTAGGGATATGGTTTAGTGGAGGGCTGTTAGCGTTAGGTTGGAGGTTGGACTCGATGACCTTGAGGTCTCTTCCAACCTAGAAAATTCTGTGATTCTGTGATTCTGTGATTCTGTGAGGAAGAAACGGTTTAACAAGAGCAAGTGTAGAATCCTGCACCTGGGAAGGAACAACCCGAAGTATCAGTACAGGCTGGGGTGTACAGCACAGATGACCTGCTGGAGAGAGCTCTGAGGAGAAGGACCTGGGGGTCCTGGTGGATGACAGGTTGACCGTGAGTCAGCAGTGTGCCCTGTTGGCCAAGAGGGCCAACAGGATTCTGGCATGCATGAGTGTCAAGGGCACTTGACACAAGAAGCGCCAGCAGGTCAAGGGAGGTGACCCTCCCGCTCTATTCTGCCCTGGTCAGGCCTCACCTGGAGTACTGTGTCCAGTTCTGGGCTCCCCGGTAGAAAAAAAACAGGGATCTCCTGGAAAGAGTCCAGCGGAGGGCCACAAAGATGATACAGGGCCTGGAGTATCTTCCCTATGAGGAAAGGGTGAGAGACCTGGGTCTGTTCAGCCTGCAGAAAAGAAGACTGAGAGGAGATCTCTTCAATGTGTATAAATACCTGAAGTGTGGGAGACATGGATTTGGCCAACCTCTTTTCAGTGGTTTGTGGGGACAGGACAAGGGGTAATGGCCACAAAATGGAGCACAGGAAGTTCTGCACCAATACGAGAAAGAACTTCTTCACACTGAGGTTTATGGAGCACTGGAACAGGCTGCCCAGGGAGGTTGTGGAGTCTCCTTCTCTGGAGATATTCAAGGCCTGTCTGGATGCCTACCTGGGCAGCCTGCTCTAACTAACCTGCTGAGGTGTTGGACCTGATGATCTCTTGAGGTTCCTTCCTACCCTTACAATTTTGTGATTCTGTGTTTAGCAAAGCTCTCTATAAATACGTCCTGCTTTGAATGGGGATCCCCTTCACCTATTTTCTTACAGACCTGATCAATTCTGAACCAGCCTGTCTCATCTGTATCTACAAACAGCACTTTAGGAGTGCTCAGACACATTTGACTAGGCAGAAGGGAATCTCTTAATTCCTGGTATTCAGTATGGACTTGGCTGTTTTACAGTGCATTAACCATACAAAATGGTTTATTTATTTTGCTGTCAAAAACAAAACAAAACAAAACAAAACAAAACAAACAAACAAAAAAAAAACCACGCATGGCCTGCCAACTTTATTTCAACTTCACTTCAGACTTGTTTCACCCTTGCCATACTTTCTGACAGTATTAATCTCACAAACTGTATGTACCATAATATACATATTTCTGGCTGTTAAACTCTGGAGTGCTATTCCAATTTTCTTTCCTTACTCCTGTGATAGTTTTCACTTGAAATCACCCATCAACTACAAGCTCACTTTCCATATTCAGTAGTGAAATCATATACCAGGTCACATTTTTTATACAAGCTCAGTCTTTTGTTTTACTAAAGAATTAAAATTGTGTATCTCTTCAGGGTTAAAATGATCATTTTCATATAATTCATAAAACCAAATCTTTTAGATATCTCCTTGCCTTTTCCTTCTTCGGAGGCAGAAGGGTAGCAAGGAAGGAATACTTTCAATGTTAAGTTTCAGCATTTTTCTTTGTGCTTGAATATTTAGTAGTTAGCTTCAGGGACTGATACTCTCCATGTTTCAGTCCTATAAATGGGGCAATACGAGGAATCATAGAAATGTGAGAATGAGAGTGAGAAACTCTCTAATGGAAAACCTCATTTCTGACTGAACATATGCAGAGTTTCTGAACAAAGATGTCCTTCAAACAAACTTGATATTGTAACTTCTAGCATTTCTCTGCCAAAATGATTATGACAGCAGAAATTTCAAACATATCATGACAAAAATCTTCTGCCATTATTAGCTTAAGGGTAAAATTTTTGAGAGAGCTGAAGGGAAAATCTAAATTATTTAATCATATTGCAATACACACTGGTGCTTTTCAGTCACATTTGAGCAGGTAAGGGGGCACAACATCAATTTTGGTGAGATTATTGGCCCGGTGACCAAGCTTCATTGAAAACAATGGTGTTTAAATGGACCTAAGAACAAAAGCCATAGGTGCCCAGCTGATTTGGCACCTATATTCCTGTTTAAATTAAGACATTAATTCCTTAAATCCAGCACTCAATACTTTCCAGTGATTGCCCTTATAATAGAGTCAGTAGCAAAAAAAAACCACATCAGTGGCTCCTCTTCAATAAACGGTCATTTGTCTTAGTTAAGAGCACCTTTCTCAGCTGCTCTTGTAACATGCTTGCATGACTCAACTAGCTAATTGTATTAGAGAGGAAGTCACCAACTCAACTTAGGACCAGTAGAAATAGTAGGAGAGAAGGAGATGAAAGAGGAATAATGTTGTTATTGAAGGAGTATGCAGCTTCTACAAACATTTTCCGTTTTCACATACCTTGCCATTTCTAGTTTCAAGTGTCTAAAATTCAAAGGCATACAAAAATGAAAAAAAGTACTCACGGTGCTCAAAAAAAGAAAATGTAACTTTCCTTAACTGGAGAGACTCCAAAATACACTCAATGTTGGGGGGTGGTGAGCTGTTCATTAACAATTTTGTCAGGTGCACATATTTTAGAATAGGTGTTCTACTGATGTAAACACTTAAGTCAATGAAGTTTCATGTTCATGAAATAAATAAAGCCATAATTAATGAAAGTTCAAATTCAAATGTGCAATTGCAAGAGATTACTTAAAAAAAAAAAAAAAAAAAAAAAAAAAAAAAATCTGGCAAAACGTAAGCCACCCATAACTCTATGATCAACAGGATTGCGTTAAGTCACTCAGTCATGCTAATTCATCCAGTTTTATTACTAGCTCTTCATTAAGACTCACACTCTGTGTAATTATGTAAATATATCTGAAGAAAAAATGTTCATTTCAAACCCGTTTTTCAGTTCTAGGAAAAATGTAACAACATATGTTTTTAAGATGCCAAAAGGTAGCACCTACAAAAATACCACTACTGAAAGCATTTCCTTAACTTAAACTGAACAGTTTCTTAAAATCAGTGTGGCTCAATCTTTTCATATACTGAACCTTTGCCCTAATGCTGAAGTTCACCCAGCCCTGAAGAGGGAGGTTGGACTTGCTAAAATTCCTTCTATCCTTAAGAATTCTATGATATCTCATTGCTTAGGATGTGCTCTGTTATATCTGAATATCCTATTTCCTGAACTCTATCAGTTTGTTGGTTGTAAATGTATAGCTTTTCCTTATGTGTTTCGGATGTGCAGCCAAATAAGCAGTGGTGTTAGCTTCTTCTAGTGTAGGACTGGAGGCCTTGTCCTACCAAACAACCTGATGTGCCAAACTTTTCCCGTTCCATTCAGTTGGACATGGTGCTCCCTCGGGGGTCAAGAGGTACTGCATAGGTTAAAGAAAAACATTGTTTCTCCCTATACCTGATGTGAGGAATAGTCAAATCAGAAGCATTTCAGTACCGACTGCGTCAAAATTCTGAGAGTCTGCAGAGATGTGCTGTCTGCACTCAGCAGTACTCAGGTCAGCAGTCAATATAAAACTCAAAAGATGCAAGCAAGAGAGACAACATCAAGCATTTGTGAATCCAGGCTGGAGTCCATCCAAATGCAGGAGCTCAGAGTCCGCTTCACAGATCAGCATCTTTCTTATTTCTGAATAGAGGAAGCAAAAGGAGAGAGGAAGGTAATTTACTGCCAACTATTTATCCCTAAAGCAACCAGTCACGTGCCCTACAAGAACCTCCAGCCCTCTGCAATCTTCTTAGGTCCTGTAATGAAGACCACGAGGGGCCAGTGAACAAACTGTGTACGTGCAGTTCCTCTTCCATACAATGTCATCACTGCCATCCAGAGGTGTTCCCTTAGTTGATGTGTTAAAGCACTAATCCTAAAAAAGCATCATCTTGTCTGTTTATCTCTTGGAATTGGCTGTGTTAATTACAAAGCAGTTGAAAAACCAAACCTCAGTAATATCAGAGCAGTCCAAATCATTCTGATCAGTACTAAGATCAAGAATTAATAAAAATTTCCTCTCCAAAATCTCCACTCTTCTTTTCCTTAAAAAAAAAAAATATATATATATATACATATATATATATATAATTATAATTAACTCTTCTGCTCACTGGATTGCTATACACTGTTATATGACTTCATTTTTAAGGAAGGCAAGGCTTGGATGGGGAATTTTCTACTTCTATAATAGAAAAGATAAAGGACTATGGACTTGGCCACAGTGAATGAAAGAACAGTCTTCCTGCTGTGTATTGGGGCAGAATTCCTTTAAAGACTTCTTTTAATCTTCGTTTGTTGTTACAGTTGCAAATGTTAAGTAAGACGTGACTGAAACTAACTTGGCACAGTAGTTGGAGAAAAAACAAACAACAACAACAATGCCATGCATGAATCTGGGGAATCTCCTCTTAAGTCTGGTCTCCACCTGGATAACAAATTGCCAAATATTAATATGTGACAGATACTTGAAGTTATTTGCCTCTTGAATTCTGCTAACATTATAAAATGAAAAGTACATTCACTAAATAAGTCATTAAGGAAAAGAGCTGGATCTACTTAGATCAAGCTATTTCAACCTCTCAGGGACACTGTCATGCATAAAATACACACTCCCTCATTCTGTATTTTTCTCCTTAAGGAGAAGGACCAGTGCATAACAGTAAATTCAAAAATAAGTGAACATATTATAAAGAAAAGATTAACATCAAATGCTCTGTCTCTGGGCACGTGCAAGCATATACTTCACTGCTCCCTGATCTCAATCCCCACAAAAAAAAAAAAAAAAAAAAAAAAAACTGTTTAATTCTGATTTTTAAAGAGCAAAATCATTTGCTATATTGAAACAGCCCATTCATCACATAAAGCATTTGATTCTGTCACCTCAAGTACTTGTTAAATCACTTCCAGCTGCTACAATCAAGGGCTAGGTACTTCCAAGGTCTGACACTTTCTGAGCTCTATTACACCTTTAAGTATGATTCTTCAATCCAATTCTAGCCTTCATAATAATCAAGTGCCCACTCCACTTAACTTCATGGCAACTAGGGAACTTGGAATTCTCCATGTATGCCCGTATCTGATTTTCAATCAGATCTCTTCAACCCAGGACTGAAAGCTCCTGAATATCAGCTAAGTATTAAAACAGCATCATTTGCAACTACAGCTGTGTCGTCAGTAGCACTTCTATTGTTAAACTCCTGTTTTTCCCAGGTCTCATGTTTTCACTGAAGCTGAAATTAAATATATAAGGCAGACTGTAACTGGAAGCATGCACAATGCTACATAACAAACTGTATGCTCATATGAATTTTTTATGTTAGTCCTAATGTTGCTAAAATACCCTTTGTGTGCTTACACACACACCAAACACCGCAAGAAGAAAGCATGAAATGTGTGACTGTTTGTTGGCATGTTTGTGTTATTAACATCACTGTTTTAACACTAGTATTAGTCATTCCAAAAGGAAGCTTTATTACTTTTACGTATTTTTCCCACTTCCATTACATCAGCTGGAAGAACAGCTATTGGTTTTCCTTCTGTTCTCTCTGTTGAAACATTAGCTTCTGTTACTTCAGGAGCGAGGCACTTGCACCCACTATTGCACAGACATTTCTGAGATCCTGCAACTGCTGGCATGACAGGATACACACAGATTACTTGAATGTCCCTGTCCCCTGCATCCTTCATCAGTATCCCAGACATTCCCATCAGTAACCCCAGACATTCCCATGTTCTGCTTTGAATATTACAGGTAACCTGAATACAATTTACATAAGGCTAAATATATGAACCAAGTGTGCAACAGCTAAAATCCAAAGTGTTGAAGAATACTATCAATATATATTAATATATATTGAATATATATATGTAGATATATATATTTAAAAGCTTCCATGTTGTATCAGAAAACCACTCAACTGTGCTCAAGGAAAACATAGAGCAAAGCACCACTGTTTAGTGGTTTGGTCTCTCTGCATTCCCCAAAGGGCAGTTTTCCTTCAGAAGTCAGTCTGGTTCTGCTTCTGCTGAAAAGGGCTTTGCTATCGACTTCAGGAGAAGCAGGAGCATACCCAGTGTCCCTTTAATCCTTTCAGGCTTAGAGCTGGAAATTCTAGATGTGGCACTCCCTGCCGTTAACAGGCACACAAAAGCTGTTTGGTTACAGCAAAGAGAGAAAAAGCAGCAAGAGGTTTGGACACCACAAAACATAGATGAGAAGAGCCAAGACACAGATTCATTGACTGCTGCCCTGAAAGAAAAGGGAAGAAAAAAAAAAAAAAGAAAAAAAAAGCTACTGTTGCACTGTAGCTTTTTCTAGTCTAGTGAATGAATAAATAGAAGATGACAGAAAGTCTTTTGGATGCTTATGAATGTCAACTACTTTTAACTGACTGCCTTTCTTTGTCACTTAACATTAAAGAGCCACATGAAAATCATTTATACTCAGTCATTTGTGTAGGGATTGAAAGCTTAACTGACATATAACTCCAATATAGGTTAGATAAAAATGCTAAAGTCCTTTTTTGAGTCCTTTTTTGTTTAAAACAGTCTCCTCTTCCCTTGCTAGTTTATTAATTGCCTTTGTATGGTTTAGGCATTTTGTATGTTTACTTTTTAAATTGTGTATTATACAGATTAATATAATTCAAAATTAGTCTTGAAAGAAGCTCTCTCAAATTCATGCTTTGTTGTTTTTTTCCCTTATTTTTCTTAAAAAAAATCTTAAAATAAATAAATAAAAGCACATCTAATTGATATATTCACCAATACTTTTCTCAGGAAGGTTTTGCAAACCAAGCATTATAGCATTTTGCTGGTGCATGAAAACAAAACTTAACCTAACAAGAAGTGAAAGCAGCTAATCCTTCTTAACAAGAGATGTACATTTTGCTTTCTAAGCACAAACAGTAGCTGATTGGAAAAAGAAAATTATTACTGTTTCCTATTCTCCCCATTAGAAATTTTAATCCTTTCATTTATGTTAAGATGTAAATTAACTCTTTGGTGACTGTTCAGACTGAATGAGCAGGAATAGGTTGTGCTAATGAAAACAGGAGTAAGCAAAGGCCAGAAAGTATTTTCTGACAGTGAGCAGCTGGGCCAGCTGTTGCCTGTGAAAGCAGGGTGCTTGTAAGGTGGTTGTTGAAACTGACAATAGACAGGAAGGAAAAACAAGAAGGTAAGCAAACAGCCCAGTAGGTACCAGTAAGGAGTTAAAGTTTCCCTGCATGTAACAGTGAACTATCTTATTGCTAATTTGGGATAGGAATTATTTTTATCTCCGTTCCTTGTGCCGAGCAGGCATAGTTCAGCTGCACCATTCAAATCCTTCTCTGTCACTACTTTTTCTATTCCAATACTCTCATCTGCATGAGCAGATTTTCTTTTCACCACTCAAACTCATCTTTGCAGCACATCTATACCAATGACTTTGTACTAAAATTAAATCCCAATGAAGTCAGGTGTTCTGGCAGCTGCAGTTGTTTCTAAAAAATCTTAAAAACAAACAAACAAACAAAAATTAGAAACATCATATTACTGAGCATTTTAGTTTAAGGAGAGATGTTGGAAGGCTTTTAAAGATATAGAGACAATACTCAAGTCCAACAAGGGTCTCATGCAGCTATGTTGTTTGAGAATATTACAGGATCACAAAAGAGTAAATGCACAGAAGGATGATCAGATGAACTCACCACAGTCACCTCACTCTCCTTCCTTCTCACCAATTCCCTATTAAAACTTGGTGCATTAAATTTATTTTATTTGCTTCAAGTTTCTGTGACTTAGCATTCAATTGAATTGTGATTTTAAATCTAAACAAGGATATAACAGAATTACAAATATATATATATATATATATATATATATATATCATGTCAGAAAAGCAATCAGGAGTAACAAATGTTTTATGGCTTCTCTTCAAGGAGAGATCCAGTAGGATTCTTTGTGAAGGAAGAGGTAGTTGAAAGAAGGGGAAAAAAGAAAAGAAAAAAAAAAAAAAGTGTATCATGGACAAAGTGACTAGGCAATGATCATTCACAATTTTTCAGTTTGAACTGAAAGAGATTAAATAAAGTTATTTAAAAAAAAAGGATTCTGTATTTTTCTCAGGGGTTCAAGGGAGGGAGGAAACAAAGAGTGGGAAAATTACTTTTAGAGCAAGTTTGTTTGTTTTGTTTAATCATTAACAGACACTAAATTGATGGACTTCCCCCTATACCCAAACAGAATAATGTCAAGTTTTTGACACAGAATCACAGAATCACAGAATTTCTAGGTTGGAAGAGACCTCAAGATCATCGAGTCCAACCTCTGACCTAACACTAACAGTCCCCACTAAACCATATCCCTAAGCTTTACATCTACACCTCCCACACTTGGGACATACAATGTGAAAATTGCACAAAAACCCATTGTCCAATTTTCTGGAAACAAATGTTCTTATTTGGCAACACAGTGGTGCTGTAAATAACAATACAAAGTGCTCTACAGTATAAAGAAACAGGCTTTTAAGTTCAGGAATATTAATACAAAGCTAAAACTATACTGTGAAGGATGACCCTTCTCGTAGAATTGTTATAAATGAAGTCTTAATCTGAATTTAGTAATACTTAAAAGGAATATTTATAAAAGCTGTAAAAGGCAAGTAAACAGCGCTGGGTGCGCGGGGAGACTGCACTCCACCAACATGCACACACGAACATCAAACATTCTAAATATACAGAACATTGCTTTTACATACTAAACCCGAGTATGTACAATATGTATGTACATACATATGTACAATCAGAAAAGGTAACAAACAACCCTTTAAGTTCGATGATTTAACAGTCTCCATTTTCCATTCCTTTTGAACAATATGTCTTGCTCTAAGTTGTCAAGCCACTCAGTCTTCAGGCCTTATGTATCCCATTCTTCCTGGATCAAAGAAAAGCATATCCATCTCCTTTTCAAGTCCAATAGGGCCTGGGTCAAAAGGCACGTCCAGGTCACCAGGGGGTGTAACAGCAAAAACCTTCAATGGCAGTAGCAGTGGGGGGGCCGATGGTGTAGCAGTCGGATCAGTAAACAAGCCTGCAGCTCCCTCACTGTCTGGCAAACCACGTTTCTGATTGTGGCCCCACATGGCTCTTTAAGGCCTCAGAGATTGCTCGCCAGTGGGACTGCTGAGCAATCCCACTGCAACCTTGTCATTTTTAGTTGCAGCATCCCACACCTTGACCTCAGTTTGGTCCCATATTTCAGGATCATAAACTGTCCGATTGTTAATAAGGAGAATAAGCTGTAAGGTTACCAGGACAGTGTTTGTTTCTAAGGACATATGATTCCCCATAATGCACACCTGCTTACCAGCGAGGTGCAGTTGTGTGCACAGGTACGCTTCTCTCAACTTGAGCTTCTTTCCAGCTCCAGTGCGCCCATCTCCAGTGACTTTCTGTACGAGCTTCTTAGGGTGGTTTTCTGAGTTTGGCTAAACCTATCTTCATGAGGTGATCAATGTGCCTGTTCCTGTCGTGGTCTCCATTCTGCCAGCCTGTTCCTTTTCATTCCTTTTTCCTGCTTTTTTATTAATGACATAACTTCATCATATCGTGTTGCCTTTTTTTTTTTTTTTTTTTTTTTTTTTTTGATCTTGAGGACAGGCTCCCCTCTTATACCCTTCTCCCCACAGCAGTTCTTTTCAAAACAACTTTTCATTGGTGAAACAACTTTGCATATAACAACAACAGCAAACACCCAGAAACTTCCATGTCTTAGCGGCTGGAGAACAAGCAACCCGAGACTGCATGGAGTCTCCTGAATCGCCCTTCTTTGTTCCCTCTAAACTCTTTTACATTCCTGATGGCCTCATCGTTAAGAGTCTGATGTTATCATCAACGATGGGGCTTTCCGACCCCCATGGCCACACTCCCACATCTCCCCCTTCTTTATTAATATCAACCATCTTCTGGACACAAATTACCACTCCATATATAACAGAATGAACATTTAAATATTAAGCAAACAGGCAAACAGAAGAAGTTGTTGATCTTTTGATAAGTGGACAATGGACATCACGCATTTGGTCCAACTGCATTAGTTTTGTCCCATGTTCAATATGCATTAAACTTTTTAATATAAATCATAAGTGTGTAATCAGCTGAAAAGAAGCAACCCTATTAAGAGAATGACTTTAGTAATACTCTGCCCTGTGGAATAGAGCAATGGAGGTGTAGACCCCCACTGTACTGCAGAGCTGGGGGAGCATGAACGAGTCACCTCCCTGAGACATTGCTTTGTGCCTTGGATTCTGTTCAGCAAAAATGAAGTTAATTATACAGTTCTCCCCTCCATTTCTACAGAGGCCTTTGAACTACACGGCTGAAAAGCTGTTGAAGAGCAAGGTATTAGAGATCAAAACGAGACTGGAACTGAAAACATGGATCCATCAACCCTGAAAGTTTTGATTTGGACCTCAACTTCAAGCTTTGCTCCTTTATCAGTTGCATTGACTGAGGATATGAATATCCCCACAAGCTTCAAGAAGGTTCAGATACAAACCTGAACATGAACTTTCTGGCTTCTGCCCTTCTTTTGACTTTAAAGCTCATCTCAACAGCAGTCTCCTGCACATGGTACATTCTTATTGAAGTGCATATTTTCCTGTGTAATATCAAGCACTTCAAAGCACACTCCCCTGTTTCTGTACTGCTCAGTTGCCATTCACCACTGAAGGCACTAAGTTGCTAGTATTATGTCTGGCTCCTACTTCGATACAACATCAAAGGGACATATGTATATTTTAAAGAATTACAACTAGACCTGTGCAAAACTTGCCTTACAAGCCCCAAACCTTAGTAGTATGTTTGTATCTTCACCTTTCTTTATATTATCCATTTCATGCTCTGCGTTAGGATCACAGAAAATCTGTTGTTAGAACAACCCCAATTATCCCAAATAAAACTAGAATACCTTAAAGGTTCATATAATGAATGATGCCCTCACTGTTAACAGGCACTAGGGGAAGTAACTTGTTTCAGTTAAGAAGGAATGCCAAATAATTGCAAAAATAATGCATGCCTGAAGTTTGTTACATGCTCAGTCTCCTTCCTTCTTACTCCATCTGATATGTATCCCCCCATGTTCTTTCATTCTCTCCAAATCATTTGCATGACTATTCTATCTCCCTAAAATATCAACACAAAACAACCACCCCCTTACAAAAACACCAACAAAAATCCAGTACACAACACAAAACAACAACACAAACCATTTGAGAAGATCTTTTCAAACATCCACTTGACATTTTTGAGTTTAGGGATGCAAATGCATGTTTTTGCTGAAGTTGTTTACAAAAAGGTATTTTAGGCTCTCCCATTAGCAGGTCACCATGCAGTAGCTACAAATCTCTCAATCTTTTACCTACTCATCTTTTCTATGCCCATGGGAAGTCAAGAAGTGCTGTTATCTCTGATTTATAATCGGGAAAATGAAGACAGGAGAAGCAAAAAGCATGGTTTCCAGAAGTACTTTAGATCCTAAATCACTTAACCCTCATTATAAGCAGTATTGTGCTCTGCTCCCATAAGAGTACAAATACATGTAAGCCAGCAGTGTTGTCTTCTCCGGAACACAGCAGCTCGCATGCTGCTTCTGGGAACAGAAACAGAGGTGCTTACACAACACGATACCTAAAGCAGAAAGGCCTTTTTCAGAATAGCAGACTAGTTGCAGATCTTAATCTGAAATGTGTGCTCAGTGTCACTCTGTATTACAACGATTTTACTAACTCACGATCCTTGAATTGTTCTGGCTTTCTGCTGTAGACAAATCCTGTTAAATAATGCTTTGTGTTTGTAAATGCTGCTTAGGCTCCTGCAGCACCACTGTTCACAAAAAATTTACCCTTGCACAAGGTGGTTGTAGTCAAGGTTACCTGAATCTGCAGAAACCCAAAGCCCTTTCCTTACTGAACAACCATCTTTAGATAGCATATTCAAACATGTGTGTGCACGTGCACAGGTATATAATGCCACTGGTTATTTCTACCTCTGTTTATTGCTCAACAATCCACAAGGAAGTTAGTGACATACAGAAACAGTTTGTTTGATGAATTTTAAAAATACTGACCATTAACATCTATCAAAATTAGCAAATTAAATAAACTTCCAGTAAATTTCTTCTACTTGCACTCATGAATCCATGAAGTTGATTAAACCAGTGCAAACTGAAGCCTTTTTTTTCCTTTTCTTTCTAATATACATGAAGATACTCCTATTAAAAATAAATAAATAAATAAATAAAAGCAATAGAACATAAAACTTTTCCTTATTGCTGCTATTTTGTACATGACAAGGCCTGAAATGATTGATCATGCACTGTAATGATGGATAAGGACAATTGGCTGAAAGGTCAAAACTATTAAGTAAATAGTAAAAGAAAAAAAAAAAGTGTGAAAGTGCATTTCTCTGAGGCATAGTAAGTTTAAATGACAGGAAACCTTCATGCCACAGCCACACTGCTTTCACTTAAACGTAATGAGTATTGAACTGGAATATGAGTAATTAGTTAAGCATTTTTGGCTGATCTTTGAAAAAGCAAAATTTGGGTAGGTTTAAGGGTCTTCAAATTAATTTATTTATTTTAAAATTTTCTTTAAGAGTATGATAGTATGATATTCCTATTATTTCTTTGCTCTCATCAATGAGTGTGCACTTACATAGTCATGTGTAATAAAGCTTTCTTAACTGATGAGTATGAACCTGAACTTATCCTGATTTCAGGAGCTACATTTCTTTCCCTCCCTCTTTTAGTGCAGTTATTCCAAAACTGGATTTAATCTCATCTATAGATCTGATAGTCTGTATGCTACTGAATTGTAGAGAGGTTGTCAGTGCTAGCAATTCCCCTGTACTTTGGAGGGTAAGATCGTCTATTTCTGGTAAGTCAAATTCAGGGAACTTGATGAAATACCAACCAACTTGGCACACTGGAGATCTGTGAACTGCAGAAGCCTGTGATGCTGGTGGCTGCACTAGGGGATCATGACCCAGCTCTCCTGCTCTGACATTACAATGCTCTGTATAAATTCTTAGTATCCCTTAACAGAGCAAGACCACAGCGTAAAGGCTGTTTCTCAACCCCTATCAACTATTAAACAGATTTATTTCAGTCTTTTAAAGCCCCGAACATTTTCCATTAACATTAATTCACAAACGATCGGTGAAGGCACATATTTTTGTTTTATAAATAGTAGGGTTTTTTTCTTCTCTCCCTAAAGAAATCTCTGCAAAAATAGCTGTATTACACCCACAAAATCACTGAATCTACTTAGCATCTCTTGAAGAGATACCTTTTTTTTTTTTTTTTAAATGTGACTTTTTTGTGCTAGTGCATTTGTCAACATTAGAGTAATTAGCTCAAGTTTCATCAACTAGCTGGTGCAATCTGTTCAGAAAGCAACTTAGAATGTTAAAAATCCTAATAGGCTTCTCCAGCTACACAGTCAAAGCCTGAGGGATTTGATTTCAGTTCTGTCTAAAATCAGAGGAAGTCTTTTAGAAGATAAATCAATACTGCTGGAAAACAGAAACAAAAACCAGACTAAGTAAGAATGATGCAATTAGGTAAAGCTATTTTTCTGATATTTTATGTTGTTTCATACTTTCTAAAATTAAACAGTATTTTCACATAGTGAAAACAGAACTAAAACAAACCCGGGGCTCCAAACCAGCAAAAGCCTCCTTCCCTGAGTAACCTCACATTTGTGTGTAATCCAACTAAATTCAGAAGCATTTGAATCAAAGAAAACAAAAAAGTTAACCAATATCTACACCTAATGAAATAGTTATGCAGTAAGTCATTTCTGTACTGTTCTTGATGCTTGCTTTTCTTTGTGTATGCATGCATGTGTATATGCATACATTTGTGTGTTTTAGTGCTGACAGAATCACTTAAGGCAGAAATGAGAAAAAAAGAAAATTTTCAATACATAAAAAACACTTATTGATAGGGGTTTGTCTCCACCAAAAGGCAGCACAAAAAATGGAGCCTCTGGAAACAGCTTAAACAGCTGCCTGATCAAAAGAAGGAGAAAAAAAAAAATCATTTTTTAAATACCAAAGCAATATTTTTCCCTTATTAGTCATTTGCTAACAGTTCTGGAAAACAAGAGGCTAGAAAATCAAGTATAGAAGTCACTCAAAGAAACTATAAGAGCACTGGATTGTGCAACAAGAATGATATGTGGGTGTACACCAATATACATAGAGGTACACCTCAGGTACGCAGTGCAGCTCCACTGAGGCAATTGCAGGATCCTAATGTGAGGATCTGAGAGAAGAATGAACACCAGCCCGGTCCCCAACCTTTGATTCAGAAAAGTCCTACAAACTGCAAGACGAAAGCTCACAGCCTGACACTCCCTCAATGGTGATGGAAGGGGAGAGAAGGAAGCTTCATAATGGTTACTGTGTGATCACACTTGAAATAAGCACCCCCTGGTCATTACCTGTGACAGGCCTCAACACTCCCACCCTCCCTGGTGTAGCACCCACATCCACTGCATGCTCTGACAGAGCAGAACTAATAGCCTTGTGCATGTGCTATTTGCACAGTAGTAGGACCAATAGATGAGAACAACCTCTGATGGGAGAAAGTGCTAGGGAAAAGGCCAATATACATGTATATATATACATGTGTATATATATATATTATTATTTATGATATATTATATATTTTAACATATATATATTAAAAACAAACAACAAAAAAAACAAAACCTATAATAGCCTCCTGCATGTATAACCACTTAAAAAATAAATCTTATTTTTAAAAAGGTGCCTTCTATGAGAGATCATGTTAGGCTGTAACACATATACTAATTAACAGTAATGTACTAGAAATTACAACTCAAAGGGTTTTAGCTAGTACCGACTATTTCTCTCACAGACAACAAAATTAAACATGCTTTTACAATCTGTTCCTTGACAAGTTTCCTGGCATTCCTTCTATTCTGTCTTACAGCAATCAAAATTGAGGAACATATTTTGATCTTTAGGCAATACACCTGTGCACTCATATTCTGAGCACTGCTGGGCTCCAGAGCAGGGAAAAGATACTCCTTTGTCATAACACTGGGTAAACTCAGGCATAAATTCTGAGCTGCGTTTTGGTCCCTGCCATGTTTGTTCAGAGTATAGGTACCATAAATCCAGACCTCAGTAGTTAGCTCATTAAGCTGTAAGCACAGCATCCTCTTCCCCAATGCAGCATAGGGCTGCCAGAACCAGGCTGTTCTGCACTCTGCACAGCAGCCGCATCTTGGAGGCGATCTAGGTACACTAGAGCAGCTCCAAGGCTTCTCTGTGTTAGACTGGAGGCTCTGCTGACTGCCAGGGACTCTCAGATATTCAAAGGAGAGACAAAGCAGTTTAAAACACATGTTGAGCTGTGGTGCAACTAGGGAGTTTAGCCAATAGTTCTTCCCCATAGTTCTTCCCCATGGACTTGTAATAAATGAAGTCTCAACTCAATCTGAATTTAGTAATATTCATAAAAGGAATATTCATAAAAAGTATAAAAGATATAAAAGGCAAGTAAACAGCGCTGGGTGTGCGGGGAGTCTACGCTCCACCAACACGCACACACAAACATCAAACATTCTAAATATATAGAACATTGCTTTACATACTAAACCCGAGTATGCCTATACATACGTACAATCAGGAAAGGTAAGGAGCAATCCTTTTATGTTATACAATCAGAAAAGGTATCAAACAATCCTTTAAGTTCGATGACTTAAAAGTCTCCATTTTCCTGATTACAAACAACAGTCTCCATTTTCTATAATTCCAGGGCTAGTCGTGTGAACAATATGTCTTGCTTTAAGTTGTTAAGCAACTCGGTCTTCAGGCCTTATGTATCCCATTCTTCCTGGATCAAAGAAAAGCATATCCATCTCCTTTTCAAGTCCAATAGGGCCTGGGTCAAAAGGCACGTCCAGGTCACCAGGGGGTGTAACAGCAAAAACCTTCAATGGCAGTAGCAGTGGGGGGGCCGATGGTGTAGCAGTCGGATCAGTAAACAAGCCTGCAGCTCCCTCACTGTCTGGCAAACCACATGTTTCTGATTGTGGCCCCACATGGCTCTTTAAGGCCTCAGAGATTGCTCGCCAGCTGCTGAGCAATCCCACTGCAACCTTGTCATTTTTAGTTGCAGCATCCCACACCTTGACCTCAGTTTGGTCCCATATTTCAGGATCATAAACTGTCCGATTGTTAATAAGGAGAATAAGCTGTAAGGTTACCAGGACAGTGTTTGTTTCTAAGGACATATGATTCCCCATAATGCACACCTGCTTACCAGCGAGGTGCAGTTGTGTGCACAGGTACGCTTCTCTCAACTTGAGCTTCTTTCCAGCTCCAGTGCGCCCTATTTCCAGCGACTTTCTGTACGAGCTTCTTAGGGTGGTTTTCTGAGTTTGGCTAAACCTATCTTCATGAGGTGATCAATGTGCCTGTTCCTGTCGTGGTCTCCATTCTGCCAGCCTGTTCCTTTTCATTCCTTTTTCCTGCTTTTTTATTAATGACATAACTTCATCATATCGTGTTGCCTTTTTTTTTTTTTTTTTTTTTTTTTTTTTGATCTTGAGGACAGGCTCCCCTCTTATACCCTACTCCCCACAGCAGTTCTTTTCAAAACAACTTTTCATTGGTGAAACAACTTTGCATATAACAACAACAGCAAACACCCAGAAACTTCCATGTCTTAGCGGCTGGAGAACAAGCAACCCGAGACTGCATGGAGTCTCCTGAATCGCCCTTCTTTGTTCCCTCTAAACTCTTTTACATTCCTGATGGTCTCATCGTTAAGAGTCTGATGTTATCATCAACGATGGGGCTTTCCGACCCCCATGGCCACACTCCCACATCTCCCCCTTCTTTATTAATATCAACCATTTTCTCGACACAAATTACCACTCCATATGTATCAGACTTAAATCTGTACACAAGTGAAACAGTTTTCTCAATCCTTTGTCACTGTCAGGCAGACCAGCAGCCATAATACAGAGGCACACACTGTAGCTGGAGGGAAAACTAACATCCTGTTGCTAACCCCAGCAGGAAGTGTTGCAGGAAGCAGTGATGTCCCCTGAGAGGTCAAAACTCTCCACTGCCTGGTTAGCAGTACTACTCCCACCTTGCATTACATTGACCAAAGCCTGGGGAAAGGAGGAAAAGTTTCCTTTTCAGATCATATCAGTAGGCACTGCAGAAGCATGTATTTTTTGTTTGTTTGTTTGTTTTGTTGGTTGGTTGTTTTTTTTTGTTTGTTTGTTTGCTTGCTTGCTTGTTTTGTTTTTAAGCATGGTGCAAAGCTTACTGATATTTCTAATGCCCTTGATCTCTGCAGTTATCTTCACTACTTCAGTGACATGATAGTTGCTTTTGCCAGAACTTATTTACTGTTTTTCTGCTTGGCACCCACTCGCTCATTCCTTTTGAAAACATGAACTTTATCATGGCTATGTTTGCCTGCTCTGTCCCTTCTATGTAGCTTATAGAAGGCTCAGCAACTTCTTCCCCATGGAGGGGTGGAAGATGAAATTCAGTCTTATAAGTGGGCTTTAACATCGATACCCAGGACTGACACTTCTCACCCTGTCCACAATGATAACAAAAGAAGTAATGCAAGTAAGTACATACAGGTTGAGAGGGAAAAACACTCCCAAGTATTATTTTGTTTGTTTATTTATTTTTGCAGATCCACATGAATATGTATCTATGACCAGTTAATCATACAGTACTTATTACACAAAACGTATCAGTAAGCAATTGTCAATTTCCTACACTAAATGTATTGTTTGAGATTAACATGCATTTTTCAGTCTATCGCTGTATCTTAAAACAACTGCAGTATGCATTACTGTGGTTCTGGTTAGCTGGGTTTCCTTTTTATATGGCAGTTATATATGTAACCTCTTATTCCCTTATCTGGTAACATAAATATTATAGCAAACACTCCAGAGTAGTGATCTGCATGACCGAATGCATAAAATACTCTTGTAGGTCAACGTGAAATTTGTTTTTCATTTTAGTCCATCATGATTGAATTCTGCCTATTATGAGGTACCCTGAGTGAGTGTGTAGTGTTTTCAAGACAGACACAATCTGAGAAAAGAAAAATAGCTAACAACAAAATGAAACTCAATATTAAGACTGGTGTTCAGCAGGGTGATTCAATCACAAAGAAGTATAGCTATACTATCCTTTCATGGCAGGATGTGGCAAACAGTAAATGCACAGCTGGTCCTATCTCGGGTCAGCATGTTGACCAGACTTAAGGGTTCCTTCCAGGCCTATTTTCTGTATTTCCAAAGGGCTGTGTTAAAGCCATTTGAAGATCCTCTTCATACAGGGGATCTCTAACATGTTATAGAGACACCCCTCTGATATTCGTCCTTGGCGACTGTGCAGGACACACACAGCTAGGCAAAATAGTATATGGAAGAAAGGTCTGTATACCTAGCAACTCAATTACTGGAGCAACATACTGATAGCAATTGGCATAGAACAGAGTAAACTTTAGATTGCTGATTTATGCTTCTTCTAATAGCCAAACAACTCCCTTGCGAAGAGAGCAGGTAAAGAAGTGTCTTAAAATCCCTGCACACAACTTGGCAGCACCAGAGGACCTAAAGAACAGAGTTGCAGATGGACCTCCACATACTGAATAGCAAAAAGCTATGTTGGATAACAAAGGGTTAATGTTCTGTCCTTTCAAATATAGTCTATTGTGACAGTAACTATTTGTTTGAAGTCTTTTTAAGTGGTACAGCATGCTGTATTTCAAAGAAGATTAAGTTGTTGACAAAACAAATCATCCAACAGTCTGTATATATTATTGAAGAGCAAGAGCTTCTAAGTAACTATAAAATGGTCTTTTCCATCTAAACAATAATCTTTACTTTTTGAATACAACTTCATCTACAGGCAGACAGGTAAGAAGATTGGGTATTTATCTGCAGTTAATTCAATAATTTGTTTTTATAATAACTAAATACAGTGAAAACTGCTATTCAATAAGTCAGTGATGGTCCTAAAGGCAATGTTTTTTCTGCTGTCAATATATCCAGAGGGTATATCTGTATCACAAGTATAGCAGTTTAATCAGTAAAGAGCATACACATTTCTGAGCTGCTGTTAGAGATAGGGAAGAAAATGGAAAGCGTAAATAGCCTTCTTCAAATTTGATTTTGCAGGCCAGGGCAACTCTTGATATACAAATGGAGTCTCACTGAGGTGAAAGGAACTAATTCAACAAACATAACTGTAAGACTTTGGTGTATTGTCAGACAGATATGTATGGATTTTTTAGTAGCGGTGAGTAGTAAAAACAGAGTACATATGGCTTTTACATATTTTTTGCTTGCCTGCCTGGAAACAATATTGAACAGAGAATTTTTCTTGAAGTACTGCTTGGCATCCTTATTCCAAGAGATGAACTCTCCAAATTCCCTGAGTATTGCCCCTTATTTATACTACTGCACTCCTGCTGTCTATAGACCTCCCAGATTTGAAGTGCTGCCAGGATCTACCTTGCTCCCAGTATAAGTCAGAGCAGCCTTAGAGAGTAGCTGCTTCCCAGGTTGCTGTAAGAGGGGGAAAGCAATCAATTCTTAGCTGTGCCACAGGCTCCATGCCAGCAGAGGACACCCTATAGATATTTTCAATCAAAAACTTCCAGCCTCAGAGCAGCATGTCTAGGGTGAAAAGCAGGGTGGGCTCTTTGGTTCCTCCCCCTTTGAGACACAAAAATGAACCCAAATCTGTTTATCAGTTCCAAATACACCAAAACTTTCTCCAAAGTTTGGATCTATAGCTGTATTTTATAACATGAGCCTATTTCTACTCCTGACATATCTTGCTGTGCCTGTGATTAGGAAAGGTTATGGCTGTGAATCATGGCTCGAGGAAATGTGTAGTACACCTGTGTACAAGAGTAAACTAAATTCAGTTTGCTATTTATCTACTGTATTTATCTCAGTTAAGTAAACTTTGAGTTTGTCAAGATTTCCTGCTGGAAATTCTCATGATAATATGAGTATAATTGCCTTTTTATTGCCACAGACATCTGCTACAGTTTTCAAACAAAGAAAATACCTTTTTTTTTTTTTTTTTTTTTTCCCTCTCCCCAGCTTTCTCTATAACAAGAGAAAGATCCTCTCTTATTTTGCATGCAACAGATTACAAAGCCAACACAACTGAGGGGCACTGGAAACCTAGAAACCAAGCAGCCAACCCTTCTTTTCTTCATACCCTTGTACCCTTCAGAAGGAGAAATAAAAGCAAAAATAAAAAGTTGCAAGATAAAGGTTACGGTCCCTTAAATAAGAAGTCTGCATGCTAGAATGAAGAAAAGATCCAGTGGTTTCCTCCTACTTTATTTTCCTGCTGAGGATCTTGTGCCCAGTCAAAAAAAAAAAAACAAAAAAAAAACAAAAAAAAAAACAAAAAAAAAAACAAACAAACAAAAAAAAAAAACACAACTTGTGTCAAAAGCAACATGGCCAAGAGAACATCTTCCTTCATCCTCTGGTCCTTTTGCAGTCTGCAAAGGATTCCACATTTGTCTTGATCCTAGGATATCCTCTATCAGACCAATGTGAACATATGCAACCACTTCAGACAAAACTGAATATGTCATATGCCCACTATTTCACTTGGTTCCTCAGACAGACTTGTGTCTTCATCCTCAATGAAGGAGAATGTGGGAATCACAGCTTTCCATGTGTTGGTCTTGATACATTTTGGTGGGAGTAAACTAAAGAAATTGAAATAAGCCTGTAGCAGTGTCAAGGATGCCAAGCACTGTCCTTCACTAAAAGACAGTCTAAAAATGTTTTGGGGAAAATGGTCATGATGCTCATGCAGAATTTGTCTTTACTGGATAGACTTCTTCACCCAGAAAGAGGAAAAGGATTCCCAAACTTTCATTCACAGAAATATTCCTAGAGATCTATAGTGAGGATACACAGTAGGCCCTCCGTCTTGCTGCAGGCTAAGGTAAACCACCATCTGCCTTAGCTCCTCACCACAATGCCAACTTAACTTGTCATAGCCCGCTCCAGGACTGATTCAAAGATACCAGATCAATAACCCACCATATGGGCATGAGCAGGATCCAAGTGCTGATTAATCTCTTTTTTTACATCTTGGAAGAAAGAGTCTAGGGATGAGGAATAAGAATAATCTATAAAGAAGAGTGAAGCATAGATCTGAGACCATTATTACTGGAAGATACATCATTTAAATCAGTTTTTGATCCCAGTCTTGCACTATCAGCTGGACCTCTGCAGAAGGGCTGCCACACAATGTTGGCCTCACACACAGAGACCAAGCCATGCACTTGCATGGCCTGCAGTCATTTGCTTGCAAGCAAACCTGATAACCTGATAACTTGTTAACCATGTGAAGGAGGACAGCCGTGATTCACAGTTTGTTCACAGTCATTGTGGGGAGCAGCAACATCAGGTTAGTGGTGCAGTTTGGCAGGACTGTTATACCACTCTTTCAGCAAAACAGGCTGCAGAGAGCCAACTCTGAGATTTTTAGAAACTCCAGTTGTAGCAGAGGATTTTCAACCATGCCCAGATCTACAAAGCAGAAGGTGACTCCTCAAGGACTGTTAAATGTTTGTTGTCTTTCAGGGCTCAGTCTTTGTCAGAAGTCTCTCTCCATGAAGGCAATATAATTTGCTAGAAAACTTGGAAACATTTCCTGGTTAAAGTATATTTGCATTTTACAACTTGTGCATCTCTACATACAGGCCTTGCTGAAAAAGATTCTCTGCATTGTTCCCTCCTTCCCATCATAATGGAGTACAAACTACACCCATTTAGGCTGTTCCTTATCAGTGGACTGGACACTGTATATTTCTAAGACTGGCTTTTTATCTTCTTGTGGAAAGGACAACATGCTAAGATGCTTATGTGGAAAAGGAAGAAAAATAATAATAATAATAAAAAAGCAGATTACCTGAAGACTAGTAGGTTTTACTTACACCAGAGTGAGTGGGCGGTGGGATAAAGATTTGAAAGCATGCACACTGCATCCTTCTGACATGCTTTAGAATTTGGCATGAGTTGTTTCCTGTTTTGCTTGATGCTAAATGCTCACATCCTCCCCCTACCCTCTCTTCCATACATACTACAGCAAGAAGAGTGGACAGTAATGGCATAGGAAAGGCTGTATGTGTATGATGATAGACTTAAAGTGGACAGGTCTCTCCCCATATCCCAATATAGGTCTTCAGAGCTTGGTTTTCCACAATGGTGCTGCCAAAAGTAATACTATCACCACATGCAGAAAGTAATTAGAAAGACCATGTGTGACACATAGTGGATAAGAAAAGTTTTGAGCATCCTTCTCTTATTTGAGGTGAAATAGCTAGAAGATTAGTAGCAAGGAGAATGCTATGCTTGCCACTTTTGGACATGAATGGGATATAAAGGATTAGAAAATAGGCTTTCCTGTTCTAGACAGGTTAATGTCTGCTGTTAGGACAGTAAAAATGCAAACACAAAAAGTAAATGGGAAAGGGGACTGGTACAAGAAATGTGGGGAGACACTTGAAATTTGAGAGAGAATCAAGTCTGAAATAGTTCAAAGTCACAGTGCTTACCAGGAATATAGACCTTCCAATGATACAAATATAAGATTCCCACCTACCAGTCAAGATTGCTAAGTGATGCTCATTCTTTTTTGCATTGTTTAGGGCCCAAGAGCTGTACCAGAGGAGAGAAAGGCTTGGGTTAGAAGAGCTCTCCACAGTCCTTACACATGGCAATAACTATACTCTCAGCCATGGTTATCCTGACATCCATCCAGTTCTTTTGACCAGTATTGAGCTATTCGTGTAGTAAGTAACAAGAGACCTTAATATACTTAGTGGTATTCCTAACATATTTAAAACCTTGATACCTTGATAAGCTTATTCAGGGACTATGACTGTTGATGTAGGGATGCGGAGACCATGATGTTAAAGAAATAGATCTGATATTTTCAATGAAATGGTGTTGTGTGATGAGAACAAGGAGACTGGCATTTACCTGATGGAAAAAGCCTAAATTTCAAAAACATGTTGTATGGATGCACACAGGTAGTATTACATAATTATATGCTGTAGTCCAGTAGAACCCCTACAAACAATCTCAAAGAACACAAAAGGTTATTCCTGTGAAGCGTTTGAAATTGTTGGATCACAAGAAGTGTCTAGAAATCTTCTTAGATCAATCTTCCATGCTATGTTTTAGGTATTTTGGTATGGAGTTAGAATTGTGCTATGGAAAAGCACAATTCTTTTTCACACTAAGCCCCTTCCACTTCAAATACATGGAAAACCTCACTGGCAATATAATCCAGCTGGAGTCTGATATCTAAGAAATGAAAGATCTGATCCTGTAGTCTGACAGACAAAATTCACACATGTGAGAATGGAAAAGAATGTGAGTTATCACATTTTTGTCTATCTCAACCTTTGTTCTCTTCTTTATGATCTCTGTGTTCAAATGTTAGAGATTAAAGGTACTTTTTATAGATTATTCAATCTATTTGCCTTAACATGTAGGATATTTAAAATGTGATTGTCAGAAAGATAGCAAAAGGGCAAGCTCTTCAGAGGCACTGTGGTGCCTAAATCCCTGTAAACTCAACAATGTTTTAAAGGCAAATCTCAGAATACAGCATGCATTAGCACAGAAGAAAATCATATTTTGCTATGATAGAGGTCATGGGTGAAGTCTACATAGATGAGTTATTTCACTGTTCAGTTCATATTTTATGTATTAATTGGATTAAAGAATAGGGAAAGAAAAAAAAAAAAAAAAAAGCCCAGCACTTATCATTTAACCTTCATGGGAGGTTAACCTTTTTCCCTCTCTTTTCATTAAAAGTAATAGTTAAATAAACACATTGGAATATCTAGTGATTCAACATGGACTAATGTTAGGATGAAGGAGCACTGAAACTCTGGAAGCAGCACCACTTCTGTTAACACTGCACAGAGGAAGACCATTTAATGAAGGTTTCAAATATTTTTGGCTTTTAATCAAATATATCCCCAATGTTAGGATTCATAATCAGCTACCAAGGACAGCAAGGTAAGTTGGGCACCTAGCTGGCAGTCATAATTATGTTCTAATTTAAAATATACCCATTCTATTTGCTTTGTTAATATCTCCAGAAATTTGGACAGACTCGCTGAAAGCAAAGAATGTATTCCTCTGCTTGAAAGTCATCACACAATACTTGTATATACAATGCTCAATTTATTTAAAGGGTTGACACTGAATTATAACATTACATACCAGTTACAGTTTTTCAAGGGACAGAAGTGGTTGTTCATAAGTTCATCATAAGTGAATGCATACTTGGAGTCTCTTTTAAAGACATTCACCAGTGTTGTATAATCTCTATGGGTAGCAGGACTGTTCAAAAGTCCCTTTTGCCTCCTTAGATGCATGACCTTTTCTTCAAAAATGAAGTTAAAGATGCTATTAAAGTTAAAGATTGTTTTGACATCACACAGTGCAGTTATTGTATTCATTTTACTGTCAAATGACTACTAGAAATGAAGGCCCATAGATGTCACAGTGAGAATGGTGGGGAAAACTGAATCATGCAGTGAAGTAGTGCAGAACTAATATTTTCTAGCCAGTTGTTTCCAAACTTCTGTACATGCCTAACCAAATATAACCATACTCATTCCCAGCCATGAATCACACAGCTATGAATAGAGCTTAATGCTCCTTTCTTTTGTTTTCCTTCTTGAAGAAGAGAACATGAAACCCCACAACTCAAAACACATCAGAAACAGTGACCTCAGGTTTGCATTGTCCATGAAGATATAGAAACACATAGAAAGGAAGCAAAACCAGTGTGAAAAAAACTATTTCTGGTATGTTGCTTTGAATTTCTTGAATTTGAATTTCTTCCATCTGAAGTACAAAGAGGTTTCTATGCTTCAGATTCGAGAAGCATTTGATAGAATGGGGAAAAATAAGCTGCAAAATTAAAGGGCTTTGAGGGCATACCTCACGTTCCTTTTTCTTTTTTTTTCTTTTTTTTTTTTGATCTTGAGGACAGGCTCCCCTCTTATACCCTACTCCCCACAGCAGTTCTTTTCAAAACAACTTTTCACTGGTGAAACAACTTTGCATATAACAACAACAGCAAACACCCAGAAACTTCCATGTCTTAGCGGCTGGAGAACAAGCAACCCGAGACTGCATGGAGTCTCCTGAATCGCCCTTCTTTGTTCCCTCTAAACTCTTTTACATTCCTGATGGTCTCATCGTTAAGAGTCTGATGTTATCATCAACGATGGGGCTTTCCGACCCCCATGGCCACACTCCCACATCTCCCCCTTCTTTATTAATATCAACCATTTTTTTCGACACAAATTACCACTCCATATATAACACTCACCTCCTTTTTCATATTTTGCACATGTTCATCTCTTCTGATTCAACCCTGTTGAGATACAATTGAAAATAGTCCCAATGAAAAAATGGAGCCACAATGCCCCACCCTCTGACAGCAAAATTCAACATTCTTTAGTTTACATGTACTTAAGGTCTTTTTAGTGACATTAATATTAGGGAACTGGTTAGATGTTGTGGCATAATTTCTAGCACAATGATGTCCTGAACTACGCCTGGAATTATTACTATCACTGAACTTATCCTATTCCTACTAAGAAACTGAAAATGACTGCTTGGATTATCTCTGTAAGTAATGGGATCACATTAAGACAAATGCATTGAAGATAACTATTGGATATAAACTTCTGACAGCAAGACATCTTGGAATAAGAGATAGGAAAAAGCTCTATTCCTTGATTTATATTGATTTAGAAGGTGAAAAACAAACAAACAAACTAAACAACAACGATAACAAATATAGCACTAGAAAACAAACAAACAAACAAACAAACAAAATCGGACTGGCCAAAAACACAAGGGGAATGGAGAAAAGTGGAGAGAATCTCTTGACCCAAACAACTTGCAATATAAGCTTGCACCAATTCACAGAATCACAGAATCACAGAGTCACAGAATTTCTAGGTTGGAAGAGACCTCAAGATCATCTAGTCCAACCTCTGACCTAACACTAACAGTCCCCACTAAACCATATCCCTAAGCTCTACATCTAAACGTCTTTTAAAGACCTCCAGGGATGGTGACTCTACCACTTCCCTGGGCAGCCCGTTCCAATGCCTAACAACCCTCCCAGTAAAGAAGTTCTTCCTAACATCCAACCTAAAACTCCCCTGGCGCAACTTTAGCCCATTCCCCCTCGTCCTGTCACCAGGCACATGGGAGAACAGACCAACCCCCATCTCGCTACAGCCTCCTTTAAGGTATCTGTAGAGAGTAATAAGGTCTCCCCTGAGCCTCCTCTTCTCCAGGCTGAACAAGCCCAGCTCCCTCAGCCACTCCTTGTAGGACTTGTTCTCCAGGCCCCTCACCAGCTTCGTCGCCCTTCTCTGCACCCGCTCAAGCACCTCGATGTCCTTCTTGTAGCGAGGGGCCCAAAACTTAATGCAGTACTCGAGGTGCGGCCTCACCAGAGCCAAGTACAGGGGGAGAATTCCAAACAGATAAGTCTTGGTTTAAAAACCTTTTGTGTGATCATGAATAGAACTGAGTTACTGAAATTCATGAGGAAAAAATAAAAAAAGTCAGGAAAGAAACAACATGAGGCCAATTAATTTTTAGCTATCCATTCATTTTAAGCGGCTTTAGTATTTGATATTAGACTACCATGAACAGGATCTGCTTCTGACATTCTTCTTAGGTACATCTAGTACTGATAGAGGAGTTCTTCAAATGAAATGAAAGAGGGGAGGTCAGTTCGTCAGTTTCTAAACAGAGCCCAACAGTTACAAGAGAAAGTCCCTTGCTTGTATGGAAGTATAGTTTAAACGACATTTCCCAGAAGAAGAAAGTGACATTATGTCTTAAAATTGAATGTGGAACCTTTTATCAACCTGCTTGTTCTATTTCTGATTATTAAACAGGCCAGGTTTCAGTGCTGGAATGTCAGTAGAAATCCAGTCTTCTTTGTTGATTAATATTTACCAATATGAACGCTGGGACAGTACCTGCACCATCTCCTTTCTCCCAAAGCTCCCTTTAAGTATTGAAAAGCTGCAATAATATAACCGCAGAACCTTTTCTTTCCCAGACTGAAAATGCACAGTGCTGTGAACAGCCAGACTGATGCCAGTCTCCCTCCCCATCTTTTTTAAAGCAATTAAAGCATTAATATCTCATTGTTTTGCATGTTGTGGGCAGGGTACTTTTAAGCTACCTGATAACAATAAATAATGTAAAACTCTACAGGGACTTCCTGATTTTCTAGTGCTTGAGAAATCATCTGACAACTTGTGACGTGGGAGTTGGCTGTTGCTGAAACCAGGAACCTCTCAGCAACAGCAGGAGAATCAGAAAATTCAAAAGTCATAATAACTCAAATCCAAGCTATCCCAGACTGAGCAAGGCTAAACCTAGCCTTTCAAATGTATTTACATTGCATATAGAGACACCTCACTGTGCTAACCCTTGAGGGCACAGCAATTTTCAGAACATCTCATATCAAAGGACCACTCATATCTGGACTGTCTGGAGTTTTATCTAATCTGGGGTTTTAACAAAGTCAACAGGAAGCAGTTCAGGCCTCAAACCTAAGGATCATCTGGGCTTCACTTTCTGTGTAAACATGCCCTGCCTTGGTCAGATTGGAGCCTGGAGAAATTGACTAACCTACTGGTGGGCAAAGTGAACCTGCCCTTAAACCGTGCCTGCTATTTATTATGCCTCTAAATTTTTAAGTGCTGAGCCTTTTTTGTCTTCTATTTGAGTCATCAAGAGCAGCGAGAATGCCCTGCCTTCCTGGGGTTTGTATTCATAGTCAAGATACAAAAGTAAAGATACAGGTATCTAAGAACACTCTTATGCCCTCTGGTCTGGTCCCAGACTCAGGGGCCTGCCCTTCTGTACTCTGTACAGAAACTTTATTCTGCTGCTGAAACCTTTAAATTTTTTAAACTTTTAACTTGACACTGCCAACACAAGAGTTGATAATAATCTGCTGTGGTGGCCTGTTTATTCTCCTTCCGCTAGGAACAGATCCAGGATCACTTAAAATTAGTTTATTCCAGACTTGCATATAAATGCCTGCCACTGCTTAGCTACAATTGCCAATCAGTTGGGGGCATAGATAAATTAATAGAAGTGGAATTTACACACACTCACACACAGATCTTCCTGAGTCATAAATAAGATCATTGCCAATATTATCTGTGAAATTATGACAGTAAATCTGCAGCAAGAATTATTCATGTAGTAATCACACGAGAACAATGCAACAAACCTGTATTTCTAACTTTAGCCTTGTCAGTATAGAAAAATGCCATTGAAAGAAGATGCCAACAACAAAGCTCTGTCCATTACCTTTAGATTAAAATATATATATACATACATATATATATATACACACATAACTCTGGCAATGGAGATGTTTACAACTGCCCTAATCAGATGCTTCTCACACATTTTTATTCCACCCTGCACCTTCTGTTGTAAATCAGGCTTTAAAAAGCACATAGCAGCACTGTGATCTTATGTCAGAAATGAGAGATGTTTGTTTAATGGGCCTTTAAATTGTTTGTTTTAGGAAATACATATATGACTGCCAATACAGTAACTTCCCACCATATTTTTAACTTGCTCTGTCTTTAAGCAATAAAAGAATGACAGAATAAGAATCAGTATAAATAACAACAAAGCACTGCCTGTTTCCATTTTCCCAAACCACTGTCTCTTAGTTCCTCTGTAGTCACTCTTTGGCTGCAATCAGTTTTTGGAATATGCCTTTTTCAAAAACTCAAGAACAACAAAAAACATTGATTGTATCACTCTGAGATGAACAGCTGCACTGTTTCACTTAGGAGTGAGAGCGTAGCTTTGAGGTTAGAATAAAGATCAGATGTTGTAGACCTCATGCAGTTATTAAAGCTATGAATTTAATACATGCTTAGGGGACTTAGGCACTTGATTTTTGCATTTCACCATCTCTTTGATTCTCTCAGTGCTCCTTTAAGAAACTCAGCTTTTTAAAATTTTAAATGGTTGCTTGACGTGGTTTGTTCTAAACCCAACAAATTAACTTGCTCAGCTATGTTCGTGCCTCAAACTTTTTATAGATCTGAGGAAATATAGTTTATTATTACGTGTCAAATTTTAGAGGTCTTTTTTTCCATGCTTCTATGTAGACTGCTTCAAATACCTGTGAGTCCAACTAGATTTTCTTTTCCTTATCAGGTCACAAGTAAAATGAAAATAGTTTTCAGCTTTTTAAGGTTTGCACATTTTCCCCTGTTAGGTCTAGTTTAAAGTATAAAATATTTTCAAATATAATCTGTTCTTCACTGTGGAACAATTTGTTTTGTTATTTTTACTGCCTGTGAATGTATCTATGCAAATTCATTCCAGGAATAACAAGCCGTTTCAGGTCACAAAATCACTCATGGTATGGATAGAAAAAGAAATTGGTTCTGAGTGCCTATTACACCTTGTAGTTTTCCTTAAGATGATGATGATGATAATAATAATAATAATAATAAACAGGGCTGATTAACTTCATAAACTAATTACAGAAAGTTCCAGGTTACTTTGGATAACCAGAATTCCCCTATAACTAACAGGGGTAATGCAATTTATACTTTGTTTTCATAAATTACATAAAGTTTTGGAAAATAACAGATTGGGTAATAAATTGATTAAGCCTAAATTGAATTGAAGAAGTAAACACCCCTCCCTCTCTGACCTGTAACTAAGGTTTCTGGTTGGCAGTCAGACTACCAGACTACCTGTATGAGAAATTTGATGAACTCTTTAACAAGATCAATTGTAATGAAAAATAAATAAATAAATAAATAAAAATATGTTGTAGAGATACTAAGCTTTCTCCACATATAAGTCAAAAAAAAACACATAAATTAGTTAGAATTTGTATTCTGCACAAAAGAACAAAAATATAGAGGTGGGCTCCAAGCATAACAGGATGAGTAACAACTTCTAAAAGAGTACTAGAAAGAAGGATAAAGCTTTCAAGGAATGGAAGAAGGTATTTAGCAGAAAGGAATGCTATGCTCATAGCTGACAATTGGGATTAAGTGAGAATGACTGGAGTCTGACTGAGCCTTTGCAAAGAGAGGAAAATACATAGCAAATGATTCTTCATCCATACAAAAACAGAAGAAAAAAAAAAAAAGCCGATATGCAAAGAGGAATGGACAGAAGCTGAAAATAATTTAGATATTTTTCATAAACTAAACTTTGGTTTTCAGCAAAAATGATGTTGCCAAACCTGATGTGAAAGGCAGGATAAGTAATGGTGAAGTGGTAAGGTTATATAGATTTGAAACAAGACAAAAACAAAGGAGATAGATACACTTGTAATAAAGCACCAGCTGATGTCCACTAAAGTATTATGAAGAATGATCATGAAATAACCCACTATTTCATGAAGATTTTAAAAATATCTAAGAACCTAAGATACTCCATTAACAACGTTATTACCATACTTGTATTTAAGGACTGTGATTCAACACGGGAACAAATTGTTCATCTGACTTTACGCAACACAAATCTTCAGGAAAATAAATTTGAAGGAGGGCATTATGACAAGAGAAATAGAATAAGAAAATAGTGACAGAAGTAGAGAGTAAGATAAAACATAACACAGGTTCACTAAAGGAAGGTGTTGACAAACTTGACATCCTTCTTTGGTAAGATTTTCTAGACAAGGACAAGACAGCAGATCTATTTACTATTGAGAAAAGCACTAGATTTTGGTTTAGATGTGGTATTTGTTAAAGTGAAAAGTAGAGGATATAATGCATAGTTATTAGCTATACCACTAGGAATATAGTATGTATAGTATGTAAGTATATACAGGATCCATCTAAAAGGCAACAGTTAGCTGGGCTGACCAGAGTAACTGCCAAACCAGAGAGATGTCTGGGAAGACTGAACAGCTGACCTTGCCACAATCTTTATTTTTATTCAATACAGGAGTCTGTTGACATTTCCTGAGAACCATTTAATTCAGAAAACATTGTCAATATGCAGGAGGATCAAAATAGTCAACAGGAGGTTGGGCTTCATTAGTGTTTTCATTTGGAGCAGTTACTGCCCTTTTAAGGTGAATCTTTGAAGAAGCAGACTAGTTGTTAATCAGCCCTCGTGTCACAGGACAAAGCTAGAGCTGGTGTGAGTTCTCTGACTTCATATCTCAAATGCATAGAGCGTGGAGGTCCTCAGCACAAGCTGCTTCACCCAGCAAATCAACTCCTGTTGCATGGTGCTACTTGCTGATGCAGACATAACACCAGTATCCTTGAGGACTTTAGTCACAAAAGATATTTGGTGTGTGCAGTTCCAAGTAATACAACTAAGATTAAGAAAAAACCTCATATCTGGAAATGCTGGAGTGGAAAACAGGTTGCTGTTTCATCAAAAGATGATTTGAAAACATAAAGGTAGCACAGTAAATATGCTTGTGAAGAGAAGGAACACCAGTGCAGGCTACCATACAGAAAGCCCACGGCTGCACCTTCACTTGCCTACATTTAACTCCTAAGTTTGGGCTACTACTTCCTTCAGTCTCAGTGCCTCTCTGTCCCTCTATAGCTCTCATCCATGACTTCAAACAGAGGGAGTATATCTCTTCTGTGCAGTCTCCAGCAGGATGCACACAGGAGACCTTGCTCAACAAAGACCAGTATTTGACTTCTCAGAAGAGAGGGGAAAGGAGCACTGCACCAACAGGCTCTGACAGCTGCCAGGACGCAGTGCTCCTGGCAAACAGCTCTTGGGGCAGACGCCAGCTTTGGGCGGGCAGCTCAACTCATCCTGTGGGTGCTTGTAGATCAGCATTGACCATCCAGATACAGAACACAACAGCTCTTCACACATGGGGGAAAGTGGCCATGGCTGCTCAGGGTTGCAGGTATAAACATGATCTGCCTATCACACAGCTGCTGGTTAGCTTCCTGATTTCTGATGCCTGCTTAAGCTGCTGAGAAGAACAGGGTTTTGTTGCAGTTATTTTCCTTGAGCAGAGAGTTCCAGGAGTACTTCTACCTCTCAACTGAGAGGTATTTTTGACATCTCCAAGTTCAGAGAGGCTGACACCTACTGCTTTCCACCTGAGACCTGGTTGAGGAATCTAGGAAGGGCAGATAGCCCAAGCTAAAACTCAGCAATACAGTCTGGATTAAAAAGATAAAAGAAAATAGAACAGATATAGACAAAAGCTGAAAAATACTGCTATGCCCTTACCTCATAAAGGAGCACGAGGGAAGAGGAAGGGCCCGAGTATGCAAGAAATAGAAGGTTGTTAAATGCAGCACAAAAATAAAAGGTTCAGCATAGGCAGCCTCCCCTTCACTCCCTTCCCTTTGTCTTTGAGCTAGTCATCCTGCTCCATTAGCAGCTCTAGTAAAAAGCTTGCATTTATTCTGAGTCCCTAGAATCAGTCTGCAAAAGGAATTCCAGCCAGAGAAAATGTTATAAACTATTCTAATTTACCTGTTATATTTTTGTTTTTAAGATATGCTTGAAAGATTTAAGAATTAAAATGATTCTTCAGTCTTAGTTAAGAATTCAGCAGGGTGGAAATGTCTCTGAGATCTACCCTGAATTTTGGGATGTTAACCTACTTAAGTTACATTATGCTCAAAAGCTATGGTGCTGGATGACATGGAAAATCTAGAGGGAACTAGATCAATCAGAAATTAAGACTTCCAGATGTCATTTTATAAATTAATGACTTGATTTCCCATTTGTACAAGTGCTGATGTAAACAACAATTCTGAGAAACCTTGGAGTATGGAAGAAACCAAAGGGCCCAGAAGCACATTTTAATGTTACGGTAGTTCAATAACTGTATTTATTGAAGCTCTTTGGGGGGTTCTGTAATATGTAACATAGACATAAGACTGTGTTTTACCGGCCAAATTCTGCTCTCAAACTTCATTAGAGGGTTTAAACTAGCATAATAGAAAATGAACGTGCTTCCTCTGAGATCTTTAAATCTCTTTTGAAAGAAGGACAAAAATAGGAACTAAAAATATTTACCATCTGGAAGGCATATATAGCCTACAAAAGAAAAGAGATGCAAAATAGCCACCTACTCCTTAGAGTTGATTACCTCTTCCAGTTAAAGAGCTATCCAACCAAGATTTTTTCTTTTGGCAAATTTTCCCACAAGTTAAAATTGTTTTACAGTGATCAAATATGACTACTGACTCTTATTTTTGCTGAAATCTTCCTATTTCTCCCGGTCTCCATGGCTAAACACCCAACTTTTAGGACATACAAATCTCAGAATTATTTTATTCCTGCAATACACTTACAATTTCAGTAGTTGCTGAGATAAGCTTTGAAACTCATAGCCACTAGCAGCAGATAAACAAAGAAGTGTCTGAAAGAAACTCCAAACATTTTTAGCCAATCTTGTGATTTTGTGACAGTAGAGTTCGGATGGATAGAACATGTTTTACTTTTTGCATGTTATGCATACATTTTAAATAACAGTATCTAGGCAGCAGAGAGGCTGACTCATGTCTTGCTATATCACTGGACATCCAGTAGTTTTAGGAGAAAATGTGTTTTACTTCTGTCTTGGTAGCCACTGAGCCTGCTGTGAAGTAAGACACTTCCAGTCTGCAGAATGAGGTGAGTAGAAGGACGTGTGTGAGGTTCTGAACTCAAGATTTGGGAAACACTGCAGATATTGACAGACGTACATGTATACAGAACATTGCTTTACATAATAACCCAAGTATGCCTATACATACATACATACATACAATCAGGATAGGTAACAAACAATCCTTTAAGTTCCATAACTTAACAGCCTCCATTTTCCATTCCTTTTCTTGCTTCAGGCCTTATGTATCCCGTTCTTCCCAGATTGAAGAAAAACGTGTCTATCTCCTTGTGAAAGCCAAGAGGCCTGGGTCAAAAGGCACATTCAGGTCAGCAGGGGGCGTAACAGCAAAAGCCTTCGATGGCTGTAGCAGTAGAGAGGACGATGGTGATGGCGTAGCAGTCAGATCAGTAAAGGAGCCCGCAGCTCCCTCACTGTCTGGCAAGCCATACATTTGTGATTGTGGTCCCACATGGCTCTTTAAGGCCTCAGAGATTGCTCGCCAGGTGCCAAGCAATCCCACTGCTACCTTGTCATTTTTAGTTGCAGAGTCCCACACCTTGACCTCAGTTTGGTCTCATATTTCAGGATCATAAACTGTCCAATTGTTAATAAGGAGAATAAGCTGTAAGGTTACCAGGACAGTCTTTGTTCCTAAGGACGTATGATTCCCCAGAATGCATAACTGCTTACCAGTGAGAGGCAGTTGTGTGCACAGGTCTGCTTCTCTCAGCTCGAGCTTCTCTCCAGCTCCAGTGTGCCTGTTCCCAGCGACTGTATGAGCTTCTCTGAGCAGTTTGCTGAGTCTGGACGAACCTATCTTCATGAGGCAATCAAAATGCCTGTTCCTGTCCCGGTCTGCGTTCTGCCAGCCTGTTCCTCTTCACTCCTTTTTCCTGCTTCTTTATTGATGTAACTTCATCGTGTTGCCTTTTTCTTTTTTTATTTTAAGGGCAGGCTCCCCTCTTATACCCTTCTCTCCACAGCAGTTCTTTTCAAAACAACTTTTCATTGGTCAGACAACTTTGAATGTAACAGCAACAGCAAACACCCAGAAACATCCATGCCTTAATGGCTGGAGAACAAGAAACCCGAGACTTCATGGAGTCTCCTGAATCACCCTTCTTTGTTCCCTCTAAACTCTTTTATATTCCTGATGGCCTCATCATTAAGAGTCTAATGTTATCTCAACCACGGGTTTTTCCAACCCCCATGGCCATATTCCTAAATCTCCCCCTTCTTTATTAATATCAACCATTTTCTCGACACAAATTACCACTCCATATATAACAAGCTATCTTCATTAAAAAGGAAAGACCTATTTGCTATATTTTCACTCAAAGTCAACATATTTATGCTGTTCACATAAACTCGTGGCTTCGAGACTGGTGTGACCGGCAGAATTTTGGGTTCTTTGATCACAGGAAGGTCTATGCTACACCGGGCCTGATGGCACCGGATGGGATGCACCTCTCTCGGAGAGGGGTAAGGATCTTTGGTCAGGAGTTGGCAGGGCTGATAGATAGGGCTTTAAACTAGAGTCGAAGGGGGAAGGGGCTAAAACCAGGCGCGCCGGTGAAGACCTAAGGGATGGTACACTAGAATCAGAAGGGCTGTGTGCCAGTGAGGTCCTTCGGTCAGATCCACGAGGTGCTGAGTGTAAGGAGATGCACCTGAAGTGCTTCTACACGAACGCACGCAGTATGAGGAATAAAATGGATGAGCTAGAAGTCCTGGCCCAGTCCCGCAACTACGACATCATTGGCATAAGCGAAACCTGGTGGGATGAGTCCTGTGACTGGGGTGTTGCGATAGATGGTTACAGGCTCTTGAGGAGGGACAGGCAGGGTAGGCGAGGTGGTGGGGTGGCGATGTATGTGAAGCAGGGGCTGGACTGTGTGGAACTTCAGGTCGGCGATGGCAAAGTTGAGAGCCTCTGGGTAAGGATCAAGGGACGAACGAATAAAGGGGATGTCGTTGTGGGAGTCTATTACAGACCGCCTGGCCAGGACAATAGTGCCGATAAATTATTCTTTACAGAACTAAGAGAGGCCTCGAGATTAACTCCCCTTGTCCTTATGGGGGACTTAAACTTGCCGGACGTTAACTGGGAGTGCCACACGGCTGACACGAGCAAGTCCAGGAGGTTCATGAAGCACCTAGATGATAACTTCTTGGTGCAGGTGCTAACGGAGCCAACTAGGAAAGGTGCCTTCCTAGACCTGTTGCTAGAAAACAGAGAGGGTCTGGTGGGAGATGTGGTGATTGGTGGCCGCCTTGGTCATAGCGACCATGAAGTGGTTGAGTTCAAAATTTATGGTGACAGAAGGAAAAGTGCCACCAAAACCTCATCCCTAGATATGGGAAAAGCGGACTTCAGGCTGCTCAGGGAACTAGTCAGCAAAGTCCCCTGGGAAACTGCTCTTGAAGGCCTCGATGTCCACCAGTGCTGGTCATTCTTTAAGCGATGCCTCCTAGAAGCACAAGATCAGGCAATTCCTAAATATCGCAAGTCAGGCAGGCGGGGCAGGAGGCCAGCGTGGCTGACCAGGAACATTCTAATGGAGATTAGGCGGAAACAGAGAGTGTTTCACTACTGGAAGGAGGGCCAGGTGTCATGGAAAGAATACAGGGATGCTGTTCGTGTTTGTAGGGAGAAAGTTCGAGTGGCCAAAGCACACCTAGAGTTGAAGCTGGCTGTGTCTGTGAGAGAAAATAAAAAGGGTTTTTTTAGATATGTGAACGGAAAAAGGAGAACTAAAGATTACATAGGGCCGCTCCTTGATAGGGAAGGTCTCCTCACAGACAATGACATAGGCAAAGCAGAGATGCTTAACGCCTTCTTTGCCTCTGTCTTCAATGCCGATGATGGGCTTCGGGACCCAGGGTGCCCTGAGCTGGAGGACCGGGACGGTGGGGATGACAAACTCCCAGCCGACCCTGAACGTGTGCGGGATTTGCTACTCCACCTGGATCCCTACAAGTCCATGGGTCCGGATGGGATTCATCCCCGGGTGCTGAAAGAGCTGGCCGACGTCATCGCGGAACCTCTCTCAATTATTTTTCAACGATCCTGGGAATTTGGAGAGGTCCCGGTAGACTGGAAGCTGGCAAATGTTGTGCCGATTTTCAAGAAGGGTCAGAAAGAAGACCCTAGCAATTACAGGCCTGTCAGTCTCACGTCAGTGCCTGGTAAAATCATGGAGAAGATGGTTCTCGAACTTATTGAGGCACACCTGGGGGACAAAGCGGTCATTGGTCCCAGCCAGCATGGGTTTGTGAAGGGTAGGTCCTGCCTAACTAACCTGATTTCCTTTTATGATAAGATCACCCGTATGGTGGACCAAGGGAAACCAGCTGATGTGATTTTTTTGGACTTCAGCAAGGCTTTTGACACGGTTTCCCATACGATCCTACCGGACAAAATGTCCACCATACAGCTAAATAAAAACATCATACAATGGGTGAGCAATTGGCTAACGGGCAGGGCCCAAAGGGTTATGGTAAATGGGGCTGCGTCAGGCTGGTGGGCGGTCACCAGTGGGGTCCCTCAAGGCGCCATTTTAGGGCCGGTACTTTTCAATATTTTTATAAACGATCTGGATGTAGGAATAGAGGGTATTTTGAGCAAGTTTGCTGATGACACCAAACTTGGAGGAGTTGTGGACTCGAATGAGGGTGGAAATGCCTTGCAGAGGGATCTGGATAGGTTGGAGAACTGGGCGATCACCAACCGCATGAAGTTCAATAAGAGCAAGTGCCGGGTCCTGCACCTGGGACGGGGAAACCCTGGCTGCACGTACAGACTGGGCGATGAGACGCTGGAGAGCAGCCTAGAAGAGAGGGATCTGGGGGTCGTGGTAGACAGCAAGTTGAATATGAGCCAGCAGTGTGCCCTGGCAGCCAGGAGGGCCAACCGTGTCCTGGGGTGCATCAAGCACGGCATCGCTAGTAGGTCAAGGGAGGTGATTGTCCCGCTCTACTCTGCGCTGGTGCGGCCTCACCTCGAGTACTGTGTGCAGTTCTGGGCACCACAGTATAAAAAGGACATGAAACTGTTGGAAAGTGTCCAGAGGAGGGCTACGAAGATGGTGAAAGGCCTGGAGGGGAAGACGTACGAAGAACGGCTGAGGTCACTGGGCCTGTTCAGCCTGGAGAAGAGGAGGCTGAGGGGAGACCTCATCACAGTCTACAACTTCCTTGTAAGGGGTTGTCAAGAGGCAGGAGACCTTTTCTCCATTAACACCAGTGACAGGACCCGCGGGAATGGGGTTAAGCTGAGGCAGGGGAAATTTAGGCTTGACATCAGGAGGGGGTTCTTCACAGAGAGGGTGGTTGCACACTGGAACAGGCTCCCCAGGGAAGTGGTCACTGCACCGAGCCTGTCTGAATTTAAGAAGAAATTGGACTGTGCACTTAGTCACATGGTCTGAACTTTTGGGTAGACCTGTGCGGTGTCAAGAGTTGGACTTGATGATCCTTAAGGGTCCCTTCCAACTCAGGATATTCTATGATTCTATGATTCTATATTGGTTGTTTGGAAGTTCCTTCTAAGGAACAGGTTTAGACACCACTGTATCTGAGTTCTGGTTGTCCTATGTCCTGATAAAGTGGGTGCTTTTTAGGCTATGTAGAACTGATAATTGTGATGATAGTAACAATACCTAAAAGGACTCCAGAAGTGTGACTTTCTCCTGCATTTTAATCCATGGAACTAGCTCAAGATGCTTCATTTATTCAGGATGCCTGTGACAAATACCCCCTGTTCCTGACCAGTACGGTTAGCATAACCAATAATAAGGTGAATTTCATAATATGTAATCAGACAGTTAATGTATACCCTTGCCCCTTTCTTTCTCCTCTTTTCTGGCCCCAAGGTGTGAGTGACACCCACTGTCAGGGTGATAAGGACATTAACATTATCAAGACCCAAGTGCTGGGTTACCCAGAGTGTGTGGGAGACACACATTGACAGGGTGGTTAAGCTCATGAGCATAATCAACACCCAGGTGCTAGCTTGACAGGATATGGTGTGACATCCATCCTGGAACAGGGAAGTGTAACAACACAGGGAGCACAGTCTGTAAAATCAAGCAGTTGCAAGCCATAAAGGGGACTTAGACTGTAACTGCTGCTGGAGAGCAAAACCCAAGATTCCCCACTGGTGAGAGACAGCCCACTGTTGTCTTCTTTCTCTAATGACTGAGTGAGTGACTCATGATCTCTTACATAGAGCCTGAGTCCGGGTTATGATTGTATCACCTGTTGATTATTAAGAATTTAGCCTGATTTGCAGAGGGTCCTGGTGACTGAAAAGCCTGTGAAACTGAGAATTCCAGAAATTCTGTGCAGCTATAAGCAATGCTAATTGCTAGAAATTGCATAAAATAAGCTAAGCTGATTGATAATTTTGTAATGCAATAATATAGCTTTAATTATAAGCACAACCCTGTGACCAGTCCTCATTCTGCCAAGGATGTTCCAGAAGTTCCTATTCTGTCAGCTTCTGCCAAAAGTTCCCTAAAAGAACCTGACTGTCCTCCATAGTTTTGGGTGACAACAGGAAATTCTGGAGAGCAAGCTTTTGAACAGGTCCTATAGCAAGTAATTCTAGCTGCTAGATGATAGCTTTCCACCAAACTTGAACATATAATGAAGTTATTGAAGTATAGTTACCCTACCTTAGTTTCCTTCCACAGTTGCTTCAAAAGGGTGACTTGACCCAGGTAAGAATCTTAATTGCCTTTTGAAGAATGTTATTTCCTATTTTTCTTCACTGTAAGAGACTATAGAAGGTTGTTTAAAGTGAGATTCCTGACAATATAGAATATACTCTTTTAAATATATTCTGAATAGGTGCAAGTTATTTTGTTTCATACTAATTTAACATCTAACAATTTGTTACCAGCCCCATGCTGTCATTCCTCATACTCTTGAGTGTGTACATTAAGTTATTTGTTTGGTCCTGCTGTGCTGCCCTGGCCAGCAAAAAATTCAAGGAGAAAGTGTTCCCAACTTGTGGGTCAGCACTGCAGGAGCAGTCAGCTGAAGTCCTAAGGTAGGAGTAAGAAACAAGAGGACTAGTTGGCATGGAGAGACTTTTTAAATTGGCTTCACCACTAAAATGTAGTTATGTTCATATTCATTCAACGGCTAAAAAACAAGAATAAGCAAGCATTTAGCCAATTTATTGGCTAAATTTATTTATATTCTAGCAAGCAAGAATAAGCAAGCATTTAGCCAATGTTTTTATAAATCAAATAATTTGTTCCTCTTAATATTCTCCCAGCTGAGAACTGAAGACCTAGGAGAAATGCATCCTCAAGTTTTCAGAGGTAAAGCATGATATACTGAAGACATTTGTCTTTTGTTTTTCCAATTAAAATGCCACCATAACAATATCACTGGAGCATCCTAGAGTTCAGACACTCCTTGAGCGTCAAGTCCAACAGTCCAGAAATCACAAGTCTGTTAAAAATATGGTTATTTGTGTTATATATGGAGTGGTAATTCGTGTTGAGAAAATGGTTGATATTAATAAAGTTTAATAAACGTTACAAAAACATATAAATGTTTTTAAACATTTTTAAATTATTTTTTTAAATAATTCTTTTTAAATAAATATTTTTTTTTAAATAAATGTTAATAAATGTTACAAAAAAAAAAAAAAAAAAAAAAAGGCAACACGATGAAGTTATGTCATCAATAAAGAAGCAGGAAGAAGGAATGAAAAGGAACAGGCTGGCAGAACGCAGACCAGGACAGGAACAGGCACTTTGATTGCCTCATGAAGACAGGTTCGACCAAACTCAGCAAACTGCTCAGAGAAGCTCGTACAGAAAGTCGCTGGAAATAGGCGCACTGGAGCTGGAGAGAAGCTTGAACTGAGAGAAGCGGACCTGTGCACACAACTGCCTCTCACTGGTAAGCAGTTGTGCATTATGGGGAATCATACGTCCTTAGAAACAAAGACTGTCCTGGTAACCTTACAGCTTATTCTCCTTATTAACAATCAGACAGTTTATGATCCTGAAATATGGGACCAAACTGAGGTCAAGGTGTGGGACTCTGCAACTAAAAATGACAAGGTAGCAGTGGGATTGCTTGGCACCTGGCGAGCAATCTCTGAGGCTTTAAAGAGCCATGTGGGACCACAGTCAGAAACGTGTGGTTTGCCAGACAGTGAGTGAGCTGCAGGCTCCTTTACTGATCTGACTGCTACTGCCATCTGCCCCTCTGCCATCGAAGGCTTTTGCTGTTATGCCCCCTGCTGACCTGAATGTGCCTTTTGACCCAGGCCTCATTGGCCTTGAAAAGTAGATGGATATGCTTTTCTTTGATCCAGGAAGAATGGGATACATAAGGCCCAAAGACAAAGTTGCTTGACAACTTAAAGCGAGACATATTGTTCAAAAGGAATGGAAAATGGAGACTTGTATGTAATCAAGAAAAGGAATGGAAAATGGAGACTGTTAAGTCATGGAACTTGAAGGATTGTTTGTTACCTTTTATGTATAGACGTACTCAATTTTAGTAAGTTATGGAACTTAAAGGATTGTTTGTTACCTTTCCTGATTGTACGTATGTATAGGCATACTTGGGTTTAGTATGTAAAGCAATGTTCTATATATTTAGAATGTTTGATGTTTGTGTGTGCATGTTGGTGGAGCGTACACTCCACGCACACCCAGCGCTGTTTACTTGCCTTTTATACCTTTCAGAAATATTTGTTTTATAAATATTACAAAATTCAGATTGAGTTGAGACCTTATTTATAACATTTGTTACCTACTGCAATCACTGAAACAGCATAAAAATACACGCCTTGTTTTGCTCAATCTGCTTAAGACTACAGTCAAGGAAAAAAAAAAAAAAAAAAAAAAGTATCGCTCCTTCCCAGAGAAGAGATACCAAAGCAGAAAGGTCTATTTCTTCCTCTCCAGGCTAACAGCAAAGCAAAGGCACTGTCTTACAGACAGCTATGAATAACAAGGGAAATGACCAGGAAATGACTGAGAAACTGTTTTATTATTTAAAATAAACTGGATATAAATTAATTAAGAAATAATAATAATCTGTTTCTGCACCTTACAAGTCAGCTGTCTGTTCACCATTTTGAATGAATTGGGGCAATATCAGAGTGAAGGAACAGTGTATTGATGTTTCAATATTGATGTATTGATGCAAGAGGGGCTAGAATGTGGCAATAGCAAATTCTGGTAAAATTAACTGTGAGGCAATCTGTCTGTTATGTTGTCCAAGAGTAAAGAGACAAAGCTGATTGAAAATGCTGGTTTTCTTCTATACCACTTGAGAGGGCTAAGTGTGTCCTGCAGAAGGAGACTTTTATTCTCTGTCTGCAGGAGGGAAGACAGGAAACTGGAGGTTTTATTTAGGGAGGTTAGAAACAATATCTACTAAATGGTCATCCTATGCTTAGGAAGAATATTTCCGTTGTGGGTTTAATCTACTGCTACTTGCAGTACCACTGAAATCAAATGGCTGCTCCACCATGCTCATTTCCATCACAGCTCTTTATACTGCAGTACACAAAGACTGATATCAGATCAATCATAAGCAATCTGGAGGGAAGAAATATACTAAAACAGCTGTCGTGTTGACCATCTACTGCTGACTATCAAGGGTAGATCATTATGGGCTGCGTATGTTCTTACTTGGGGACACCAATTGAAATCAAGCAAAAGTCAACAGAAGTATTCATCTTGTGACATTTACCCAGTGCCTTGGACAAAATACATGCAATAATCTCAGCACATCAGAAAGGATGTCCACACAAACACATGTGCACATCAGTCATTTACTGGCAAGCACTGTAACACCTGGCAGGGAGAGGGTTTCAGCAAAGATAAAGAGATGTCTACCAACAGAACAGTAAATGCTGTATTGTCAGTTCTTGAGGCAGATCATGTCTGGGATACATTAGAGCATGCAAATGGTTTTGAAGAAGCAAGCTGTCAAATAAGGGTAGAGTCTAACTCATAATAATATTTACCTAATGGGAAGCTACTCAATAGTCCCAGCATGTAGTTAGGGGTCTGCTGAACAGGAAAAAGCAGCAGGTTTGGGTCAGTAATATGTTTCACAGCATTGTTTTCTTGGCAAGTGACTATGATGATGCAACATCCCTACAGCCCAAGGAGTCAGGAGCAAATAATCGAGAACAATGATTTAAGAGGTAGCACCTAGTCTCTTACCGAGATGAAGGCAATATTGATATATGGTCAGGGTATGGCCTGTAATCTATCCTTAAATACCACCCTGAGGAAGGGTAAGATATTATTTTGATGGAATTGTTCTAGAAAAAGGCTATGATAGTCCAAAGACTAAAAATGTCACTCTTTTCCCATAAAGTGTTTAAAAATTCTCATGTCATGTAAGCTTTGCTATGATCATTCCTATAGTTGAACCTTAAGGACTACATGAGGTTTAGACTGAAAGACCACACTCCCATCATCCTGCCCGCCAAATTCTCATAACCTCCCCCAAATTCTCATGCTCACATAAACAGCCAAAGCACTTTGGCTGGAACTTTGTAGCTCCACATGAAGGCAGGAAATGAATTACAGTATACACTGTATTCAATAATAGTGAATACTTCAAAGCCTCCTAATAACTAGGGCATGAATGTAAAGTGTGTTGCTCTGCACATCTAAGAGTTTTCCCCTTTCTCATCGTGTTCTTTGAAAAGGTGGCTTTATTCAGATTTTTGTGACTGTTCTTGTTCTACAAAAGCACTTTTAGGATTTTATTGAGGTTTACATACACCAGTGTTCAAGACGAAAGGCTTTCATGTCAATTATTAATAACAAAATCTTTCATCTGCCTATTTAAAAAAATAAAAACATGATCCCTTTTTTTTCTCATTTTGATGTTTAATTTAGAATGAAAATCAAACTCTTTAAAAAAGTTTTCCGTGCTATCACAAGGGAAACTATGATGTTTTTAAGAATTCTCTCTATGAAGATAATGCCAGCTAAAAATAAAATGGAAAATAGTAAAATAAAAGACTAATCCTGAAAAGTGTTGAGCATATTTAATGATTTCAACAAGAGTGGGAAAGCACTCAAGACCCCATGGAATGAAAATATACAATGCAGCTTCTATTACTGTATTTGGGGAGAGTCAGTTCTTTGCCTTGGAAAGTGACTCAAGTGGGACTTCAACAGCTATAAAAAACAGAATTATTTCTGACTTAAAGAAAAGCGTATTTGGACTGACATCTCTTTATGAGTTCATGCTGGCCCTTTTCCTCATCCAAAACAGCTCAGCAAGACCTCAGGCCAATTGCCACTGAGCACAAGAGCTCACCCTGTGAAGATTTGGATGACTCGCCCTGGTGCTCATTCATCCTGCGGTGGAGCTGTTCATTGAAAGACCTCTGAACCTATAATACATGCAAATGAAGTCCCCAGTGCTCTGCAAGAGTCATTTCAGCACTGCTGCCCACCCATTTTCTCAGCACCCCCCCTTTCAAACTTCATAGAATCCAGCTGAAATTTTAACTTAAAAAAAAAAAAAAAAAAAAAAAAAAAGCCACTTCATTATTTTTTATTTCTGGAGAACTAAGAACCACAGAAAAATCTTCCTCCCTAAAACAATCATCAGGTAAGTCTCAGGTTTCATACAAACTTCCTTCCAACATTTCTAATATAAATTCTACCAAATTTCATAGTTACTTTGAAATTAAATGATTTATTTTCAGAATGCAGTCCTTGTAGTTCCTGGATTTATTTTTAAAAAGTTCTTATCATTCTAATCTTATGTATGTTTTGATTAAGATTTGATATTTCTAGTGCGATTTAAAGTTTTTAACATCTATGTCATCATTTGGTTTTAAGCTGCACATGGAAGATGCATCTATGATCCATTTCATGCAGCTTCAAGAAGATAGGAGTGGTGGAATGAGCTGCACAACAAAAATCAGGGTCTCACATACCTTGTCTTAATCTTGTTCCTGTTGTCAGCTTTAGGACACACATATTTAAGTGCTCTCCTGCTGTAATACAGGCTGACTTCAGTTTTATTTTGCTTCTTCCATTCACGACTACAGATTTAGTGTCTGCTGGTGAAGCAGAAGTAAATAAAGAGAATAACATGCCTGTGACCACTGATCTCAAACAGATGTTAACCAAGTTCAGAATGCAGGAACTTTGCACTCAGGGGTGTGAAACTTGTTTATACAGACACATTTCTTATTGGAACTATTATTTCATGAGTTGTAGAGGTGCATATGAGCTTTTAAATATTTTTTCCACTGTCATTGTGAGTAGTTGTGCTCTCAACAAGCCTAGAGGACATGGCTGTTAAAAGCAAGGTGGGCTGCCTGCAAAATTACAATTGGTTGCAGTGATACTCGTGGTGGACTACTTTTAACTTCTTTTGTTCTTAAAAAATGTTCTCCATTCTAAGTCTTTGAGAACAGTGCTAAGAGGAAAAAATACCAGTATGTCTCAAAACTTAACCTGAGAAAGCATGACTAGAATCATAGAAAACTCAGAAAATAGAAAATACCAATTATATTTTTTCAGTCTTTTTCCCTCTCCACAATGTAGCTGTACTTCAGAACAGTGCCACGCTGCCTTTCAGTAGTCAATTTTAAACTTAAATCATCTCCAGCTAGCAACACCTATCAGTAATAGAAACGAAATTCCTTTTGTGACCTTAGGAAAAAAAAAAAAGTCTCTATAAAGTTTGAGAGTCATTCCAAAATATTCTCGAATAGTCCCTCATCACATCTTTTCCTCTAAATTGGAGAGATATGGTTTTGAAGTTCAGACAAGGAAATGGCTAGATGGCCACTCCCAGAGAGCTGTGGCCAACAGCTCAATGTCCAGGTGGAGGCCAGTGATGAGTGATGTCCCTCAAGGGTCTCTCTTGGGACAGGTGCTGTTTAATATCTTTATCAATGACATAAGCAGTAAGATTGAGTGTACCCTCACCAAGTTTGTAGACAATACCAAGCTGAGCAGTGCAGTCAATCAATACAAGAGAAGGAAGGGTTGCCAACAAAGGGAACCTGGACAAGCTTGAGAAGTGGGCCCATGTGAACCTAAAGAAATTCAGCAAGTTCAAGAGCAAGGAGCTGCACGTGGATCAGGGCAACCCCAGACATGAGTACGGACTGGGTGAAGAACTCGTTGAGAGCAGCCCTGTGGAGAGGACTTGTGGGTTCTGGTGGACAAAAGGTTCGACATGAGGCAGCAGTGTGTGCTTGCAGGCCAGAAGGCTAACTGCATCCTGATGGCTGGGGCTTCAACAGAGACATGGAGGGAGGTGATTGTCCCCCATACTCTGCTCTCATGAGGCTCCACTTGGTGTATTGCATCCAGGTCTGGGGCTCCCATCACCAGAAATAAGTGGACCTCTTAGAGCAGGTCCAGAGAAGGGCCACAAAGATGATCAGAAGGCTGGAGCACCTCTCCTATGAAAAAAGGCTGAGAGAGCTGGGGATGTTCAGCCTGGAGAAGAGAAGGCTCTGGGGAAACCTCATTGCAGCTGTTCATTACTTGAAGAGGGCTTATAATAAAGATGGAGAGTGACTTTTTACATGGACAGATACTGATAGGAAAATGGGGAACGGTTTTAAACCAAAAGAAAGGAGATTTAGACTAGATGTTAGGAAGAAATTCTTTACTCAGAGGGTGGTGAGGCACTGGAACTTGTTGCCCAGAGAAGCTGTGGATGCCCCACTCCTGGAAGTGTTCAGTGGTTCAGTCTGAATGGTTGCTTTGAGCAACCTGGTCTAGTGGGTGTCATTCCTGCCCATGGCAGGGGGTTTGGAATGACATGATCTTTAAGATCTCTTCCACCCCAAGCCATTCTACGATTCTGTGATTAAAATTTCTGAGAACAAGTGTATGTTGCGCATTTGACAGACAGAAGGAATATATAAAGGCAGCAATAACTACAGAGGTCAGACAAAAACAAGTACAATATATGAACTTTGGTTTCAACTTCAATACTTGTTAACCATATGATCTCTGACAAGTTATAGCTATTCTGTGCCTCAGCTTTTCTCTCTACAGATTGAGGGCAATAACGCTACCATGCTTCTGAAGAACTTTGAAAATTTTGTACAAAAAGCACCTGGCAAGTGTAAATAACTATAATCAGTGATTTTGGTTATTAGAGAACTTCAGGGACTCCCTTCTCACATGACTGATGGTTGCATTGAGAGGAAAAAATGAAGTCTTTCACTAGATTCTGTCTGTCACCTTTTCTGCCTTGAATTACACACTCAGCTGCTTCTTACTCTTCATCTTGTAATGAAGCTAGCACTGATCTGGAAATCTCAGCAAGCCTCTGAGTGAAATAAACCATTCATCTTTCTATTTGACAGTACTGGAACTCTTCCATTGTACATGGAGGTACATTAATTCCATGCTCTTATTTTCCTTCCTTCCTTCCCCCCACCCACCCCAAATGAAGAGGCTAATCCTGTTTTACACTTTCTGAATGATAGCAAAGGTATGATTCATCTGCTCTAATTCAGGCACCATCTGCCCAAGGTTTGAGGCAGGTACTCTCAGTTCCCTTTATTATCAGTAGAGAGAAACAGGCATCTCCAGAGAACAATTTATCTGATCTTGAGATAGGGTGTGTAAAATAGGTCAGAAAAATCACACTCTGGAGGTATCCATTGTATTTCCCTGACTATTAAGATAGCTGTAGGTGACTTGGTCAAACGTGGGCACATAACTTTTAGACATCCCATCCTGAATATCCATGAGAGCTATTAAAAAGATTTCATCCTGGTAAGTTGGTAGTTGATCCTCCCAGTATAATTCTCACTGCAGGCTGATACAATCTAAATGGAACCAATACTGCTTTCCACATCTCACAGAATAGATAAAATATTGTACAGGTGGTTACTGTTAGTGACTGTGAATTTGATGCCTGACATTAATCAGGAGATAATAGTTAGTCTGTAAGAAAAACAATTTTTCAAGAGCCATCAGATGAACTCAACCCATTCACCATCAATCAAACACTCCTCTCTTTCACATCCCATACATGGGAGCCTCTGTGCAAGAGACAACAATGCTAAGATGTGCCACTGAACATGTCTTTTCTTGCAACAAGTTCCTTGTTTCTAATTGTGGTAAATTAGGTGCTATTGATTCCTAAACTGCCTGCTTGTCCCAGACTAATCATTAACTTTCCTGCAAGGTAAGAGGGTTCCCTATTAAGAGGAATCAATTATAGATTCAGGGCCTCACTTAAAAGGGAAAAAAAAAAAAAAAAGTGGATATTAATATTTTCTCACGATTGCTTAGAAGCTTGATTATAGATACTTTTGAAGATGTAAGAAGATATATTTTATCATGTAACTCTGGAATACAATATACAGGTCCTCTAATACATAGATAACCATTCATGTAATCATTACCATGAGATGCAGTCATCATGCAGAGGACTGCAGTACATGTTTCACAGCATGCCGCAGAAGCACACAACAGTTCAGGACAAGAATTAGCTCGATGTATTGAGCTGATGACACTCCCTCCCAAGCAACTTTGGTTTTCATGTTACTAGAGGAGAGGCATCAAGTGAGAAAATAAATTAACATAGAAAATATTAACACATTAAAAAAAAAAAAAAGTCAGTTTCTGTAGTTTCTGTATGAAAAAATGCTTATTGGCACCTGTGAGAAGTTGTCTGGATCTGACCTTCACTTGAGCTTCCCTCTCCTGCAGTCTTGCCACCATCCTAATCATTTTGTGTTTTAAATATAACACTCACTTCTTTTAAGGTCTTACTAAAATCCCAAAACTTTGGATTTCAGCTGTTCAAAGCATTGAAGTTATATTACATGCAGCCCTGGAAAAGGACTATATTCTCAATAACATTAAATTTCCTAATTTACTAAATAGGCTTAGGTTAATTCAGTGTGACACACCCTTCTGCCACCAAAGAGAAACAACTGCCCTGTTTTGAACTCAGGACACTTTTTCCTCAGTATTTTCTTATTTCACACTTTCAGTCTTAGCTGCTGTCCCTCACAAGCTCATCATAATGTGTGTCATCCCTCCATATTTTAACTCCACACAAACATTTCTACTCCAGTGGACAAAAGGAAACATCATTTTTCAGAAAGGCTGTTCAAGAGGTGTTGAGCTTCCAAGTCACTACTGATTCGCAGAAACCGACTCCACAATCAGTAAGATTGTAAAGTAGGTATGTTTATTCAGTGCTGGGCAGCACAGGGGATAGTCCCACCAAAGTCGTGCACCCCTAACATGGCAACTTGCTTTGCTTATATGCAATAAAGATTTACATATGCATGAGGTTTCCCAGTATGCATATACATATTCATAACCTGTCCCCACTTAGTATTAAAATCAGTTCCAAGAAGTTATTTCCATAAAATCCTCCCCTCTGTGCTTGCGCGGTGCCTTCTGGTGGTGGGCACTGAGGGTCGTGAGGATGAGGTAAGAAGTCTTCATCAGGGTTGGACTTTTCATCTCGTCTCCCTGCGCATGGTCTCTGAGCCCTTGGTCACAATCTGGGCCATAAGGCTGGTTTGGTCCAATTCTCCGGATCTGAGGGGCTCCTGTTATCTCAAGGCCTTGCATGTTTGACGTCCCTTTTTTAAGAACAGTCCTCCTTATCTCTGAGCCCTTGGTCACAGTCCGAACCATAAGGTTGGTTTGATCTGGTTCTTGGGGTCCCAGGGGCTCCTGTTATCTGGAGGCCTAAGCGCAGCACAGGCACATCGCAAATGTAGCACGTATTAAGCAATGTGTTGCCTACATATTCATTCTTAATCAATTGCTCTCTAATTTCTAATCCCTTTTTTCACTACAACTCTGAAAAAAAGTGACTTTGTACCGTCTCCCTTTTAGGAACATACATTTCCCAAGAGATTTAAAATAAATAAATAAAATTGAAATGCAAAAAGTTTGGAACGCTCACAGGAAGGAAGGAATGAAGAAACCACACCAAAGAGCACATTAGCTGCTCCCCTCTCCCACATTTAAAGGGTTAGGCCCAAAAAGTGTGAGGAGGAGAGGATTTCTCTCTGGGACAAGTGGATATGAAATGGCCAGACTGAAAGGAAATGGTTAAAAAAACACTACTTCTCTGTATTAAATGACAGAAACTGTTGAGATCTTCCATTTAAAATCTTGCTTTTCATTTTGTATAATTTCCTAGTCAACCACATTTTGCATTTTGTGATAACATGCACAATAGGGACCCTGTATAGAAGCATGCAAATCTGAAATCTTTATATTTTCACTGGAAATTATTATTATTATTTTTTTTTTTAATCAGCAGTTTGTTTGAAGAATCATGATTGTGGAGGAAACTGGCACCCAAGCTACAGCAGTGGGACATTGTTATTCTTGTTTACAGGGAATAAATTAGTTAATACATTTACAGTATTAAATATATATATGTGTATATTTAAAAAAAAACAAAAAAAAAAAACAAAACAAAACAAAAAAAAAACTATCAATAAAGCTCGGAACTCTGAAATTTAAATAGGAATTTTAGTATAGATATATGGTAAATAGTTGTACAAATACTTCACTTGCACATCCATGTCTTAATTTACTGTGTTTATTAGGACTGGATCTAGAGGCACATCCTCATCTCAGAGTCAGCAATAATCTCCAGTTTACATTTTAAATGAGCAAAAATTGGTCTAGAAAGGTGCTACCAAGGTATAAAATAACTTCTATAGATTTACTTCTCAAGCCAATAATGGAACTGGGAATAGCACCAAATTCTCTTCATCCCTGGTGCCCTTATCACAGGCATAACTTTCCTTTTAATTAAAGTTGATGGAAACTAGAGTTGCACTTTGAGAACACACAGCCTGAAATCCTCATGTTTCATCTGAATGCAAAATGCAGTCAGAGTTCAGGCTTAGAATAGACATATTTGTCTACAGAGGTTTGTTCTTTCTATAGAAATGATAATCATGATGACTGGAAAAAGTTGGTTTCTTACCTGGGTCTTAGGACACTAGGCTGAACTAGGTGCTTAAACCCAGGGGCAACAGCTTGTATCAGTGCTACAATCATCCTGACCAGTGTAGTAAAAGCTATTCATGTCACACCACAGAATTACTCAAAAGTCAACATTGCTCTGAATGTAAAATGAGATTGAAACCAATAGTTTGTCTGAACTTTGTTCAAAAATTCAAATTGCCTTCAGCAGCAATGCCAACTCTCACTGTTTTCTTTGGGACTGTTGTGATATTTATTATTCTTCTTAAGGTCCCAGCACCTGTGGTCAAAGGATTAGGTGATGATCTCTGCTTTCTTCTAAAACAAAAGTAAGTTTCTCAGGTTTGAGGAAATGCTTGTAAACCTTGCCTGCATATTGGCAGGCCACAGACTAGTTCTTCCTGTGCTCCACATTGGGCAGATACAAGCCAACTCGAAGCCAGAAGGCACACAGTCACACAACCAGAGTGCAGCTAAGCTTGCATTACTGAGTCCTGCTAAAGTATAAGGACTCAAGCTGTCCACTGCTAAGATTTTTGCAGAGCAGCTGGTCTAACACATAGGCAGAGCATATTCATGTCTACCTGTTAAGACAAAAAGCAGAAGCAAAAAAAAAAGAGCCCCAATGCCCCCCCTCTCCTCACCCCCCCCTCCTTTTTTTTTTTTTTTTTCTCCAATATATGCTCCAATTTCATGATTTCCTTGTTGGTGAGATGCATGTAGGATACAGGATGATTCCATAATCTAAAAGGCTATAAAAATACATCTGATGCTGCACATCAGGGAGCTTTCCAGCACTGTCTTTTTCAAATCCTGTTCTAAAAGTTCCATACAAATAACTCTCATGTGTACAGGATACAGTTCAATTTCTGTTCTAACATCTTCAATCCACTTATTCGTTTAATGAAACTCCAACACAGTGCCTTTTCTAAAGCTATATAATTGAAGGAAGAGGTAGATAAGAGGTAAAAGATCATTGTTTTCTCTCTTGTCATTTTGGATGCCATTTGATAGGCACTCCAATATGTTATTGTTTATATGATACATAAACAATATAAATTAAAGACAAGAAAAGAGGAACCATACTAAAAATATTATATGTGAGCAGTCACATATGCAAAACCTGATGTTACTGTTAATTTTGCAAGGACTGGCTAGTAAACAAGAACCTTACAAAAGTCAAAGCAGAATGCAAATGGGCAATGGAAAGAAGAACAAAGAATATTTTCTTTTTTTTTTTCTTCCTTTTTTTTTTTTTTCTGTTTTGTTTTGTTTTGTTTGTTTTTCCTCCGTGGTGTTTTAATGGAAGAACCCATCTGAGCTTGAGTAGATTTGTTTATAGTATTTTTGGAGTGGAGAGATCTGGACACATTGGAGAGCTGGGCAATCACCAACTGCATGAAGTTTAACAAGAGCAAATGTGGGTCCTGCACCTGGAACAGGGCAACATGGCTATACGTACAGACTGGGTGATGAGATGCTGAAGAGCAGTCCTGCAGAGAGGGATCTGGGGGTTGTAGTTGACAGCAAGTTGAATATGAGCTAGCAGTGTGCCCTGGCAGCCAGGAAGGCCAACCGTATCTTGGGATGCATCAAGCACTGCATTGCTAGTCAGTCAAGGGAAGCGATTGTCCCACTCTAATCTGCACTGGTCCAGCCTCACCTTGAGTACTGTGTGCAGTTCTGGGCACCACAGTACAGAAAGGACATTAAACTGTTGGAGAGTGTCCAGAGGAGGGCAACGAAGATGGTGAAGGGCCTAGAGGGGAAGACATATGAAGAGTGGCTGAGGGCACTGGGCCTGTTCAGGGGACCTCTTAGGTCCCTTCCAACTTGGGATATTCTATGGTTCTTAGATTCTATGATTCATTCTTGTACTTAGTGTGTATAAAATAAGCTTCCTCTTATCCATGAAACAACCTCTGTTGATGTTATGTTTTTTGTTTGTTTGTTTGTTTTTGTTTTTGTTTTTGTTTTTGTTTTTTTAATCTCTATTTAAACATGAGTTTTAAAATGTGAGTAGAAGCAGAAGTTCAGGATGAAAATTCTAAATAGCAATATTTGCCTGATTTTGGATCCTGTGATTTTCTCTCACTCATAAAAACATAAAAGTCCAGTGAAATTGGGCTTGGTTGCTATCTTTGTAAGCTGTTCAGAACCAGTTCCTCTAGGAATTGATAATGTATATGTTAAACAGGAGCCATGCTGCAAAGCTTGCTTCAAAGTTATTCATGTTCAAGGGACTATTATCAAATCAGTTCTAACTATTGACATTCAAATTCCAATTTTCCCAGGACTTGGAGAAACCAGATAATTTACTAATACCTTTAAATGAAAACCCATTCCCAATTTTCATATACAACATAATCTTCACGCATTCATAAATCTATTTAATCATTCAAATAATGTATAATTTAGAGCTCTTTAATTAAAAATAAATAAAACAGGCAATTTGCAGAATAGATTTCTACCTTCTGCACTCAGGACAGATGTAAATATAACCAACACTGGGAAAATAAGTTTGTATTTTTTTCTGAACCACAAGACCAGAAATTAAATGACAAGCCCCATTCAGAGAGCATGCTTCAATTTAGGACATGAAGGGAAGATGTATGAGGTAAGAAAAGTATATTTTGGTGATCTGCCTTGCTTTTACCATCTCTTTTAAATTTTCTAAGGTTTAGCAAACTATCTGGATTGAAGTTTCAAGTTAGGTTCACAAATATTACTGAAGCGTAATAGCTCCCCCTGCCAGGTTAGATAATAAAATGCATTTCACAAATGTACACACAGACACACACACACACACAAAATAATACCTATCAGCATTTGCTGTCACCTCTTTACTCTTCAATGACTATAACAGAAGAAAAATGTCTTCAGCTGTTCCAAAATTTTGTATTAAAGTACTTTTATAAAATTTACAAAGAAGTAGTATATTAGTATTAATTTGCATCCAGTGTAGGCAGGAGAAATATAACATTATTTCAAGCATAGAGGGACAAATAAACTAAAGTTTACTTTCTCTTTAATTTTCTGATACTTCTCAGTCTTCAGTCGATATAACCTATTTTTTTTCTCTTTAATATATAATTTCCATTAATGATATTTTTATTCTCTAAAACTCTTTTTCTGCTGGCAATTTAAGACCAAACTCTTTCTGTGTTGCACCGTACTTGTTCCATTTTTAGCTTCAGTAAAGCTGATGGAAGAATTCCAGAGGTAATACCCTTAGCCTTCAAAAACCCATGCATGTGTCTGATGCCAAGAAATTCTATAGGATGTTTTGTGAAAGTTAAACTATTCAACTAAAACTGTTTCTGAAAGATTAAAATTAAAATCTGTCATGGAGGGCATAATCCTCAAAATACTCAACGACTCTGTGGACACAAATCAGTGTTCAGGAGTTTGAAACCTATGAAGATCAAACCTTTCCAGGTCCTATCTTTCCAACATCACTGATTAAAGCAATCCTAAAAGGAACAAATTATACCGCACTGTTGCACTAATACAATACTTATTTTCAGGTAAGTCTACCAACTTTGATTCATTTTTGCAGGAATCTTGGAAGAAAGGTAAGTAAAAACATCTATTTTATAGGTAGTTAAATTAAGAAAGAATTCATTTAAAAGTGTAGGGTAATCTATTTTGTTGTATTTTATATTGTCTCTGATATAAAGTGGAACTCAAGCTACATAATCAGATGCACACAAAAGTCAATCTGTGGAGTAAGATTTATGTGAACTTAAATAGTGTTAATTTCAAGTAACATACTACATGGAAATAGTGTCACACAGTAAATAAAGCACCACACTGAAACTGAAGAACATGGAATATTTTTACAGCTCCAGAACTTGCCTACCAGATTATTTATCATCTCCGTCTTTTGTTTTCTTCTCCTACAAAACATATGTTATTCTAATGACTAGAATGAAACCTGGAAGATTTTGGGGGTGGAAATATCTGATAATAAAAATATGTACTTCAAAAGAAAAAATACTTTTTTCTCCCTATGGTTTATGCATTAATTTAGACCCAGAAAAATGCTTGTTAATCTTGTAGTTTATTTACAATGAGTCTGTCAGGCATACTTCACCTTTAATATAAATTACCACTGTATATGATGAATGAATTTCTTATTGCTGGCTGTTCATATTATAACCAATTCAAAGTATTCAGAAATTTTAAATTAGGTTCCATTGAAATAATGGACTTATTTAGGAAAACATGGAGATAAAGTAATAAAAAAGAAGGGCTCTTTGGCTTTTTGCCTTTTCGGCTCTTGCTAAGTCATTAATTTGAGATCACAATCATAATGAGAAATAAGATTTTCCAGAGAGTTTACCAAGACCTTAAATACAAGGTCATATTCTGGAAGCAGTTGGATCCCGTGGTAAAGGTGAAAGGGAAGGGTGTGCCATTGCAATTGTGCTTTTCAATGGCTGTGGGAATATAAAAGGTGCTTGCTGAAAAAAAATACTCTAGGAAACACTAGTTCTGATTTTAAGGCAGAAGGCACTGAAAGAGCAAATTAAAGCTGGTGGTGGAGTCTTTTTTATTCTCTCCATAATGTATGTTAGAATGGCAAGTGTTTATATGAAACTAAAAGTCCACTTTCATCTCACTGTGTTGATGGAGGTCACAAAAATAGTAAACAGTAGCAGAATCTATCTATCATGATTTCAGATGCTGTGTTTTAAGAATATGCAAGAATAACTAAAATTGAGTTGAAGATATGTGTCTATTTCTTCATGGTTATCCATTTCACTCCCGTTAGCACTGGAAATATTCAGCAATAAACAGCACGATATTAAGAAAAAATTACTCAACAGACACATCTTTTTCAAGGCTGTCCATTGATAAGTTGTGAATACAAGGCCATACTTTGCATTTTTGACTGTTCTTTCACTATTATTTCTTTCAACACTTTAAGGAGAAAAATATAGAAAAAAATCCTTTCATTTAATGCTTTAATTCATTGAGTACTTCTTCCATGGCTGTAATCAACTCCAAGCTCATATTTCGTGATGCTGACAAGAGAAATAGTGTAAGTATGGATTCCAGAAAATGTGGTAAATTGAAGCTGAGAAATTTCAACAGCATGAAGTGTTATGTCTTTTATGTGTTTTTGTTGGTGGTGGGTTTTTTGTTTGTTTGTTTGGTTGGTTGGTTTTTAATGTCTGTTTTTATGAAAATGGAAGGCAAAGGCATTGTTTGCAACTGATTTATACATGTAAATAAGGATATGTTTTACCCATTTGACTGGAAGTTTGAGAACCAAATACCAACTTTGGGTTTCACCAAATAAATAGAAGAATCTGAACTTCCAAGAAATACTGAACATAAAAATTGCGAGCTAAAATTCCAGACTTCCAAAATCATTTGTTAAATTTGAACATCTTACCTTTCCCTTCTAGCAGCTTGTTTGAAGAATCTATCTGTTAGGGCAGAAACTCCAAGAAAAGCAAAAAAAGTACCAAATGAAGAAGGCATCAGAGAGGTCACTTGTCTATTAGGTACTTGGTCTTTCATAACAGTGTTGTAAAGACAGAGAATACAACAATATGTGTTGATCTCGGGAGAAGATAAGAGGCCAAGAATAAAGAAAGCCAGATAAGTTTGAATGAGAGGTAAACTAAATGCACAACAGTTCACATATTATAATAAACTATTTCATCATGAAAAGACCTAGAGTCTCTTTTGCATTATTAAGGCACATAGATTTTAAAGGATAGAGAGGTTAAATTGTTAACAGCGGACCAGGAAGGATTAGTACAGAGGTAGAGGACAGACAATGCTGTCAATGTCTAGAGTAGATTCTGTTATAGTTTCATTTAAGTTTATATCTGTTCCTAAGTACAGGAAATTTTGTAAATGGAAAATTAGCATGTCCATTTGACAGCCTACATGATCTGCCAGTACATCTGGGGAAAAAGATCAAAGCAGAAAATTCAGACTTCTGCATGAAACTATGAAGTTATTGTATGACGTTTTCAGTTTAACTACAAATTCTACTTGTATGTAAAAATGTCATTTACGTTTTTTGCAGAACTTCTTCTAAATTAACTTTCATTATTTATTAATTTTATCTGATGATGTTTTATAATTAGAACTGCTGAGAGATTGACTACAGTATGACACTTTGCTATAATTAGAACTGCATTGTTCATGATTGTAGAAGTTTTTAACACACTCACTAACACATCTGATTGCTTGAAGAAGGATGAAAAGGGCTAAAGAAATGGAAAAAAAAAAAAAAAGATCACAAGGAAATACATATTGTTATAATATTTTTCTCCCTAAAATCTGGAAACAATGGCAAGTTCCATATGAAGGAAACAGGAGAGAGATATAAAGGCACTAAAATAAAATAAAAGGATAACGATCTTTAAGTTGATGAACTGGATCTGAACTTAGGTAATGTGTTCAGTTCCTTATATCAAGCATACAGATAGTTGCATTTTCATACCAAATTATTTTATTTAATTTTATTTATTTATTTATTATTTTTCCATACTATGTTTTTGCATGTTTTGTGGCTCCTGATCTGTCACAGACCCTTTTTCACCCTGACTATGAATGTCCTTCCAACACTGTTTTTAATGGATATGGATATGGCATTTTTAATACATATGGAACCATTCACAGAGCCATGCAGACAGTTGCCATTGCTCTGCTTTCAAATGATGGCCAGGAAACAAAGCAACCTGTTTATTTGCAAATATCCAGCTGGATGTTCAAAAAAGCTTCCTCTTGGGTTTTTATAACTCTGGATCATACCTTCTTTGTCATACCTTTTGGGACCCATCTCATCCAAGGGAATTATACTGCTACTTTTTTTCTTGAATTATAATTCAAATACAAAACTTCACAAATTTTCATTAGATTATTTCTAACTGCCACAGTATGTATTCAAAATGTGACTTTAAACTTCTCATATTGAAAATCAAACAATTACATCATTGTGTGATTATGAACATAGTATAGTCAAAGTTATAGAATTATAGAATCATTAGACTGTGTATTCCTGAAGGGAAATAATGGTTATAAATATAGCTCAAGAATGAAACCAAGCTTAAGTGATTTGTATGGGAAAATGATATTCTTACATGGAAAGAAATACCAGAAAAGTGAAGAATAAACCAGACCTTGTTGAAATGTACATATATGCTCCACAGAGCTCTGGTTATATAGCTGTACATTTCAATACAGGAATAAGGACAAATGATAGTTGCATACTGTAATAATGCATTTTATATATAGCAGTATGAATCATCTCCAATTTATATTGGAATAATAAAGACATAGAACTTGCCACTGGATTTCTTCACCAGCTTTTTCAGCTAAAGGATGACAGAAAAAGAAATTTCTCCATTCTCTTTTAAAAGGAAGAAAATAGTGGAGTAAAGAAATGGTCAAGCTACATCTCTGGTTCTATTCCCTTTATTGCATGTCTGACATATTGCTTTGAGTATCTGAGCTTTTATTGAGCCCAGCAAAGACAAAAGAAAGATATTCTGTTCTCACTGATCTTCTTGGCTATGGCAAATTGGTAAATCCCTGATGTGAAGGTGGGGAGGTGGGAAGGGCAACCGAAGTTTTGCAAGAACACTAACATGTTGGGATGGCAAAGCAGCAAAACCTTCCAATTTCCAGATGGAGCATTGTTAATATTCTGGATTTGTGGCACTGCACCTTTTTGAAACAAATAAAACCAAGCAGTAAAAAGCAAAGTTCATTTGCCATACGGCTGTTTATTTCTCTTTGTTACAACTCAGATATAAATAGTATATAGTTTCTCAATATAGCACATCTATACACACATACAGCAGGTGTGTACAATATAGCACACCTAGATTAACCCAAGCAAACCTCCTTTTGATTGCATTGAATTTGTGTCATCATAGTGTAAAGGATTTTCTCCTTCAGTTGAAGTATAAGATACATCTGACAGCCGTAAGGAGAGTATGAGGAAAACATACATTTAGGACTGAAAAGTGTAAAAGGGGAAGCAGCACGTGGATGTAAAAGCACACAAGATAACGCACGTGGTCGGTTGATCAACATTTTCCATCTGAAATTAGTTCTCATGAAAGATAGGATTCCAGCAATGCAGAGAAGTAAAGATTTGTTTAAAGAAAAGAGAAATGTGACTGGCAGCATCTCTGTCTCATCATCATTAGACTAGACGAAAATTTCTGATACACAGCAGACAATGACCAGAGAATGGCAATATCTCCATTATGCCTCAAACTCTTATGGCTGTGACTGGGGCTAGTGGGGGGATAATACTTTCTCCCCGTGGCTTCTCCAACTGTTTGTGATCCATGGAAATGCCTGTCTAGACATTTGAGAGTCGCATAATAGAAAAGAAGTATCAAGCTAATATTAATTTGAACTCCAGACCTTCCCTGTTTTCTCTCCTCTCCTCTCCTCTCCTCTCCTCTCCTCTCCTCTCCTCTCCTCTCCTCTCCTCTCCTCTCCTCTCCTCTCCTCTCCTCTCCTCTCCTCTCCTCTCCTCTCCTCTCCTCTCCTCTCCTCTCCTCTCCTCTCCTCTCCTCTCCTCTCCTCTCCTCTCCTCTCCTCTCCTCTCCTCTCCTCTCCTCTCCTCTCCTCTCCTCTCCTCTCCTCTCCTCTCCTCTCCTCTCCTCTCCTCTCCTCTCCTCTCCTCTCCTCTCCTCTCCTCTCCTCTCCTCTCCTCTCCTCTCCTCTCCTCTCCTCTCCTCTCCTCTCCTCTCCTCTCCTCTCCTCTCCTCTCCTTTTTTCTTGTACACTGCTACACTGATATAAAAGCATGGTTGAAGATACCAGTATTACTTTACAGAGCATTTTATCTTCACTAAAGAAATGTTTAATTCCAGAACAGGTAACTTAGAGCAGTGACTCAACTCCTTTTGTCTTCTTCAGTCTCAGTTTGAGGTTTTCTGTCCTATTTTTAGGGGATGACTGAAGTTCCCATTCTGAGCAGTAACACTACACTATTGCCCATAAGCGCAAAGGTAGAAGAGGGGATAGTCCCATTTTCAGTCTTACAGGTCAGTAATGTAAAATTCTGGCAATGTTTAATGACAGGCTTACTTTGTGCTAACTATACAAAGCTCATGCAAATAAGTAAATAAATAAATAAAGGTACCAAGAAGCTGACTCCTGGAGCAATTATTCTCACAATTTCTAAGCACTGGTTATTTAGGATGGCTATTTAAGTAAATCAATAATAATATATAATATCCTTTAAATACCTTTTTAATCGATAAAATCCCAATCAAAGTCTGAAAATAAAGAAATAAAGATGTGGTGCCCACAGCAAAACAAAAACATCCTAAATTTTCCCTTTGACATGAGACCCCAGAGATCCTGCAGGCTTCACTGTGCAGGAAGTTCTGAATAGGCATCAAGAGTAACTTGAGGGGAAAAGGCATCATAGCTCGTTCATTTTAATTCTGGATAACAAGGCAAAACTTATCTCCTGATAACTCTCTAGCTATTCTGGTGACAGAAACCTAAGTACAAAGCACTTACGCATGCACTTAATTTTAAACCAAGCAGTAATCCTGATTGAATCAAGAGGTCTACCTTTGTGCTTAAAGTAAAGCATGTGCTTAAGTACATTTTTGTATAGAGGCCTTAATTACATTATGTGTGTGAGAGGATATGATAATTTTAGCTGGCTTTCCCAGGAGAATCTTTAGTTAATAAAATAACTAGGTTTAATACTCCACAGAGTCGTATGGGAACAGAATTCTGCTCCTCCTCCTGTAGCCCAGTGCAGGGTAGACTGTAATTTAATTGTTGGAAGCACAGAAAGTGCTGAAATGCTGTATGGTTTAATATTGTACTGCCAAACCATGTTTGTTTCTATTATGGAATACCTTGGGAAATCCGCTGTGCAATGCTACTACTAGTTATTCATAAGAGTTTTTGAATTTACTGACATTCAGTACAAGACTTTAGTTGTTTTACTGGATCAGATAAGGGAGAAAAAGATCCGATCAACAGGAACTTTAAAAAAGGTGGATCAATTAAAACAAAAAAAGAAAAAAAGAAAAAAAAGTTTTATGTTCTTTCCTACAAAAACCACCTGCTCCAGTGAGGAAAATTCTGAATAATAAAAAGTACCCCCCTCCAAAAAAAAAAAAAAAAAAAAAAGTAGGGCATATCTGTGTGTCTGTTTGCAAATAATCCATTCAAAATCCTGCATTCTGATTATTCCATTTTCTCTCTTTATATGTTCAAAACTGTGTAAATTCAGTCCTGACGTGCATGACTCTGAGAGAAGGTGGTAAGCAGCAGAGGAACAACTGATCAATGTATTACAGATCATCAGACAGCATTCACCCCCAGACAAAATCATACCAATATTGAGGTTCTCATCTGAGCCTTTGGTTCTGCATGTCACCAAAATGTCTCCTAACAGAAGCAGCTGCTTCCAAAGCTGCTTGAAAACATCTCTTCAGGATAATAGTTTGAACTGTGCAGTGGCAGACAGGTGGAACCCAAGAGTCAGATTTTCACCTGGGCGGTTTACACCAACACCTGTGGAGCTTGGTGAAGATTTTCCCACTTTGGGGGACCTATTTCAAGTATTCATTTGTGTACAATAGGAATCTTTGCATAACAGTACAATAAACTGTGCAGAGCAGAAATTCTTAAAAGTAATTTCCCACAGGGGTAACTGACAATATGCCACTGGCTTCAGAAGGTGCAAATTCTGGTAACTGTTCTGAAATAAATGAAACAAAAGTGATTTACATCAGGTGATGATCTGACCTTCATTTCGCCTACATATGTTCTCAGCAGCAAAGATCATTATGCTTAAATAGCAAAGAGCAACAATTTCTGCTACTAAATGAATATGCCATAGTTTCATGCTATATTAGTTAGACAACATCAGAGTGTGTTTTTGCTTTAAAAACTGTAATTGGCTGGAAATAAAGAATAAAAATATATTGAGTAACCATTAGAAAGATATTTGAAAAAGTCAGAACAAGTAATTAAACAGGCAACATCATAATGTTTTTTAAGAATATTTATAGAAAAAAATGGTAGAGGATGTGACTCTAGAATTTAGTATACTTTATTATTGACCATTTTTACAAAGATAAAGTTTTAAAAAAACATATCCATGAGGAAGTGTTAATCTTAATAATGGCTCCCTAGATTTTTTTTTTATTTATTCTGTTCTCTACAGATTTGACTCACAAAGGGATTTATGCACATAAGTACCACCTCAGGTACTAAAATAACACAGTTTAGCTCGTTATAGTCTGTCATCAGATGCCACCTAGCCTCAAAGTTTGCCTGTAGCTCTACAGCAAGAGCTATTCCACAGATTTCCTTATGATTTGGATGCAATAACTCTTCTACACCTGTGCAACCTTTAGGGATGTGGGTCCCTTGCTGAATGAGTGGGGTGTCGTGGTAATGGGAGATGCTGAGAAGGTGGAGATACTGAGTGCTTTCTTTGCTTCAGTCTTTGCTCCAAGGACACTCCCCCGGGACTCCTGGACCCTGGAGGGAAGAGACAGGGTCTGGGAAATGGAGAGCTCCCCCCTGGTTGATGAGGGAGTGATTCGGGAGCATCTGAGTGGGCTCAACGCACACAAATCCATGGGTCCCAATGGGATGCATCCATGTGTGCTAAGGGAGTTGGCAGAGGTGATTGCCAAACCGCTCTCTATCATCTTTGAAACGTCCTGGAAAACAGGAGAGGTGCTTGAAGACTGGAGCATAGCCAGTGTCACTCATCAAGAAGGGCAAGAAGGAGGATCTGGGAAACTACAGGCCAGTCAGTCTCACCTCTGTCCCTGGAAAGGTGTTGGAATAGCTTGTTCTGGATGCCATGTCCAAGCAATTGGAAGAGAAGAAGGTTATGAGAAGTAGTCAGCATGGATTCACCAAGGCAAAGTTGTGCTCAACCAACCTCATTGCCTTCTATGATGGCATCACCAGCTGGGAAGGTGGGGGAAGAGCAGTGGACGTTATCTACCTTGACTTTAGCAAGGCTTTTGATACTGTCTCCCACAACATCCTGCTAGCAAAGCTGAGAAAGTGTGGGACAGAGGAATGGACAGTAAGGTGGGTTGAGAACTGGCTGATTGGCTGAGTTCAGAGGGTGGTGATGGGCGGCGCAGAGTCCAGCTGGAGACCTATGACAAGCAGTGTTCCCCAGGGGTTGGTGCTGGATCCGGTCCTGTTCAACATCTTCATTGACAACCTTGACAAGGGAATAGTGTCTGCCCTCAGCAAGTGTGCTGATGACACAAAGCTGGGAGGAGTGGCTGAGATACCGGAAGGCTGTGCTGCCATTCAGTGAGACCTGGACTGGCTGGAGAGATGGGCAGGAAGAAACCAAATGAGGTTTAACAAGAGCAAGTGTAGAGTTCTGCACCTGGGAAGGAACAACCGCACATATCAGTACAAGCTGGGGGACGACCTGCTGGAGAGGAGCTCTGAGGAGAAGGACTTCAGGGTCCTGGTGGACAGCAGGTTGACCATGAGCCAGCACTGTGCCCTGGTGGCCAAGAGGGCCAACGGGATCCTCGCGTGCATTAAAAGGAGTGTCAAGGGTACTTGACACAAGGTGTGCCAGCAGGTCAAGGGAGGTAATCCTCCCCCTCTATTCTGCCCTGGTCAGGCCTCACCTGTAGTACTGTGTCCAGTTTTGGGATCCTCAGTACAAAAGACAGGGATCTCCTGGAAAGAGTACAGTGGAGGGCCACAAATATGATATGGGGCCTAGAGCATCTTCCCTATGTTGAAAGGCTGAGAGACCTGGGTATGTTCAGCTTGCAGAAAAAAAGACTGAGAGGGGATCCTACTGGACAAAATGTCCAGCATACAACTTAACAAAAACATCATATGATGGGTGAGCAATTGGCTGAGGGGCAGGGCTTAAAGGGTTATGGTTAATGGGGCCACATCTGGCTGGCGGATGGTCACTAGTGGGAACTAGTGGGAACCCCCCAAGGCTCCATTTTAGGGCCAGTCCTCTTCAATGTCTTTATAAATGATTTGGATGTAGGACTAAAAGGTGTTTTGAGCAAATTTGCTGGCAACACCAAACTGGGAGGAGTTGTGGACTCTGTTGAGGGTGGAAAGGCTTTGCAGAGAGATCTGGACAGATTGGAGAGCTGGGCAATCACCAACTGCATGAAGTTTAACAAAGGTGAGTCCCGGGTCCTGCACCTGAAACGGGGCAACATGGCTATACGTACAGACTGGGTGATGAGATGCTGGAAGGCAGCCCTGCAGAGAGGGATCTGGGGGTTGTAGTTGACAGCAAGTTGAATATGAGCTAGCAGTGTGCCCTGGCAGCCAGGAAGGCCAACCGTATCTTGGGATGCATCAAGCACTGCATTGCTAGTCGGTCGAGGGAAGTGATTGTCCCACTCTAATCTGTGCTGGTCCAGCCTCACCTTGAGTACTGTATGCAGTTCTGGGCACCACAGTACAGAAAGGACATTAAAGTGTTCGAGACTGTCCAGAGGAGGGCAATGAAGATGGTGAAGGGCCTAGAGGGGAAGACATATGAAGAGCGGCTGAGGGCACTGGGCCTGTTCAGCCCGGAAAAGAGGAGGCTGAGGGGGGACCTCATTGCAGCGTACAACTTCCTTGTGAGGGGGAGTGGAGAGGCAAGTGACCTATTCCCTGTAAACACCAGTGATAGAACCCATGGGAATGGTGTTAAGCTGAGGCAGGGGAAATTTAAGCTTGACATCAGGAAGAGGTTCTTCACTGAGAGGGTGGTTGCACACTGGAACAGGCTCCCCAGGGATGTGGTCACTGCATCAAGCCTGTCTGAATTTAAGAAGCGATTGTACTGTGCACTTAGTCACATGGTCTAAACTTTTGGGCAGACCTGTGCAGTGCCAGGAGTTGGACTTGATGATCCTTATGGGTCCCTTCCAACTCAGGATATTTCATGATTCTATGATTCTATGATCTCATCAATGTGTATAAACACCTGAGGTGTGTGAGACAGAGAGATTTGGCCAACCTCTTTTCAGTGGTTTGTGGGGACAGGACAAGGGGTAATGGCCACTAAATGGAGCACAGGAAGTTCTGCACCAATACGAGAAAGAACTTCTTCACGCTGAGGTTTATGGAGCACTGGAACAGGCTGCCCAGGGAGGTTGTGGAGTCTCCTTTGCTGAAGATATTCAAGGCCGGTCTGGACACCTACCTGGGCAGCCTGCTCTAAGGAACCTGCTTTGGTAGGGGGGTTGGACCTGATGATCTCTTGAGGTCCCTTCCAACCATCACAGTTCTGTGACTCTGTGAACCTTTTCAGTGAAGGAGGAAAGGATTAACAGCAGCATCCATTTTGTGTGGGATTACACAACAAAACCATGTAGCTCTTTCTTTGGGTGTCCACATGCATGCAGCGTCAGTGTAAGTCTGCTCTTCAGTGACTTCCACAGACTGCAGAGTAACAAAGAAATTACTATTTTAATAGATACATGTTTAGAAGTGTCCTCCCAGAAATGTGGGCAAAGCTGACTTCTTTTCCAGCACAGTGTTAATAGTTCTGTGGGTGTATAAGTCCTCACACAAGATTTTAGGGAAAAGGTTTGATATAATGAGCCTCAGTGTTAGTCAGGAAATTGCAGTTAAAGAACTCATTTTCAATAATGTTACTATTTACAGGCTTAACCTTGTTTCCATCTGAGTCAGCAAACAACATCCAATGATTTCAATACTGGAGGCTGAAACACTCAATACCTTTCAAACTATAAGGTCAGAACACTAATTCTTGATATATATACCCCCTGCCAGTGAGGGAAAGAGGAGAATAGATGAAGATCTATAACATATATGTTCAGAAATTTGAGTCCTTGGTTCATCTGCATTCAACTTCTATTTAAATATGTAAAAATTCTGAAGCAAGAGAGAAACTAACTAGGTAAAGTCCACACATATTAGCCTAAACTCAGATTAACTTCGAGTTTTTGCAACAAGAAGCACCCTGTTTCAATCACTTGAGTAGCTCAAGTTAAATTGCTTGAATGGCTAAAATTTAGTCATATTCTTAAATCTCTACTGAACAGAGACTGGATTAGTTTTATTTTTGGAATGTTTTACATGTAACATTTGCCTAAATAATTAGGCTCCAGGACTGAAATCTACTGAATAATTTTAATTTAGAAAGGATAGAGGTAGGAAGGGAGAGGAAACACTTTCCTTCTTTTGTGAAAATATGGAAAATCTTAGACAGAAAGGGACCGCTGGGGATTACCGTGTAACCATCCATGCCATTCTCCCCCACCTACCTCACTGTACATTTAAAATTATTTATTGCTTTATTGCTATTCACTTCACAGGGCTCAACTAATTTGAGAACTGTTAGCATGTCTCCCCTCCGTTTTCTGATCTTCAGACTAAATAACCACAGTCCTCTCAAATTTTGCTTGTAAAACATCTTTCTATAGGTCTTTGATCATTTATACCACTCTCCTCTGGACTGTCTCTGCTTTCTTCACATCTTTCTTAAAATATAGTAGCCTGAACAGGAGATGAGACTTGAGGGCTTTACAAGAAGATTGAAAAGATGACTTGTCATGATTTATATGTGACACTTCATTTTATACATCCTAGTACAAGTGGTTAAAATTATTGATTTATGTACAGATTATTATCCTTTATATCCCCAAAACCATTTATGGCAAAACTGCTGTATTGGCAGCCCTCTCTGATCTTGTATTTGTGCAGAAGTCTTGAGTTTGGTTACACAGAATAAAAATAAGCATAGTACTTTGGTCTGGGCCTTATTAAACTGCCTCTTATTTATTCCAGACTATTATTCTAAATTGATAAGACTATTTTGAACTCTAATGCTGTCTTCCGAGGTACCTATAATTCATCCTGATTGTACATAATCTACAAATATTATTAAACATGCTCAATTCCACACATCATTACTGAAAACAATGGATAATACCAAAGCCAAGACAGGCCAAAGTATTCATCCCCCCTTCTTTGTCTGCGTTGCTCGTCTTTAATAGAAACCCATTTATAACTATTTTTGAATTCAGTTTTCTAACTTGATACACTTACAGTAGTTGCTCAGTCCGCATTTTCTTCGTTTATTTACAGCAATGTCTTTCAAATCATGTCAGAATCTTATGACTCACAACCACTTCTTGAATGAATCCTTTTTTCTCTTCTGTTGAAGAAAACTTGATTTTTTTTGACAAACTCTTATTCTGAAATATATGTTATTTTTTTATCCTTTATTTACAGGTGGGTTATTTGGGTATTGCTCCTAATCTACTTGGCCTAGAATCCCTTTATCTACAATTTTCCCATTTAAAAATCAGGTACTATTCTTGTCTTTTACATGTATGTTAAGTTTCCAATCACTCTCATTTTTTACTCACCTATTCTTCAGATGTGTGTTGCATTATTTCAGCCCATGCAGAAATAACAGGAAAAGTACACATTTATCTAAGAGATCACCAATTTAATATTTATTTTATTTTATTTTACTTTATTTTTTATTTTATTTTATTTTAATCTCAATTTATTACGTATATATTATGTACATTATTTATTATTTGATTTAATTTATTTTCATTTTTAATACCTATGTATTTATTATTCATTTATTATTAGTTATTTATTTTGGTTATATGAAGCTTTGTTTATTTTTTTTTAACAATGTAGAAAAAATCTCTTGGGCTTTACATCACCTCCATCACCTCTTATTCAGCTCAGTAGCTGATAGAGAAAAAAAAAATCCAACCCTCCAAAACTCTCTCTCATCTTTATCTTACCAGTTTTATACATATGTAATGATATATATCAACTCTTCTAGCCCTCACTAGTGGCATTTCATTTTGTTCTTTCCATTTTTTTTTCTTACTTGTTTATACAATTCTTTTTTTTTTTTTTTTTTTTTTTTTTTTTTTTTCCATCCTTATGAAGTTGGTATAGCTTCCATAGTTTCTTAATACTATTTTTCTTCGAATCTCAGATCATCACCACTGATGTCTTCAGTTTATATCTTTCCTTAGTATTTGCCAACTCTCCAAACTTTTTGCCACCGGAGAAGCTCCACCAGGACTCCTTTCCTGTGAAATCTAACCTATGAACTTTTATATTTGTGTTAATGAAGACAAATTATGACTGTTTCAATTAAAATATTAAAATGTTAATAAATATTCTGATAATTAAGCTTAGTCTTATCATTTTATTTTCTTATCAAATTTATTTTTGTTTTAGGGTAACCTAATTTGCTTTACCCATGCATCTTCTCAACCAATTTCTCTACTGGGTAGACTCAAAACCAGTGGAATGTGGCTTTGATCTATTTTAATTTATTTTTCTGACAAAAATATAACCAAAACAAGCACTAAGAACTTAACAAAAGGCGTGGGTTCTACTTTATTGCTTTTCCTATTAACATCAGTGTTATCTTTTGAACTATCCTGTTAGCTGATTAAAAAAAAAGCTTTATTATTTGATCTTTCCATTTTGTTGGCATATAATAAGCTACCTTTTATCATGTTCTTCTGTTACCCTTCGATTTTTTATGCAGGCTTTCAATATATTTATCTTGAGATGCATTACACTTCAGGAATGGACATTTTCTTATGCTTCTTTTCATGATACTCTCTTCATGATATTCATGAAGAATAAGAACAGCTTACAGCAGAACTCCTCTCCCAGACATTTTGCATTTCAAAGAAACGTTATTGCTGTACTACAGCACAGTAGAGGAACACCACTATGGTACATTCATGGTGCACCAATCCACAACTGCAGTGCAAATGTGAGTACTTGCTCAAGTGAGCCCATTTGATCTCATAACTGACTGCATGATTACACTACGGGCACACACATATGCAAATATGTATATAACAAATTTTATGCTGAGCACTTGAAAAATCAAATTAGCAAGAAGACGAAATAACTCAAAAGCTATTTCAAAAATGACATTCAACATCAGTGAATGCATTACAATCTTGGAAAAAATATACTTACACTTTTTCTCTGCACTACTAAAACAGTAATTATAGTTCTATACAATGTTGGTCCCAAACAATTATAATAAATATTTTACATGTATTTCTTTCTTCATGTTTTCATTTATTGAACCCTATGCAAATATGAATTTCACACAAACGTAGAAAGATCAGCTAGGCAAGATTCTTCTTTATATTCAGTGGGAACACTTTATTTTTCCTCCATTGATGGCTTCTCTACATCTATGTGTATATTGTAATGTTTTAGTATATTATATGAACAAAAGAAGTGAACATGTAAAAGTGTTGGTATAAGCTTGGTAACATGGTAGGGCTTTTTCTTTTTCTGCTTGATGAGCAGAGAAGAGACACTAGAAAAAGGGGAAAAATAATTTATAAAAAAGGAGGCATCAAACATCCAGGCATAAGTGGAAAGTTTTAGATCTGCTAAAAGTAAAAAACAAATAAACCATGACTATATACTCTGCACCATCACCCCAAGTTTCCAAGCCAATTTAAGACGGCACCCTAGAAATGAGGAGTTCATAAATGTTAAATTAGACAGACTTTGCTCTGTGATACAAACCATGGCTGTGACCTAAAGCAAGAATATACAATGCCTTTCAGTTTGAGAGTCTGTCACTCTCATTCCCTTTGATGCTCTTCTTTCACTTTCAGGAAGAGTGCACAGGGAGTTCAGGTTTGTGGCCTGCTCCCCTGTTGTCCCTCATCTTACAGGCACTGAAATCCAGATGAATCCTCAAGCTGCACAAGAAACACACACACAAAAAAATCCCATTCACTTTCATCAGTAACTATTTTCTATGTGAAAGTTTCTATCAGAGAGCCACTGAGCCTTATTATACAGTCATCCAGCTCCAGTTACCACATAGTCATTCAAGATGAGCATTATAGAAATTCCCATGAAAGGTTTCTTCATCTGAATGAATCCTTACCAAGGTGCTTTCTTCCTCCTACTTTGAGGTGTCATAGAAGTGAATGAGTCTCTGAGGGTGCTCTGACTCCTGCAGATCACAAGGGCCGCTGTGGCCCCTGATAACCTTCTTGGCTACCTTCACTCCAGGTATAGATAGGGAAGGCTGAGTCAGCACGCTAGACTATCATCCCTTTGTTAGAAACTTGTCCATAAATATTAACTATAGGACTTTGTTTAGTTATCCTGTAGAAAACTTCTCTCTGTGTTAAAATTACACATATTTAAACATATGCTTGGAGTTTCAGCTTCATGGTGAGAAACTTGAGACCTCTTCTGTCATTAAAAATAGTTTAAATCAAAACAGAACCAGACTTGGATTCTGTCAGAGCTACATAAAGTGTGTGCCATGGATGGTTCTTCCAAGAAAAGTAAGTGATGGTTCACACCCTTCTGTCCCTCACTAAGTATAACAAAGTATATCATATCAAGAATTTAGGGCATCTTCAGAAATCAGCATAAGGTGGGAGGATTCTTTTGTTCTGTGTCTGCATCCTGAGTAGACTGGTATCTGTGTTGTCTTTTCTTTGAAAAAGGTACCAAGAGCATTGTTTTGGGGGACTGAAGGGAACATACTCATTAAAGTTAGAGCACATGGTAAAATGTCTGGAATTTTGTCTTTGCTAATGCTTCTACTGCTGCTGGCAGGAGGAAACAACTGGAGATGAATTACTGGTCTTAACTTCCCTAATTAAGGAAGAGCTGCAGGGAATACATCATGGGCAGTAGGAAAGAAACTGAAGAAAAAGATTTTTTTCTGGTTTATTCTTCAAGTGATTCATGACCTGCAATACATCATATGCAGTCCTGATTCAACAAGATTCTTAGGCAAGTGTATTGCTTTAACTTGTAACCCTCTCTGAAAACTATGGGAAAATTGAGTAGGTTTCATTTTAGAAATGAAAGACTAAGCACAGACAGAGTTTAGACCTGAAAAGAACTATTTCCATTGTATTGTTTTGATCAGTACTTGACAATTTTTTATATCAGTCATTTGTCCTACCTTAGTATCTGATCCCCTTCAGTGGAACAAAATAATGATGTCTCTCAATACAGGGATATGGCTTTATTCACTATGAATTTAACAAGTCTGTGAGAAGTTATAAAGTGCAGAACTCAGAAACAAAAACTTACTTTCATATGTAGGTACTATTTATGTGACATCATTCATAGAGTAACAGACCTAGAATATAATGAGGTTAGTATTTTCCTTTTCTTATGTCATAATTTCTACAATTATTCTGTCATAATTTCTACAATATTTCTACATAATTTCTACAATAATTTGTACGAAACCTTCCTGAAGAAGGCTTTACTTCAGCACTCCTATAAGGGAAAAACACCTGGCTATGTCATATATGCCACTCCAATGCTGTTCTTTCTGGGGAAGAATAAGGCATGTAGTAAAAGGCATAGGATATTGTACAACAGTTTGTCATGATAAACGGGACAACAAGCTCCTTTTGGAAGTGGAGGAAGAATTTAGAGGGATAAAATTCAGGAAATGTATAAAATGCAATTACTTGCATTTAATAAATGAGAAGCGGCCAGCAGTCAAAAAGCCTATTGCTAAGTCTGGATATAGCATGTCCTTTAGCACATGGGGACACTGTGCAATCTCCTAAGGATGACAAAGGTGCCATATTAATTTGGGCTTTTGTACCAAGTCCCAAGACAAATCCTACTGGAGCAACACAACATTTCAAATGAGTGTGTCTTGTTCAAATTTATAATGATATTTTCAGCAACAGTTAAAATTTATGTATTTCTGGATATCAGTTAAACCTCATAGCCTAGGTAAATGTGTGAAAGGATGTTTACCTACCAGTATTATTATTGGGTGTTCTGATTTTTAGTTCTTTAATATTATTTAGTTCCTAAATTCTTCAGATGAATTAAGAAACATTAAACATGAACATAAACACGATCCCATCTCCATCCTGCAAAAGTCCCAAGTATCTATGACATACAAAAAAGGCTGCCATTTTTAAAGACATGAAATATGTTTAAGTTCATTTAAGAAATAGAACATTACTCTTGGGTTTTCATTTAAGTATGATTTCTGAAAACTATTTAATAAAAAAAAAAAATAGAAATGGTGACGTACAGAAAATGACAAGTGAGAAAAAAAATATTAAAAAAAATATCCAAGGGATAGCACAGGGAACTAAATGGGGGAAAATTACTTTCACTTTAGAGAGAGCATTATGTAGGCAAGGCAAATTTATTAACACGGTTGGATAAAATATAAAGGGTTTTCCTAATTTCAGAGACTTCAAAAGAGACTTTTTTAGAGACAGTATTAATATCAAAGCCAGTTGTCACTATTATTAAAATGTTCTCTGCTCTTCATTAGTCACAAATGATCCCCTCGACTCACAAAAAGGTACTCGGTAAATTAAAAGCTTTTATGTAACACTCCAACAAAAGTTGAATGACTCCAGAGTTAAAAGGCAACTCTTGTGTCTGCCAATATTCAAAGTGGTATCCATTTTTTTTTCCTTTTTTAAAAGTAGCAATTTCCTTAGGGTATTTACTCATTTATAGATCTATTAAGAGACTGATTAGGAGTGGACAATTAATGAAATGCTTTGTCATCCTGAGTGCTCATGAGCAATTATGAAAGGCCTGGTTTTGCATTGTGGACAACCTGGTGGTGCCATGTAAAATCCCTCTGGAGGATAAACAGCTCTATCTTTCCACAGAGCTGAGCAAGAGCCAAATTTATGTCTGCGTAAGGGCAGAACAGTAATTCTATGTGTTGGTGCTTTTTCTGAAGTGGCATTTCTAAGGACTTTAGAGTCCTTAGAAGAAGAGTTTGTTTGTCAGTAATGTTAGCCAGAACACTGTTCATCCCTCCAGTGGGCTGCATTGTGTGACTCTTAATCACTGCTTAATTGCAGTCTCATGCTCTCATGCTGCTGAATGTAATGGGAGCTCCTCACTGACTTACATGGTGAAAGTCTAGCGGAAGGGATTATGAGATTTTCTACATGTAGATTGAAAAATACCACACATGATGCAGTGAAATTATCGTGTTTGCTCACCACTAGAATCATGTGGTAGTTAGCTTGAAATAATGCCCATGGTACTTAGAGATTTCCTTCCACTGAACCAGACATCATTCTGAAGTTGGGATTTGGAGACCAATGAAAACATTGGTGTTTTCATTGTAGTGGTTTGTATTTCCATTTTCCTACTGTGCTGTTAGTGGTATGTTTTTTTCTGGTGTGTCTTTAATTTGTGGTATGGTTGTTGCCAGAACAGAGGGTGTCACACTGAGAACCAGATTTCTGGGATATTATGCCTCCTGATGCTGATTTTCTTTGTGACTTCAGTTAAATCACTTTTGCCTTTTGTGCCTCAATTTTTCTATTTATAAAATGGTAAAATAAAATGGTGGGCTAAGGCTGAATTAATACCTTTATTCTGAAATATAAAGGTAATGGAGTTGTACAGAGTATTAATTATTATATCCTCTCTCCCTTTTTATTGGATTTATATTTAATTCAGTTACAGAGAGAAGCTTTGTTCACATAATAACATTTTCTGCTGCCTTTGAGGCTCATAGGAGTGAGCTTGTGGGAAGGAAACTGGTAAGTGTTTGAATTTAGAAATGCTGCTACTTTCAGTGTATTTAAAATGCTGTTAAAGTTGGGACGATTTAAATGTGTGAAATTTCAGATGTCTCATTGACACACATCACAAATTCCTTCATTGCCTGAGGGAGCTACAGCAAAAGGAAAAGTTGGAGTCTTTTAGTTTCACAGTTAAGGCAGCTTTTTTTGAAGTGAGTTAATGATGGAGCGTTTGCCTCTGTGGTTGTAACAGAGCAATCTGTCACTGTGAGAAGACTCCTGGGGTGACTACCAAGACATGTTAACTAGCAATGGTACCTCCATTTTACATGACCCATTGCTCACCCTGGTGTTGCAATATACTCTAGCCAGATTCCTGTGTGGGTAATGTGAATGGATCCACATTTCAAATAAAGGCACAGGCCAACCCCAGCTAGCAAAAGTTAAAGGTAAGGGAACTGTGTTGATGAATGCAAGTTGAGGGTCTGACCAGAATTCTTTTTCTATTCATGTCCTAAGCATTTAGATAATATTGCCATGAATAGAGGTGCACCTGGTGTGTTTTGTCAAAGAGCTGGCTCCCTCTCACATGCCCTTTATTGCACACCCCACAGCATGCTGTGCTCAGGATATATTGTAAGTACACACTCATTGATCTTTTCTCCATATGATGACAGATATAAATTTTTTGCCACTGCACCTTATGCTAATGTTTGAATGAAAATGACTAGTATGCATTGCAGCACACCAGGTTGTGCTTTACCTTCCTATAACCCTGTATTCATTTATGTAGCAATATGGCGACACAAGGTTTCTGGGCCCACCTCTATACCTCAGCTCCAGAACAGCATAAGATTTTGGTGTATATGAGTTCCCCTACTTTGTTTATTAGCAAAGAAACCAACATTTCTGGGCTGGAAAAGGATGCAGAGTGGTCTGACAAAATTCTGCCCCTGGGCATGGGAGAATCAGGGCAATGGTTTTTGACATAGCAAAGCACGGATTCATTTCAAAGTTGTACTTTGCGCTTAAAAGAGACTTTTATGCTTAAATAAGTCTTTTATATTTAAATGAATCTTTTAGCTATGCTGGATTTAATATGATTGACACAGATTCTGCCATTCAAGTCTTCCATGACTGAGTAGTGGATGCATTGGATATTTGGAACAAGAAAAAAAGTCGACATGAAAAAAGAAAATTGACCTCTTCCCTTTTCACCTTTGTTCAGTATGTGACGTAATTCTAAATGACATATGGCTGGAGGAAGGAAGTCTCAAAAATATGCTGTGATATTCTGAATGAAATTCTCTACTATAGTCACTGGTAACATCCCCCATTTTGATTCATCAAATGTGGGATTTCAGCTGATGTCTATAAAATAAAAAAAAAATAATAAAATAATAAATTAGACAATTAGAAATGAAAAAAAATGCTGTATAGCTCGTATACTATACCAGATCTCAGAGAATAGTATATTCTCTATATCTAAATTTTTTTTTTCAGCTTGTGAAGTGATACTCTGGAATTAAAACTGAAGATTGTGAAAGTTGTTTGAAAGAAGAGACCTGAACTCATCTCACAGAGAGGGAATACAGCAATGCCAAAATGCACTCTGTCCTGGGTGACCTGGAGTCAATAATAAATATCCTGACATTCTATTAAGGTAGTAAAGTTACAACACTAATTAAATGTTTCTAGTTTGACTAGCATGGTTTTCAAGTGTGGGCTGCAGTTGGGACTCAGTATCTTGGATATATTTTTTTTCTTTTTTTTTTTTTTTTCTTTTTCTTTTCCTTTTTTTTTTTTTTTTTCTTTTTTTCTGCTAGTTCCAGTAATATGTGCATTCAGGCCCAGTCCCTTAAGGGTTGCAGATGATGTAATGGCATATTCCTGTCCATGTAAACTGAAACTCAGAGTCAAGAGATTCCTTGTTGGGTCATGTCTACTTTGTTTTTATTATGATCGTGTGCAAGGACTGGATTGTGATTTTCTTTTCATGTCACACTGCTCTGTACGCAAATAAATAATCTGTTCTATGTGTTGTAATTAACAAAGTCTCATTTTACCTGGAATTTTGTCCCATATTCTCTACAGATATCAACCTCAATAAACTCATTTTTATTCCATCACTGTTTGAAGACTCTGTACTAAACTAATTTGCCTATATCATCCCACTGCCCATTTCCTCCCTGTGAGATCATGGTTTTTTCTCAGCCTGCATTCAAGTGCTCTTTTGATACATGTGGGCCATCATAGATTGTCTGTGCACCTTTTTTCCCCTACCAGAGTGCTTTGGCTGTGGCTCAATAAGAGACAGCACGTGCCATGGCTGGTATGTTGTGGTGTGCACACTGGTCAATCAATTTTGTTAGCCAGTCACTACCAAACATCAGGGATTCCTGCTTCCCATTCTCTGTCTTTTCCTAAAGGGACTCATTTAAAATGGCCCTCTTCTACTAGCTTCTGCATCAGATACCAGCTTTTGGAAGACAGAGGAACTGGGGCCCCCATCCAGTCTCTGATTTGACTGAAGTTGTGTCATAAATGCGACTGACAGACAGACAATATGATCAAGATATAAGATCAAGATGCAGAAAAACTAAATAAAAGTAAACTTATGAAAAGTTTTTATAAGCCGTAATACATGCCTGCACATGAAGGAAATACATATACCAGGGTACAGTACAAAATTGTCCAGAGTATGTTGGAAAGAAAAGCAGCACTAGCGTGGAACTTGCATTGTCTCGCTCTTCAGTTTTCCCAATGCAAGTCCTTCCAGTGCTCTGGGCTATCCCTTTACCTGGATGTTAGGAATTGCTTAACTAGGGAAATAGCCCCTGATTTCTCAGATCCAGATATACTGAATATTTGTTCACACACCACTTGGTTCAGGCTATCCTGCCTTCTAATGAACATATCACAGCTATAGCTCAGCACTCCCCACATTTCCAAAAAGCATATGTTAAACAATGTAAGCAAAGAGAAACCATAACAGGCTTCGCTTGTCCTAACAGTCCATCTGTTTCCCACTCCCCGCTGAGCACATCTCCTTTCCTGGTTCCCTTTCAGGTGCACTCTTACCTTATGTAACGCTCTTTTTATTGGAGATTCATGCTGTGACCCTGTCAGGATTGCTACAGCAGGGGTGACCTCGGTAATGACTGTCCACAGCCTGCCAAGCTAAGTTGGTCAGTGTTAGCTGATTAAACTTTTAACAACATCCCCTGTGCGATAAAGGGCAAAATGACAACTTTGCCCATCGTCAAGGTGTCTGTATAATAAACTAATTAGTAAACCACACAGTCTGTGGAGCTTTTAATGAGTGCTATCGTCTGGCCTCTGTAATAAAAACCCCGTCTACCCCCTTTTGGGATTCAATTAAGGCACAGACTGTCACATGCTTGGCCTGGCTGATCAATGAATCCATTCCGACCTTTGTCAGAGCTGTTTGCAAGGTCAGTGGCACTAGTGAGGGAAGCCAGCCTGGTGGTGGGGAGACATACCCAACTGCACCCGACAGGCACCAGTATCAGCTGCTACTGTCCTCCTGGTCATTTGACCTCAGCAGAAGTTCCTCTTGCGTAGAGGTTAGCTGAAAGAGAACATGGCAATATGTGTGTATATGTATGTATATATATTTATATAATAATATATATGGGTACTGGTATTTATGAACAGAAAGGTTCCCCTCTTATTAAAAATGTTCATCAGTCCTTTGACATGTGGATATACCTATATATGTGTGTTTTTTCATGCACCACAATATGCTATCAAAAGTTTGGTCTCTAAACTTCATTCACTTTTATGCTCTAGATAAATACGCAAAACAAACATGGAAGAGTAGCTCTGTTTTACAAAACACGCACCACTTGCAGGTCCTTGAATACAAATAAATACTTATTACTGTACACTCCTAGCAAGGGTTTATAACCATTAAGATAATCTTTATGACACTCTGTGCAACAAATTACTACATTTTAATTTTACAGACAAGAGAACTTGTGTAACGATGGAACCAGATGCTCAGACAGGGCAGTGGAGACATCTTCAAAAAAAAAAAAAAAAGTTTCAGTACTTTCACCTCTGATTTCCATTGTCAGGAGGGTAAACAGGAATCATGAGTCTAATACAGCGAAGACAAGACCTGTGATGATACTGTCCTGACCAATGGCTGAAAACCTGAGTTCCAGACAAGATTATTGACAAGGCGTATATACTCCACCCACAGCCACAGTGCCACCACAATAGAGCTGATGACAAAAGGACCATTGTTTTTTGTCACTGCTATAGTTACTGGTTCCCGCCTTTCCCTCCAGACCTCGCAAACATCATTTCCTTCATCAAATGAGACAACGCCGTGTTAGGTTATATGTCAGTGTCATTAGATATCGCATCCAGCTGTGAAATATGTATGCAACCAAACAGGCAAAACTAGATGGAGTTGTCTTCTTCACTCTTCCCAGGTGAGAATCCTAACCTCTAAAAACATTGTTTTTTGTTGTTTGTTTGTTTGTGAGTTTTTTGTTTGTTTTTCTCTTCAGTCCTCTTATATCATTTGAATGTAATATTTTTTCCTCTGTCACCTTCTCATCATATTTTATGCTGTGAAGAATAAAGAATTGTTTAAAAGAAGATTTTTAGCTTCTGCTATACAAAGAAAGGAGAAAAGAAATTCAATCTCAATTGTTCTGGTGATTCAGAAATTTTGCAGTCTACATAGGCATAACCCATATGTATTTAAAGCGAAAGCCCAGCTTGTTTTGGTTTTACAGTTCTGAAGAACAGAACAAGTTGATTTAAGGGATAAAAAGGTGTTGCCCAGTATTTGCATTCCTGATATTTGCATAACTTTAGAGGTCAAATGCAAAGTAGATGCAGGACAGTGCCTTTTTCTATTTTGGTCAAAATATGACTAACCAATCAGAACAATAAGAGAGTTCACTTAGTTAACAAATAAGAGGCCTATTCATTTATGTATTTATTTATTTATTTTATACCCACTGCTTCAATGTTACATCCTATGTTACTCTTTGAGTCTCCTTCTTTTCATCTGGCACTCATACATGTAATCAGTCTTGTATATCCTACCATGATACTCAACTGTATCTCAGTTGCTGCTAGCTCCCTCTCTTACAAGAGCTGTTACTTAAAAGTCACAAACACTGGTGGTATTTAAGACACATTTTTCTCTCCACCGACTCCTTTCAGTGGTGATAAGCACATCTCCTACTGAGAGTGCATACTATTTCTTATCCTAGCCACAAAATGTTTGATTCAAAGTTATGGGTTTGGGTATTCAGCTCAGCTTGTGATAACTTAATCACATTATGAATGTAGGTCTATCTAAACCCATACAGTGGAAAGGTATATCCAAAATTATTTCAGACCACTATCTATATATTTTAGGGAGAGCTTTGTGTCACCAGCCAAGTCACTAATCTCTGCTCTCCACTAGGGCAGCAGAGATAGTTAGAGCTAAGGAGTACTCCACAGTGTTCCTTCAGTTATTGCCAAAAAACAAACAAACAAACAAAAACATGAAGGAAAAGGTGCTCACAACCTAAGCCAGGAACATAATTTTGTATTTTTCAGGCAAGCAAAAATGTTTATTTTTTGCTGGAACAAGCCGTGCTCTCATACACTAGTCTATCATGCACCAGCAGGAGGTTTCTTGTATCTGGTGGATATCACTGATTTCCTCCTTCCAAAGGCAGCTTAGCAATCAGTTTCAAAATTTAGCCTGTTAATATGATTGAGAGTGTAAGGAGTCAGTGGAATGGGAGATTTATACAAGAAAACTAAAGAAAGAAAAAGAGCAAAGACCAACTTACTAAAAATGAAACTGACATTTGACATTTTTTTTTTATCTTAATTTTGGAATTTAAGCAGGAAAAAAGAATACTTTTAATTAAATATTGTGATTTTCTCATTTTTCCCCTGCTTGAGCCATTCAACATTTAAAAGAAGTTGTTGATTTTACAATGTTAAGATTTTGTTTACTAAAACTAACAGAGTCAAATCTGAATTTAGATTTCAAATACCTCTGATTCAAGACAGACCAACCTTTAAATGTCTCTGTTATGGTTTTGTTTGGGTTAATTTTTTTTTTTTTTTCATAGAGGCTCATACAATGCTGTGTTTTGGATTTTTGATGAAAACAGTGGTGATAATACACCGATGTTCTAGCTATTTCAAAGCAGTGCTCACACACACCAAGGACCTTTCTGCTTCTTCTACTGCCTTGCCAGAGGGGAGGCTGGGGGTGCACCAGAGGCTGGCAGGGGGCACATCCAGGAGAGGTGACCCAACTGGCCAGAGGGACATCCCATCCCATTTGGCATGGTGCTCAGCAATAAAAGCTGTGGTAAGGAAGGAGGAAAGGGAGGAACATTCAGGATGGCATTTGTCTTCTCCAGGAACTCTTCCATATGCTGAGCCCTGCTTTTCTGGAAGTGGCTGAACTCCTTCCTGCCTGAATTCCTTGCTTTGCTTGCCTGCAGAGCTTTTGTTTTACCTATGTAAGCTGTCTTTATCTCAGCGCTTGAGTTCTCAAACTTCTATTTATCCAATTCTCTCCCCCATCCCACCTTCCCACCTGGGTAAAGTGAGCAAGCAACTGTGTGCTACTTAGCTGCCTGCTGCAGTTAAACCACAACAGTCTCCTTGAATTTTTTAATGGAAGATGTGCATTTTCATACTGTCTTCTTCTATTTCTGAACATGGTTATAGGTCATTGGAATCTGTTCTTTTCAGTTCTATATTTTTTTCAAGCATAAATCTGTGACAAAAAGTTATAGAGCTTGATAGTTCTAATTATGTTGTTCTATGCTGTTGAACTAAACCTTGGATTTATAAGAGAGGTTATAGTGACAATTATGCCTATATAATTTTATCATCCTCAAGACAGTGTATATCTATTTGTGTAGTAGTATATTATATGCTTACATGGTTCAACTTCGACAATTTTGCAAAGAAGTGAACAGTGATGAGAATACATAGATGTAAAAGAATTTTTAAGATTAAAAATTATTTTGTCAATAAAACATCCCTATTTTTATTTTCTCTCTCATTCTGCTTTCAGTATTTGAAACTGTGTCGAATTTGAAAGAATACAATATTTTGTTTCATTGTGGGTTCTGAGAGTCCTGTAGGTTTCCACTGTACTTGATCATTATTCACTGTGAATCTTTCTTCTGCAGTTCTGTGAAATCTGGCTCTTCTTCACAGTCATGAGAGCTAAGTGGCAGATGACTGAATAAGACAGTTCTTCTAGCTACACTTTTCCTTTGCAGTACGCAGTAATGGGAAATATTTTATGAAAACTGTCTGAGGAAAAGTGTTGAGCATCAATACAGTAAAAATAATAATTTTGTAAACAAAACAATTTACTGTTAAACTTTTTAGGGACACTTTGCCTGGGCATTTAACACCATCGTAGATATGCAAGATGTGGCTTATCCACAACCTATCAAAGCTTATCAAAATCAAAACTTATCCTTTACCTATCAAATACATATGGGATAGGCAAAGCAGGTCCCTTTACACTTGCTCTGTAGCATGGAAGATGAAATAGTGGAAAAAAGTATGCAAGAGCCATACCTTGAGAGAAGAACAAATATTTTAGCTAAACAGAAAGAAGCTGCTCCAATTTTTGAGAAGGGCTGGGGAGCCTTGACTAGCACCATGGTGACTTACATGTAGAGTCCACCTGCTGCTGATGGTGTTCCATGCAATCTGACTCTGTGTTGTTCAAGTGACTAAAATTTCATTTGGTTCATACAGTTCTTCCATTTTCAGTGCTTATTTCTTGGACAGATATTCACTTTAAACATGTAAACACTTGATCACATTTTCTTTGTGTAGAAACTGAATAAGAGGTTCCTATGTGTATTTATACATGTAATACCTAAACTGCCACAAATTCTAACCAAGTTTGGTAAGTTGAGATTGGAGTGCAACTTTGTAGCCATGAGAATTGCTCATGAATTTTATCTGGCATAAGACTCTGGTGTAAGTAAAAAGATAAATTGTGCCTGGATGTGTAACCATGATTTTCTTGATGTCTTAATTTTCATTTAAATGGATGTTGTTTAGTATTTGATATGAAAGAGTCACTGGGAAAATGCAGCTGGGCAAAAGGTGAAAAACGGTGAGAAAAGTATAAAACATGAATGGATTTTAAAAATATTCTCTTCATTATTTCAAAAACACTGTGAAAGAAGGCTGCTTACATGGATTTATTGATAAAATCAAGAAGTTAAACTTTTTCCCAAGTCAGCTATTGCTTCTTTACAAGAAAGCCTCATATTTTACTACTTGGGTTCAGTGTGAAGGAAATCTCATAAGAGATTAATTTCTTAATCAAGGGTTTATATACAATTCTGATTTAGCATCCTTGAAATTTCACCAATCACAGTTGAATTATGCTTATCAGTTTGCATTTTGGTTCATTTGAAATAATTCCAAGTACAGGAGGTTGTGAATTTGTAAATCTTTAAAAATAAAATGGACTGCTGAAGATGATTTGGGCTAAGATTTTCACTGCTTTGAAAATCAACTGGTGTGCTAGAAGTTGTCTTTCTGTTGAAAATGGAAATGCCTTGTACAAATTGACTGTTTAAACTTCATACCTTCTCAACAGACAGTATCACTGCCATCCTTTTAAAATGGAGATGCTAAGACCAGAATTTTCATAGCTTTATCAACATTTTTTTTTCTACTCCCCTTATTTTCTAAGTGTAGAGCACCAACTCCAACACAAATCAGTATGGAAAGAAGCTGCTCAGTGCCCATGGTAAAATCATAACCTGCAGATGCTTTTCAAATGAGACCTTTATTGACCTGCCCCAAACCAGCTAGTGAGATATAATTACTGATAAAATAAGAGTTAGTGACACTGGGTTTCTTTTTAATGTTACTTTTTAAATGTTACTTTTTTATTTTTTTTTTTTAAGTTATTTTTTAATGTGTTTCTATTACAATAAAACTGAAAAACATAAAGAACAGGTCACTTCCCTGAGACATTGCCTTAATATTGTTCTAGTTTTCCCTTAGTTTTCCCTACTTCATTTAGAGCATGATAACACTCAGCTGTGATGTGTAGCGTGAAACCCTCAGCCAGCAGGAGGATGCCTGGCCAGAAGTCCAGGCTTTGCGATGTCAGAGTGGATTCAGCACTACATTGTGACTTAGCACAGCATTTTAGCACACATTTACCTTAAAGGGAACTTAAGAATGTGCTTAAAATCAAATGACTTGAACTTAAACAAAATTTTAAGTGCTTACTCCAGAATTCAGGCCCTATTATCTAAATTTTGTACTGAATGGTTTCCTGAATTGGGGCCTCAAGGAGGAAGTCTCCTTTCCCTGCCTCTGAAATAAGAGACAGATTATTCTTTTAAGATTCTCTTCCATCTAGTGTTTAACCACTCTCACTTTCTTCTGAGCTTGCTCACAAAGCATTTATCTTATTTGTCAATGTTTGATATTAAAATAAATAAATAAATAAGGTATTAATCTCTGCAGTGACCTTTCTGCTTTATTTCTCCTGGAAAGTGATGCTGCATCTTTTGCAAGTAACCTCAAGGAAAGATATTATGCAGCATTCAAAAATATGGCTTTTATCCAGTTAATCATTGAGCATTACCTACTTTCATCAATGTTCAGAAGCTTAATTCCAGGATTACTCATCCCCCCAAAAACCCAAATAAGAAAATCAGAATAGACCCAAACAATAGAACTTTTATACCAGGATAATTAGAAAAGGAACCTATTACCCAGGATTATAATTACTGACTAACATATTAAATGACCTTTAACATTTACCTTAAGCCCCAGATTTCTAGAAAACCAGCAAGGTTATGAATGCCATATTAGTAATCTTTAATCTTTATTACTGCTGTGGACAGAATTTTAATGATTTTTAAATAGGCAGCGGTCACTAACATATCCCTATTAAAATAAAAAAAATCTCATAAAAAATTAAATGGATTAAGACTTCAAATGTACCATCATCAAAAGTATTATCTAATTATGGAGTTCAGTGAACAGGCCAAGTGAAATGGTTGGTAATATTAGTTACTTACCACATGGGAATGCCCAGGATTTATGCACAAATAGATTCTGCTTCTGTTGCAACATAGTAATTAAGAATTTGTCAGGGAAATTTGACCCTCTAGGGTAGATATTACTTTGTAAAATAAGAATGGCAGAGCACTAGTCTCCTTGCTGCACATAATTTAACTTGATTATTTATACATCAAAGGGAGTCTGCAGTGACTGCAGTATAATATTTAAGTAGAGGGATATTAGAGAAAGAAGCATCTAGTGAAATCTTTTTCCCAAATCTCCGTGAGAAAATAGAGGAAATTTTCATAAAGCATTTCATTTTGCATATAAATTGGTGCCTAGATTGTGCCTGTGAATTTACTGCTGTCAAATTTAATTTTTCTTTAATTCTTCAGGCCTAGATGTGAAAAGCTCTGTGTGCAGGCTGCAATTTTCAATGCTTACAGGTAGCACCCAGATCAATAATGTGTCTTTATGAGAAATTACCGTTAATGTTATTGAGTATGCATTTTGCTTTATAGGATAATAAGATAATATGAAATGCCAATTCATTCATTAGGAGAAAGCTAAGTGTTTAAATGAAATGGGTGACAGGTCTGAAAAAAGATGTAGTTGTGGGCAGGAAGTCAAGAATGGATTTTTAATGACCTAATACCAAAAGGTTTTTACCACTTATTTGCATTTGCTTCCTATAAACAATATTAACTTTAAAATAAAAGTGCTTGAATATTTAAATTGCAGCAGGTGATTCCACTTGAAAAAGCTATTGGAAATGCTAGATTTCTGGGAACCTCTCTGTCTAGCTTTTCCAAGGACCACTAAATGAACTCATCTTGTATAAAAATTAAAACAAAACTAATTTAAATTGACAGGCATGAAGTGAGTACCTTGTGGACATGGCCTAAAGCCAGAAGCTGGTATGCGAAAAATAAATAAAGAAACAAAAATATTGAGCTATATGTTTAAGTACAGTGTACTTCCAGATAAGGAAGGCGAAAATAGCAGGTTTTGAAAATAAAACCTAAATGGTTTGTCCAACAACAACAACAAAAAAATGTACCATTCTCCAATGAGACACAGATCTAGTGGTATTTTTTCAGAAGACTGCAGTCTCCTTGGAGTACCACATTATAAAAAATGTTTCTTCGTAAGAAATCAGTTGTTTAATAGATATATTCAGTATTTCACACCATGTCCACATGAAAGAAAGTTAACAGATTTTCTTTCTCTCCTTCCTTCCTTTCTTCCTTCTTTCCTTCCTTCCTTCCTCGGCTTGCCATCACTGAAACGTTGTGGGACCATTCCCATGACTGGAGTGCTGCAATGACTGGCTGTAGGCTCTTCAGAAGGGACAGGCAGCACAGAAGGGGTGGTGGTGTGGCTCTCTATATTAGAGAGTGTTTTGATGTTGTGGAACTTGAGGCTGAGATTGGGAATGATAAGGTTGAGTCCCTATGGGTAAGGATCAGCAGGAAGGCCAACAAGGCAGGCATCCTGGTCGGGGTCTGTTACAGACTGCCAAACCATGATGAGGAGACGGATGAGGAATTCTACAGGCAGCTGACAAAAGTGAAATCGTCGGCTCTTGTCCACGTGGGGACCTTCAACTTCCCAGACATATCCTGGACATGCAATACAGCTCAGAAGAAGCAGTCTAGGAGGTTTCTGGAAAGCGTGGAAGATAGTTGGAGATAGATGGAGAGCATAATGCAGCTGGCTAGTGAGCCTACCAGGGGAGGTGCCCCACTGGACCTTCTGTTCACAGAGAAGGACTGGTGGGACATGTGGTGGTCGGAAGCTGTCTTGGACAGAGTGACCACAAAATAGCAGAGTTCTCTATTCTTGGCAAAGTCAGGAGGGGGATCAGTAAAACCACTGTATTGGACTTCCAGAGGGCAGACTTTGAGCTGTGCAGGACACTGGTTGGCAGAGTCCCTTGGAAGGTGGTTCTGAAGGGCAGAGTGGTCCAGGAAGGCTGGGCACTCCTCAAGAAAAACATATTAAAGGCTCAGGAGTGGTCTGTCCCATGTGCCTAAAGACTAGCCAGTGTGGAAGAAGACTGGCCTGGCTGAACAGAGTTCTGGCTAGAGCTTAGGAAAAGAAGACAGTTTATGACTTTTTGAAAAAAGCCACTCAGGAGGACTATAAGGATGTTGTAAGGCTGTGCAGGGACAAAATTAGAAAGATCAAAGTTCATCTGGAGCTCAATCTGCCTACTGCTGTTAAAGATAACAGAAAATGTTTATATTTATAAATACATTAACACAAAAAGGAGGACTACGGAGAATCTCCATCTTTTACTGAAAGAGGGGGGGGGGGGAACTTGTTGACAAAAGATGAGGTAAAGGTTGAGATGCTTAATACCTTCTTTGCCTCAGTCTTTAGCAGCAAGACTAGTTGTTCTCTGGATACCGAGTACCCTGAGCTGGTGGAAGGGGATGGGAGTAGAATGTGGCCTTCATAATCCACCAGGAAATGGTTGGCGATCTGCTACAGCACTTAGATGTATGCAAGTCGACGGGCCCGGAAGGGATCCACCCAAGAAGGGTACTGCGAGAACTGGTGGAAGAGCTGGCCAAGCCACTTTCCATCATTTATCAGCAGTCCTGGCGATCGGGGGAGGTCCCAGTCAACTGGTGGCTAGCAAACATGACGCCCATCTACAAGAAGGGCTGGAAGGTTGACCCAGGAAACTATAGGCCTGTTAGTTTAATCTCAGTGCTCATGGAGCAGATTGTCTTGAGTGTCATCACGTGGCACTTGCAGGGCAACCGGGTGATCAGGACCAGTCAGCATGGGTTTATGATCTCCTTTTATGACAAAGTGACACACTGGGTGGACAAGGGAAAGGCTGTGGATGTGGTCTACCTTGATTTCAGGAAGGCTTTTGACACTGTTTCCCACAGCATTCTCCTCAAGAAACTGGCTGCTCATGGCTTGGACTGGCGTACACTTCATTGGTTTAGAAACTGCCTGGATAGCCGGGCCCAAAGAGTTGTGGTGAATGGAGTTAAATCCAGTTGGAGGCCGGTCACTATTGGCATCCCCCAGGGCTCAGTGCTGGGGCCAGTACTCTTTAATAACTTTATCAATGATCTGGATGAGGGCATTGAGTGCACCCCCTATAAGTTTGCAGACGACACCAAGTTAGGTGCGTGTGTCGATCTGCTCAAGGGTAGGAAGGCTCTGCAGGAGGATCTGGATAGGCTGTAATGATGGGCTGAGGCCAACTGTATGAAGTTCAACAAGGCCAAGTGCCGGGTCCTGCACCTGGGGCACAACAACCCCAAGCAGAGCTACAGGCTGGGAGATGAGTGGTTGGAAAGTTGCCTGGAAGAGAAGGACCTGGGAGTATTGGTTGATAGTCAGCTGAATATGAGCCAGCAGTGTGCTCAGGTGGCCAAGAAGGCCAACAGCATCCCAGCTTGCATAAGAAACAGTGTGGCCAGCAGGACTAGGGAAGTGATTGTCCCCCTGTACTCAGCTCTGGTGAGGCCGCACCTCGAGTACTGTGTTCATTTTGGGGCCCCTCGCTACAAGAAGGACATGGAGGTGCTCGAGCGAGTCCAGAGAATGGCAATGAAGCTGGTGAGGGGTCTGGAGAACAAGTCTTATGAGAAGCGGCTGAGGGAGCTGGGGTTATTCAGCCTGGAGAAGAGGAGGCTCAGGGGTGACCTATCACTCTCTATAATTAGGTACAGGAGGCTGTAGCGAGGTGGGGATTGGTCTATTCTCCCACGTGCCTGGTGATAGGACAAGGTGGAATGGGCTAAAGTTGTGCCAAGGGAGGTTTAGATTGGATACTAGGAAGAACTTCTTTACTGAAAGAGTTGTTAGGCATTGGAATGGGCTGCCCAGAGAAGTGGTTGAGTCACCATCCCTGGAGGTCTTTAAAAGATGTTTAGATGTAGGGCTTAGTGATATGGTTTAGTGGTGGACTTGCCAGTGTTAGGTCAGAGGTTGGACTACGTGATCTTGGAGGTCTCTTCCAACCTAGATGTATGTTTCCTTCCTTCCTTCCTTCCTTCCATCCTTCCTTCCTTCCTTCCTTCCTTCCTTTCTTTCTTTCTTTCTTTTTCTTTCTTTTCATAGGTTTGGAACCCTTAGGATGTAACTTCTTATGATTCACACTCTTGGAAGCCAGGCTGGCTTTTCTTTAAGCAGTCCTCTCTGTTAGAAACATTCCTCATTCCTTTCTTATGCCAGCCACCCAGAGAGTCAGCTACAAACTTTTGACCAAAAAATGCCAGGTCTTACTTCATTGATGACATTAATTAGGATGCAACACAAGGCAGGAGAAGGGTGGAATTCATAACTTTACACTGTGAAATGCACTGTCCAGGTGATACAGACTTCTTCTTGCCCACTGCAAAGTGTTATCCTGGTTGCAACTAAGTATATCTGTAGCTTAATGCTAATATCTCCAAAGCCGCTCTTCTTTCTAGAGAGACATGGGGATCTGCTTCCCATTAAAAATGATGGCATTCTCTTTAATTAGGTATTCAAATCCTCCAGAATTCCTCAACAATGACTTACCTAAGGTTTTCATTTGGTCTTTTATGAATTCAACATTCTTGCTGTTCAATAGGAAATAAAATACTGTCTTTACTGTCAACACCTTAAGACAAGAGTTTGAAAGCAGAGGGCTTTTTATTATTATTTAGAATAGATTACACTGTAAAAAAAAAATCTTTAAAATCTTTAAACTTTTATTTTTATTCCAACTTTAACTTGCAATGATTGCTTCACCTAAACTTTTTCTCTTTTTATTTTTTTTTAAACTTTTATGTATTTTTTTTTCCCTTGACCTTCAATATCTCAAACTACAAAGAGAGTACTTTCTCTAACACTGTTTGAATATAGTGTATTTTTCTTTTAAGGAGCCTTCCACTGATTTTTATCCTTCAGGGATCAATGATTGCTTCAGTTCTATAATCTGACAAGCTATAATAAAAGCAAAAGGCCCCCAATTCTAGAGCAGTACGTGTTAACGTGAGATGGCAATGGATGTATTTTCACACCGAACTCACAACAGCCTAAGGAGAGCTTTAAAGTATCTTAGCCTAAGTCTCTCTCTTTGGGAGGAATGAGATAGGGGAGGAACTTTAGTATTACTGTTAATCTGTATTACAAAAGCACCTAACAGCCTCTACTGAGTTCAGGGCCCCATCAAAAGCAAAGGTGGATTAAAATGTTTCAAATATATGTACATTTCAGCATAACCAATGCATTCTTTGCTTTCTAATTTGGTAGACTGTTTTGGTAGTCAGTTTTCCAAAAAGCTCTTGTTTTGAAAGGTGAAAAAGAAAGAACATAGAAATACTGATTTATTATTAAATTAATCACTGCTATAATTACTTGGAGGAAACAAAAATGTATTGCTACAATGTTAACATGTAGTTCATTGATTTTCAAGGGAGCTTTTGATCAAATTCACCTATGTATCATCCCATATCACTTGAAAAATCTCCTCCAATTTATGACCATTTTTTTCTTAAAAACAACAACAACAACAAAACAAAATAAACATATTTCAACTAGATTGTGACAGCCGTATTTTACATGATATATTCCCAGCTCCTGTCTTTGGTACTTGAACTTTATAGACACTCCAGACACTCCAGTCTATATTTCTAGAATCAAGGTATATGAAAGACTTAGGTTGGGAGTGAGTAAAAAGCAGTCTTGGCAAAAACAAAAATGTATGTGACCAACAGACCACCTTATATTTGCTTACCTTAACAAAGAACTGCACGACGTCCCCATTTATCACTTGTGGATATGCAGTCACTACTCTTGACTACTTTGACCTTTCCTACTGCATTATCACTTCTGTTTCAAGAGCATCACCCTCTGCTCCAACCAGGGCTTTGACGTTCCTGCCCACATCAAGTCTGCTGTTGAGGTCTCATGATTTCTCCTTCCCACTGTTGCTTTAAATCAAAATATTTTTGAGTTATGATTTATATGACATATCCAAACAGTATCACTTTGAAAAAATACAGTTATCTTCTAGCAATCAAATAGTCCCACTGAAAACAAGAAAGCTAAGAGTCAAAGACTATTAAAGTCTCTTGGGTATTTACTCCAAAGTGTTTTGGATCAGGTTTTTGACATACTTCATCTTCTGGATATTGTCTAAGGCTCTAACAGAGATATTTATGACCAATTACTAACAGCAGCAATTGTAGAGGTTACTGGTGATCTATAGACTGCAGTGGGGAAATCACAGACAAGACATTCTTCTAATTGAAGACATCTGGGTAGCATTCTTAGATTGCCACTATTAGAGTTGTGCAAGTGATTTCTCTTAATAAACTAATAAGAGCTTTGGGATCTTTCTGAATAAATGGATTTCTAGAGCACATGCTTTCCTCTTACTATGGCTTATCTGCCTGAGAACTGTCACCCAGAAATAAGGATTCTCTCAGTTATCACTTCAGCTACAGATCTCAATCATGTCATGAGAAGCAAAGCAGTATCTGTTATAATATATTAGCCAAATATATTCAGACAAATGGATCCAACAGCATCTTACCACAGACAACACATTTCTCTAGTTCTTTAAAAATGGAGGGATTTGGGGGGAGAATATTTATTTATTTCTAAATTATTCTGGAATTTTAATTCTAAAATTCATTTATTTAAATACAAAGTTTATTTATTTCACTTAGTCCCATACATGTCAGGATAGTTCCTCTGTTTCATTTGCACAGCCAGTTACCCAGTCTCTTTATGCATTCACCTATTAGGACATTGGATGAGGTTTCGCACATCCCTTCCCTAAAATGAAACCCACATTAAAAAAAATTTCCCTAAACTATTATTATCTCTTATGTGTAGTTAACTGAAAATAGAGCAGCTAGTTTGAGTATAATTATTCATAATTTGTTGAACATTGATAGCATCCATCATCCTTCTGTCAGGAGAAAACCTGATTCCTACACCAAAAAGAAATCAACAAAAATATTAAACAATACTAAAATACTAAATAAGAAATTTTAGAACTCAAAATACTAGCACAACATAACCCCCTCCAATTATATCTGTGGTGAATTTTGAGTGATATTTGGTTTAATTTCCTAATTTAGGCCAAACAAATCCCATATACTAGACAAATTCAAATTTAGATCCTGACTTTACAAATATATTTTATATTAGCATTTAAAATATTTTTATATTGGCATTTAAAATATGCGAAGCCTAGGAATCTTGGATATGGGGAGAAAAGTCTTTTGAGGTAACTACAGGCTCAGTACATGATGAAAATTCTGAGATAACAGAACTTGTTGTTTCTCTTTTTAGAAAATCAGAAGTAAGGTGGATGCAAAGAGGCAGTCTCTTTCCTACACTTGTGTTTCTATATCTATACAAATTATTAATGTTTTATACTCACGTTGTAGGCCACATACTGAAGTCTTCATCAACGACTTGGGCTTGCAAACACTGCCCTAATGCATGGGGGAAAAGAGAGCTGCAAGTGTAAAGAGTGACATGGAAAGAAGTTCAGTGAAAATAGACTCTTTAGTCTGTTTTCAGCAGAGCCCAATATTTCTTTCTCTCTCTCTCCTTCCTTTCTTCCTTTCTTCCTTTCTTCCTTCCTTTCTTTCTTTCTTTCTTTCTTTCTTTCTTTCTTTCTTTCTTTCTTTCTTTCTTTCTTTCTTTCTTTCTCTCTTTCTCTCTTTCTCTCTTTCTCTCTTTCTCTCTTTCTCTCTTTCTCTCTTTCTCTCATTTTTTCTTTCTTTCTTTCTTTCTTTCTTTCTTTCTTTCTTTCTTTCTTTCTTTCTTTCTTTCTTTCTTTCTTTCTTTCTTTCTTTTTCTCTTCTTTCTTTCTGTTTGATTTGGTAAATTAATGAATGCCAAAATGCTTGGTTTTATTTAGAGGCTGTATATAGAAAGGAATATATGTTGCATCATAAAGCATTAGAAGTGCCTGAATGAGTCATAAAGCTTTAGAGGTATTTCAATGATGCATGAATAATTCCTTTGAACTTGTGAAGACCATTCATGTTGATCTAGACACTAGTACTTTGTCCTGGCTATTTGTAAGCAGACACACAAATAATGTTTATTGTCCTGGCCACTTGCTAAACTGCTACTGTTAACATTTAGAACTTTGAACAGTTCAGTTGGAAGGGACCAAAAAAGATCATCAAGTCTACGGCCTGACCTCTTCAAGGCCATTCAAATTTTAAAGCATAGTATTGAGGACATTGTACAAATGTCTCTTGAAAACTGACAGGCATGGGGCATCAGCCACCTTTCTAGTAAGCCTGTTCCAATGTTTGGCCAGCTTCACAGTAAATAATTCTTCCCTAATATCTAGTCTGAACCTCCCCTACTGCAGTTTCTGCCATTCCCACACATCCTATGACTGGTGAGAGGGGAGAGAGCGAAAAGAAATCAGCACTTCACTCTTAATTTCCCTTCCTCATATTATTAGTGGGTTAAATTGGTGGATCCTTAGTGGGTCCTCCTACTGAGGATCAGTTACCCTCAAGTTGAACCAGCACAAACTTCACTTTTTTTGAGCCCTTTTCATCAGACCTTACATCGTGCCACTTACCTTGCTCTGGGTCCCTGCTCTGGAAAGCAGTTTCTGTCTACATAAATCCACATCAGTGGATATTTATATTGAAAAGACTAGTTATTTTATTGCCTTGTTTTCCTGGTTGAAAATGTATTTATCCATGTAAATAGCTGAAACAATCATAACCAGTTATGAAACAATGAAGCAATGCTAAAGAATGCTAAAGAATGTAGAAAACAGAAGGAAGAAAGCCTTGCTGAGCTGTGATGAAAATATGTTTTTGCTGGCAAACCCTGCTTACTTACTGAGACTAGAGATGGCAATATTTGTATAACAGCAAGAAACATTGGTGTCACAAGCACAGCTGTGGGTTTCACACACCCATTTTTTGTGTGCACATATTTACTAGGTTACAGCTTTTCTAATTATTAATGAAAGGCAGAATGAATGTCTTTGCATGAGACCATATAGACAATGATTAGCTGCATCTAACCTACCACAGAGGAGAAGAGGTAAGATTATGTTCAATTACAGAGTTCTTCTGAAAATGCAGGAACATCTCCTTCACTTCAGAGAGGAAACAAAGTTCTCATCACATTCACAGCTGCTGAAGAAGATTGAAATCTCTTTCACAAAAGCATATCTAACTTTTTGTTGTCAAACATTTGCACTTTTTTCTCTTTCACTTTATGTAGAAAGCTGAGATTTCTTCCTTTCAAACTGGCATCTCATGGAATAAGATAAAGGAAATTAACAAACAGAAAAGAAATAGTGGAAAGAGAGTACTTTCTCTAAGACAAAAAGTCTATCTTTTCTCTTGGAACATCTGTGGGGGAAGTTTTGCATTTTTTTAAAGGACTCTCATCTACCTGAATTAACACCAATTATTAGTACCAGTAAATGGAAATTGTTGTCTTACCAAGTGGTGATAAGGCACCCAAATCCTCTTCAAAATGTTATCTTAACGAAAACTGAGTTAGGTTCATAATAATGCTTGTGAGTTCTGAAATATTGGCCATTCAATCTTACCTTACATAATTTAAATTCAATATGTAATTACATGGAGACTTTGCCTTTTTCAAGAAGTTGCACAGTTTTCAATTCTCATTTCAATTAGAAGGAGCAGGGGACTACAGATGGGTCAAAAATACAAAACAAAAATACAAAATAAGACATACTCCATCTTTTGCACAACTAAAGTGGGAGACTGAGACAGCTGTTAGTAGTCAGCAACACTTGTAAGCAGGTTTTGTAGAAAGGGTTAAAATCTAAAACACAAAGAAAGCACGGGGATAGGTTTTGATGTCATTTGCTCAGTTACATGGGCTAGAAGGAATGGTTTCTTGTGAGCTAAGAGATTTTCTATGCATCGTTCTTTTGAAACTGGACAGTGCTCAGAAACATCAAGAAAATGCAAAACATGATTTATTTTTTTTCCTCCTCCTTCTCACCACCCCATCATTAAAATTTTAGGTGAAGGGTAGAGTCATGTCCCCTTCATCAACATTTGTGTGGATTTGTTTACGTTTCTGCAAACTGTACCTCTTTCTATCATACAAGAAATCAGTCACAATGTTGGGAGAATCAAAAGCATGCTGTGCCTCAAAAGAAAGAAGTGTGTAGCTGGACTGTAATTATATTGAGCTATCTGAGTTCTGGGTGGATGAAGCTAACCAGGTCACTTAGAGTGCGACAAAGTATTAAATTGATCTGAACTGTCTAGAGACAGTTTAAATTTTCTTCTTGGGATGTTCTGTTTTAAGACCTTATTACTGTAACTTCTCAGTGACTATATGTCACGATCATGAGTTATTCCATTTCAATGTGTATTTATTTTCTGTTAATGTTATAACTTAGGAAATTCAAAAGGATGGAAAGGGTACTTGGTTCTATCCCTAAATGTCAACCATGTAAGTGCTTTGACTTTTATTTTTTATTTGCTTTGGTCAGTGTAAATTTCTATGGGTTTTGCTGGTTGGGGGAAGGGGATTTGGAGATGTGCAGTTCTTGGTTATTAATATTTGACTTTGTTAGTGCTATCTGTTTACCGTATGGCTTCTGGAAAAAGATAGGAAATATTAGCCGGTGAGTCCTTAAAATGCATGATGTGCAGGCTCACTCCTTGTGCCTGTACATTCTTTGCACTGTTGCTTCATTTAGCCTGTAAACTGCCATTCAAGGGGGTTGATATTGTTTTATGTGTTTATTTTGTTAATGCTTTGTTTTTACTTTTACTCAACTTTTAATACATTTGGATGGTCAAGTTTGAGTGAATTTCATGTACTTTTTATAGGCCGTTCTTTTTGCCATATTTCTGGAATAGAAATTATGAAGTCTATTTTTCAGCCTCAGTTTACATTCACAAGGCTGGATCATGCACATAAATGAGTTTTTATACAAATGCCTAGGATTTTATACAAATCCCACTCCCTTTCTGCTCCAGAACAATTTACAAGACAGCTGTCTCCTAAAGCAGAAAGGGCTGTTGTTAAGAAAGCAATAATAGGCCAAGCTTAAGACCCTTAGCAGGGCACCTTTTCTTTCGGACTTTTTTTTACCAAAGGCGGGGGGGGGCAAAGAAAATAGTAATGCCCACTAATATCAAGGGCCTGGTACTTATATTTGGCAGGGTATTAAATTTATACTTATATGAAATTATTTTACAGAAAATTGAACCTATATGAAGACTTTTTCCTTCCTCCCCTCCCCTCCTCTCCCTTTTTTCTTTTTCTTTTTTTTCTTTTCCTTTTTCTTTTTCTTTTTCTTTTTCTTTTTCTTTTTCTTTTTCTTTTTCTTTTTCTTTTTCTTTTTCTTTTTCTTTTTCTCTTTCTTTTTCTTTTTCTTTTTCTTTCTTTCTCTTTCTCTTTTTCTTTTTCTTTTTTTTCTTTCTCTTTCTCTTTCTCTCATTCTTGTCTTTCTTCTTTTCCTTTTCCTCTTTCTCTTTCTTTTTGTCTTTTTCTTTTTTTTTTTTTTCCTTTTTTCTTTTTGTTTCCTCCAAACTGGAGGGTGTTAAAGGTGATAGCATATTTTACTGTGAAATCTTAGTGTATGGTCAAATGCTTTTTGCAGTCACAAGATGATTCCTCACCTTGTCCTGAATGAAAAGCCAAGAACCAATGGGATCTTCTCTTTTGGGGATTCTGCTGAAAGCCTTTACGCTTTCCAGAGATGGATCCAGGTTCTGACTGATGAAACAGGACCGTCACCACCCATATATTTTCAAGCAGTGTATTTTTAAAGCCATTCTTCTTGTGTACTATATCTTTATTTTTCTCCCTGATAAGTAACTAAAAATGAAAAGGACATCCATGTCAGTTACATTCACTGAAATTCCCGGAAATGCTGTTGTGACTTTTATTATTTCATTACTAACAAGGACGTTACACAGTGTGCAGAACAGAGTGCAATTGTGCTGGCAAGCCACTGGGTGTCAGCATGAATGTAAAAGCAAGGCAGAGACATTGGCTCTCCACTCCCCATAAAATGCCTCGATTCACGCTACATTTACAACTCTGAGAAGCAAACGCTGGACAGAACTTTTTCACCCTGCTACACGAATTGGCAAGTGGCCACCTTCAAAATTCAGCTCACCCTGAAGAGTAAAACTCTATTGTCCTTCTTCTTCACCATCCACGATCCTGAGAGCTGATTTTAATTCAGTTTTTAAAATCAGGCTACTGTTCAACCTTCTATCAGACCCAACCTCAGCCAGCTAGTAGGACTGCTCAAAATCAGAGCAAAATTATCACTGAAATGTATCCTTGGGCATGACATGAAGACTGTTTGGCACACCTGCATTCTGGGGAGTTACCTCAAAGTTTGATTACCAACAAACTGTACCAAAGTTTTACACAGGTTTTATGATATTATTTTATATGCATCTCAATAGCACCCACAGATGATGAATAAGTAAAGCCTGGTCTATTCAGATTGCTATTATACCAAAGAACATAATTATCCTTTGTTAACTTGAACCTCAATCCCCATAAACCCAGACGACTCATCTTTCTTTGGAATCCCCCAAAAAAAACAGCAAAATAAATTGCATGTCTAAAGGTTTGCTTGTTTGCTGTCATTGGTACAATGCTCTAGCTAATTGTAGGAGACAGAAACTGAGATATGTAACACGTTCAAAATATCAAATTCAAACCAAACTCACCTGAATACCAATGACATCTTGTGGACATTATTCTGGGTCTCAGTGTATGTTTTCTCGAAATCAGTAACGGAAACAGTACTATGAAATGAGGAAGAAAAAACCACTGAAACTTCTGGTTCTATTGAAGGAAGAGAGGTGCACACCAGGAACATTTCGGATGATATATTTTCCCTAAAGGCTAGAAGTGTGCAACTCAGTACTGCTAGGTAACAGCTAAGGATCACAACCTTGTGAATTACAAAATCTCTTAAACTTTTGTGGTCTTTGGCAACAGCTGAAAGTACTCAGATTCTTGCAGAATTAGGCCTTTACCCCATTCAGATACTCTATGTATTCCTCTGTCAGTAATGCAGGAAAGCAGACACAATAGACTTGGTCTAAGGCTGCTGAGAAAATGCTCTTCTTGAGAGCCATGGTTTTCAAAATACTGGCAGCAAAGTATTAGTTCATGACTTACTTTGCAGAGTTGTCTTATTTAAATATCTACATTTTATTCATAATAAACAAGAATGCACTGATTTACCTTCTGTTTCCTTCCCTCCCTTTCTCACTCCCTCTCTTCATCGCTCTTTTAAGGTGCAGAAGGTTATTTTAATTCTATGCAGTTACTTCTCTAAAAATGTTGGTAATTCTGACAAAAGCATCACACTACTGTTAAGGCATCCACTGAGCAAGACTATGAAGGTTACATGAGAGCATCAGCTACAGCTGTATTGTTTTCATTTGCATAAAAATTGTCAGCCAGAATCAAACATTTTCTAACACTCTGAATTACATAAAACCACTTTTTTTTTCTGAATTTTTATTTTACTTTTATCCACAAATATTTCTAAAGAAATAATTTTTAAAGGTGGTGATGTGAACTCACTCAATGTAATTTCCCCAAATGACAAGACACTTTCAAATTGTTTTGTAATTTCTTCGCATTATAGGAGTGCTTGAGGACTATCAATCAGAGATTAAGATCTTGTTATGCTAGGTACTCTCATTACTATTATTATTTTATTTTGTTTTATTTTTAAAGAAGAAACAGTCTTTGGGCCAGAATTGCAAAAATATATGTATTTATAAGAAGAGAAAAAAAAAAAAAAAAGAGAGAGAGACAAAAAAAAATCCAAACACACAGAAAGAGAGCAGGAGGGAAAGTGAGGAAAAACTAGAAGTATGTGCTTTTTTGCTTGTTTGTTTTGTTTATTTCTTTGTTTGTTTTTATAACAGTTTATCACTTGCCCTGGGACTGTTGGATGATAAAGTACTATAATGGAGATTTTAAAAAGGTACTGGAGGAGGCTAAGAGACCAAGGTTTTAGTTGGGAGTTTAATGGATATGTCTGTTAAGCTTCCTTCCTCTGTTTATTTCAGTCTGCACAGGAGGTATGAGCTGAATTACTTACATCACTAACCATAAACTTCACTTGTACGTTTCTAATAATAAGAAGCAAATATTAATAGCAATTGATATGAAATATTGTATGGCATAGAGTGACCTGAGTTATAAATTTCCTCCTTTATCCCTTTCCAGTAAGCTGTTACATATATGAGAGCTGCGTATTTCATGAATGGTCTTCTGTGCTCCTCATGAGATTACGTGAAATGAGATGTGGATGGCTCCTAAACCACCCAACGTTTTTGGTGATGGACATTGAACTCACCTAAGGCTGCCAACACTTTTGCCTAGGGGCTCACTAATGCCTTGTTTATATGTAAGGCAGAAGCCTGTGTCCTGCCAAAGCTGGAAGTCAAGAGCATGTGCATGGAAATAGAGGAAGTAGATATAAGGGTCCTGTCTCAGGAAGCTAGTTATAAAGTTATATGTTGCTAATGCATTGTGCAAGGTAAGAACATTTTGCTATTGCTTATTGTTATTCTTATTTTTCTCCCATAAATGTTGGTTACCCATAAAGAAATTAAACCAAACTGTAGTATTATACAAATTACTTTTTAAATATTTACCAATGTTAAGTCTATGACAAAGGAAGGTCAGTGAAGTTTAATGTTGCATTATCTACTTGCAGTATGAATTTTAATAAAATATCAGTGAAATACTAATTTAAGTGCTTTTTAAAATCTTCCAATGTTTTCACATTGTACATTTTTTCTTGGCTCTTGTACTGTGGAAGATTATACACACCTGCACTAAACTGATAAATGGTCTCTCAGAGAGATTTTATTGTGGTTCCTCCCTCCCTCCCTCCCTCCCTCCCTTCCCTCCTTCCTTCCCTCCCTCCTTCCTTCCCTCCTTCCTTCCTTCCCTCCTTCCTTCCCTCCTTCCTTCCTTCCCTCCTTCCTTTCCTTCTTCCTTCCTGAACAAAGACCAAGGATGACTTCTCATCTGGCACAACTTGACAGAGTTCTCTGAATAGGGAATAGAGAATGGTGCTGTGCTGATTTACAGACATTCTAATGAAACCTAGAAATCTGATGGCTGCTGAAAACCTCGATCTATTGGACCTTTCTCAGCAATACATTTATATACACACACTATTCCATTTTCCCACATTTTGAGATTACCACATTACATGAACTTCACAACTGCTGCTATCCAATTTACCTAATTAATTTCCTTTTATGATACTTTTAAAGTTTGTCCCTCTTGCTTCCAACACTCCCAAAGATTTTCTGGTAAGTGCTGTATACTCAAAATAAATATATAAAAATAAAAATAAAAATAAAAAAAAAATAAAAATAAAAATAAAAATAAAAATAAAAATAAAAATAAAAATAAAAATAAAAATAAAATAAAATCGAAGTCTATGAAAAGCCAGGGTGACAAGCTTTAGAGAGCAAATATTTGGTGGCCTACTGACCCTAACAGTTACTTTGTGTAAAAAGTGTGTGTCTGCATGGGTGTACCTGCATGTACATAAAATCCACAGTCTAATTTACAGCAGTGTATAATGCTTGTTGGCTGGCCTTGTGACCATACTAACATTTGAAAGTTGGGGAAACCATTCATCAAACTAGACTTGTCATAGGTTGCTCTTAAAAGCTTCTTTAGTCCGAAGATTGTCAGCTCTGAGCTGTGGCCCAGAAGAAACCTCTGTGTATGCATCACATAGTTTAGCTGATCAAGTTTTCAGAATCAAAGGATACCAAATAGATTTTACCTTGTGAAATATGTTGTCCTGTAAATTTGAGTGGGATCCATTTAACCAGTGGCAAATGTATTAGCTGGTGACATCTAGGTCTGATGTAGCCATTTAGACTTTTTATATTCACTGGAGTGATTTTAGGATGCAAGAATTGGAAATGTATAACTAGGGCATATAAGTTATGAGCTAAATATGCCTATTTCTCTTTATCAAGTAGAAAGGGCACCAAGGATGACTGGCCAAGGTGTAAAAATTTATGCCATGGCCATCTAGGACTATGTGAAACAAATCCCACACTTGTCTTAAATAAACTCATTATAATAACACCGAGCAAGTGTCCTTAACAGCAGCAAATGCAGAGCTCTGAATAGCATCTGTGTTTGCTCAACTTTTAATTTCAAATTGAGTACTCCACTACAGTATCAGTTGAACAGAATAAAATATGGGAGTATATTTTATGGAAACATGACAGTATACTAGAAAAACAGAAATCTTGACTGATAAAACAGCAACAAAAATCATTCAGGTTACAAATTCTTCAGTCATCTTATGAAATGAACAAATTATGAAATGAAGAATATTTTAGTAGATGTTAGACTGGAAGGAAACATCCACTATATCCACCCTATATGACAACAAACCATATGAACCTATCCTTTAAATATATGTTAGACAGCCCAGAGAGTGGTCCTGTGGTGCTACAAACAGATTTATAATTAAGAATAGAATTGCAAGACAAAAGTAGCTTGGAGTGGTGTAGACACTATTCATTCCCTGCCTTGCGCATTTTAGCATCCACATGCATGATGTGGAAGCTGCTACAAAATCAGAAGGTCTGCAGTCCTGCAAGCTGCTGTGAAAGTAATAGAAATCAGATCTTTTGACTGGGACACAACTTGTCAAGGGTACTATTGGTATGTAAGCATCAACACGTGAAAAGTAGGACAAAAATTACAAATAAAAACGCATGTTACCAAACTCTGAAGCAAGTTCCTAGCTATGGAGATGTAAAGGGAGAGGCGAGAAGAAGGTCACTATGTAGTAAAAGACAAACATATCTGACATATGTGATCAAGCAGGGTCTGTAAATTAATTTTCAGCTCTAAAAATTGACTGTCTCCTGGGGAAATTCTATTATTGAAAAACAAGATACATTCCAATTAGGAGAGAGGTCATACAGAGGGCAGGATAGAAAATAGAGAAGGAACAAGGGAAAAAATAATAAAAAAAACTAGATATTAGAGTTCTAAAGGTATGACCATCACTTAATGGGACAAAAGTGAGGGAGCTTTTAGGAACCTTAATTTGGAATGCCCTTGATTTCTGTCATTTTAAGCCTGCATATTTTATCACGGTGTTTTACAGGATTCCTGCACATTGCCTGTTTTGCTGCCTGCAGTGAATTTGGACCTTGGATCACTGCTCTGTCTAACAGCATGACATGAAACACTAAGGGGTACATTTTCAAAGCAAGAAGTGGGGATTTCCCTGCATGATTCCCACTGAACTCAATGTAAGATATGTAGCTGAAACCCTGTGGAACAATTTGAGTATTTCCCATATCGCTTCTTGGAATTGCCAAAAGCATTTATGGTATATAGACAGGTAGTAGAAGCTTACATGGACTATTATTCAACCTTATTATGTAAATTTTGGGTTGAGATAAGTTTTCAGAAGTGACCAAATATTGTTACCATCTGTGTTCTGTAGGCAATGTCAGCTGATCAGCTCATTATGAAATTAGCTAATTGTTAGTGAAAGGCACATATCTACATAGAATGTTTTGCTGTTTTGCATGACAAACTTTACATAAACATGGCACTTTTTGGTACCAATTTGCCTGTCTTGTTTGCTTTGTAAGACTTTATAGCCCTGAAGTTCTCCTAGTGTTTCAGATCACAAAATGGTACTCACACATATTCTTGTGGTAACTTGAGTTTTGACAAACTCTTACAAAAAAAGAATTACCATTTTTCAAGCAGCCCCACAGAGTGTAATATTTTTGATTTTTAGAACTGTTTGAGTATTTTTTGCTCCATGGAAAGTCAGATATTTTAAAATATGGTTTCCTTGTTTTTCAGGAAAAAAATATGCAGTTCATCGAGTAAGTGAGAAACTGACATCAGTTCTAAATTATGTTAAAATTATTGAACAGATAAGGGCAAAGCAGGAGGCTGAGGGTTCACACAGACAGGAAAAATAATATTAATATATCCCAGTAATGCATAGTTAAAGATGTTAATGCACCCAGATAAAGAGAAGTGGAGGACAGCTGGACCAGACTTTGAATAGAGCTGGTACATGGAGTGAACATTAATGTAAACCATCATTTTTATGCACAAAGTAGTAGAATTAGTGCCTGTATTAAATAACGCGAAGAGTGATCTGAGCAACAATTTCTCCATAAATGTGCACACAAGAGCAATGTACCTTTTAGATAGAATTTGGAAGCCATTTCTACCAATACTGCAAGGTAATGGTCAATGGTAAGAATGCCACATGTTCTGAGAAGGAGCGCAGGAAGTTGGTTTAATTTCATGCTTTCTCTAGTGAACCTGACATAAAAATAGTAAACATGAGAGAAATTTGATTTGAGCTGGAGAAGTGATTAACAACAATATACAAGTGCACAACACCTGGTGACACCTAAAATGTAATTCAGGTTATTCTCATACAAGAAAGATGAATGCAATTTTGAGCTGTTACAGCAATGTATTAATAGGTTGGTCAGATGATGGGAGACCCTACTTCAAAAGTGAAAATTAAAAATGCATCTATAAATCTGTGAGTCCATGCTCTAATCTGGTCTGTAGCCCGGCAGCTGACTTAATACAAGGCTGGAACCAAGCTAACGTGTCCTTCCATAAAGACAGGTACATTAGTTTGAGCACTACACTTTGGTAGCTGGATACTTTCTATTATCTTGACGTGTGAGAAGATCAAAAGTTCCACAAAAGCTTGTACTTGACTGTAGTCTTAACCATGGTCTAACACCATGGTTAAAGGATTTGAATGCTTTTTATAGATATAGTGAAAGGATAAATACCAAAGAGCTAGATGAGCTATAATTCTTAAATTTTAGAGTTCTATGGCATGAGAAAGAAAAGGTCATAAACTGCCTCTGAAAAAACTTCAGCTGAAAAATTACAAGGATCTTTCTAACCACTGGTGGGAGTTGTTGAAACAGCTTCCAGTAAAAATAGTGGAGAGCAATTAACTAGTTTTATGATGAAGCTTGACAAGTTTAGAAAACAGAGTATCTAGTCCTCCAAATGACTTTGGAATGCCTCCGGCAAAGACACTATAGACATAAAACTGGTGAATGAGGCAGTTATATACAGCCCTACATAGCTGTGATAAAACCAAAATATTTTTCTCCGATTTCAATTATTTTATTTTATTTTATTTTATTTTATTTTATTTTATTTTATTTTATTTTATTTTATTTTATTTTATTTTATTTTATTTTATTTTATTTTATTTTATTTTATTTTTATTTTAACTTTTCCCTTTATAAAACCAAACCAAAACAAACAAAAAACAGTATTTCGAAATAATAATAATTTAAAAAGTAAAAGCTCTTTTTAGTTTTATTTCCTAGATCAAAGTAACTGGTGGAAATTTTGTTTTCAGCAAAGCATCACTTGAACAATGCAAGATATTCCACCAGATAGTGTTGACAAGCCTTGGTTTCCAGGCTGTAGCTCTATTGTTAATTCTTAGGGCTATTTTGAAATAAGTATGCTGAAGGGAATAATGGGGAAAAAAGAAAAAAAAAAAAAAAAAGCAGTGCACAGCAGATGCTAAGTCTACCCTTACAGTCACTGCAGCAAAGAAAAATCTTCTAAGTAGGGTCAATTCTTACACCTTATAACTGCAAAACAGCCTGTTACCTTTATTCAGAGAAAGAAGGAATGATTCCTGATCAAAGCATGGAATAAGTGTCAGATTCCGGAGTAGCAGAAGGCAGACACCAAGTCACTTTTCTACATACCTGGCTGGCAGGACCCATTCCAGTACTCATTCTTTGAGCTGACCTGTTAGACTGGCTGCATTCTTCTGTCAAATGGGTTCACTGATTAGAACATTCATATCGGAAATATGGGTTCAATTCTTTTCTCTCTCTGAGCATAAACAAACCTGCACCTTCAGGGAAAACTCCAATGATTATTCTAACAGGTATTCAGGAATACTGATCTCTCTCAGTCTTTCTTTTTGGAGCTTTGTATGGAATAATAAACATACATTAGGGTGTAGTGGAAAATGATGTGCGAGCAAGACTTTGTAGATAATGGAAGCAGGCTTGCACAAGTCTACATGCATCTACGTATGTGTATAGATTTGCAGACATACTTTGGTAAGTACTTACTGGAGCAGTGAGTAGCCCTCAGGTTTCTCTACTTTCCATAGCTTGCATCTGCAATAGAAAAGAGAGCCATGTTAATCCTTGCTCTTATTCCCCTCTGTTTCTGTTACATCTAGTTCTTATACATGACAAGCACAGTGAGAAGGGTGCACCAGTAAGACCTTATCCCAGAAACACACTTTTGGCTGGCAAGTTCATAGAGAGTTTTGGATTCAAATCCTTTTTAACTAAGCAGGAATGCAAATCCAGATCTCCCACTGGCTAGGCAAAGTCCTCTGGGTACTTATCAATGTGATACAAAGTGGGTAGAAGTGTCCTCTTCTTCAACCATGTGTTGTGAGGTTTGGTGGATACTGATATCAAACCCCAGAAGATTCAGGATTAATCAAGGCATGGGAAAGGACCAGGGTTCAAGACAATTGTGTCCACTGTAGTTTGTAGTGGACTGTTTGGATGACTTGTCTCTCTTTGTATTCATATACATGTTTCTGAACCCCAGTATTAGGCACAGGATTTTCCTCCTCTTAAGCAATCTGGGGTCCAGCTGGGGCCGTACATCCTCTTCACAGTAGGCATTTGAGACTGGGGGTGCTGAAAACAACAGCATTGTGATCTGTTGTGAATTTTGCCCTAAATGAAGGCAGTAGATCTAGTCCTGAGCATATATCCTCTTTTGAAAATGTGTTTCTAAGAGACGGAATAATCATTCAGTATTTATCAGTTAATTACTGAAATGTGAAAAATTGCAGAGCAGATGAAGAAATACACAAAACCAATGTATTCATCTCAACAGCTACATTTGCCTGATAATACAGTTCAAAATTATTTATTTACACTTATATTTGCACTGCAGAGTAATAACAAATGCTGTTAAGTATTTTTGTATGAAGAATCAATCTCACTATATTTTGTAAAAAGTCAGGGAGTTGTAATGATGTGAGACATTACAAAACGTTGCATCTACTATTAAATATTTGCTGAGAAATGGGGAAGAAAACATTGTTTTTTATGTCACTTTTGTGGAGTATGTGGATAGGTAAAATGCAACATAGTGAGCTTTTACTGTATTGCTTACTGTTTCCAGGCATATAATTCACAGAACTGGAGGATAGATTTGCATACGTTTATCTTATTACATAAACCTAACAGAGATTTCTTGTAGATATAAAAAAATAAAATAATATATATATATATTGCTAGATTGTGCCTGTCAAAGGCAAACAAAATTCGAGAAAATCCCAACATAGGTGCAGCAAAGAAATTTGAAGGTGTGCTCTCCTGGTAACAATTATGTTTTACTGTTTTGCAAACTTGTTGAGAGAAGTTTGCTACGCAAACAGTTCGGGGAGGCTTGCACTGATGATCTGCTCTGACTTGCAGTATGGCCAAATACTTTTGTCAAATCAAGACAGATGTCCTGAGAAGCAGACTTGTCAAGAAGAAAATGCAGGAGGACAGCGTAGCTCTGCTACAGAAAGTATAGTTGGAAGAAGAGTATTGGGTACTTTTTTGCCCTCATCTTTGTAAGACATAACTGTAGATCATCTCTCCATGACATATTACCTTCTGGCACAGAGACAACACGTAAGGTTTCAAAGAGACATGGTGATCTCATCCTGATTTCATTCATTCAATTAAAGGAGAGGGAGAAAAAACACTCAGATTGGAAAGAAGAAAAATTAACAAGAATTTTTAACATAGACGGTGGACTTTTTTTTTTTTTTAATGCAGTGAAGGCAGAAGCCAGAGCTACCCACACATCATACCACTTTTAGAAACATGGGGTTTGTCACAGCATCAGGCAGCTACTCTCACTTCTGCCTCCAGCTGTGGCTGATACCTAATGCTGCCAAGGAGTGGTGAAGTCCTATAATGAATTGAAATCAACTGAATGGAGGAAAACAATCATACCTGGCATTAACAGCCCAGAGCATGAGGTCAGAATTCCCTTATTTATCTAAGCTGCCAGAGTTGTATCAGTTGAATGCAATCTGACATTTTTTGCACATTCAACCCTTCCTGTTGAAGTCAGTGGGAATGCTGAATGTACATGAACTGCAATGATCATAAAATTAGTCAGACTTATTAAAAATCCACTCACAGCATTTAAAACTCCATGACCATCTGCTGAAATACGTTCCACAGGCCAACTAGGGAAAACTGAAAGAGGGAAAGGAAAGGAAAGGAAAGGAAAGGAAAGGAAAGGAAAGGAAAGGAAAGGAAAGGAAAGGAAAGGAAAGGAAAGGAAAGGAAAGGAAAGGAAAGGAAAGGAAAGGAAAGGAAAGGAAAGGAAAGGAAAGGAAAGGAAAGGAAAGGAAAGGAAAGGAAAGGAAAGGAAAGGAAAGGAAAGGAAAGGAAAGGAAAGGAAAGGAAAGGAAAGGAAAGGAAAGGAAACACTAGTATCAAAAAAAAAAAATCCAGCACTTACTGATTCTGGTTGGACAACTGAAGTTCATAAGCTTAGCCATAACTGCAGGAGGTACAAATTGCAAGCAGGATGAAAGAATAGAGACCAGGAGACAGAATGTACAGGAGTTTGATGGCCTAAGTTACAGTTTGAAGAATATTTCTTTCAGCAACATGTCAGTGTAAACAGCCTCTGAGCCATCCTGCCTCCCACTATTACCACACACTGTCCCTCTTAAATGTTTGTGCAGCTGTTTGGGGTTGTTTGTGAGTTATTCGCCTCTTGCCGAGGCGATCGGCTCTGGGGCAGACGTGTTCTGCAGCGGAGCGGGGTACCGGGACAGGCAGAGCTCCTTCCCAGCACCGAGGCCACTCGAGGCAGCCGAGGGAGCCGCCAGGGCCCGGCAGCCCTCGCGAGGGAGGCTGACGAGGCGTAGGCGGAGCCGGCAGCGCCCCCGCCCCGGCCGTTCAAAAGCCGCCCCTGGGGAGCGCGGCGACCTGGACGGGCAAACAGGGCGGGGCCAGCAGTTTGCACGAGCAGGGTGCGCTTAGGCGGGGCAGAGCGATCCCCCCCGCCCGTAAGAACAACTCATCTAATGGCTGTCTACCACTAGCTAGGCCACAATGGTCTACATTAGGCAGAGAGCTTCTCTATAGGAAGTTTGTAACTACCCAGACTGACTGCCCGCTCAACAGTGCGGCAGTTCAGGTCTCTGGATGCAGGGAGTGCCTGAGCCTGTTGCTGCTGTCTGAGGGCGGCAGAGACACCGTGTGTGTGAGGTGTGAGCAGGTGGATGACCTGGTCCACCTGGTGGCAGGGCTCAAGGAGGAGGTGGAAAGGTGGAGCAACTCCCTGCAAGGCCTGAAGAGAAAGTACTGGGGTGAGACATCCCAAGTGGGAGTGGACCCCTTGCCCTGTCGCTGTTGGGCTCAGGGAGGGGACCTGGGAGTTGCGGAGGAATGGAGACAGGTCCCTGCTCGACCTTGCAGGCAACACCCCCCCCCCCTCACTGGCCCCACCTTCCCAGGTGCCCTTACACACCAGTGCTGAGGCCCTGGAGCTTGAGAGACCGATGGGCGAGGATGAGGTAGAAAGTCTACCCATGAGGATGCCTAGAGCAAGGAAGTCAACCCCACAGCTCAAGACTGCCTCCACCAAGAAAGACAGAAGGGTAATTGTTGTAGGCGACTCCCTTCTCAGGCAGGAAAAGGATGAGGTTGAGGGTCTGGACATTAGTGTGAACCCAGGAAGCAACCCTGCGAAGCATGTCAAGATCGGGGGTAGTACTGAGCGTAGGGATCGAGGCTGGGCAGAGCACTGTGTCACAACCAGTACAACAAAAAATGAACGGAGCTAAAAGTGACAGAGAAGTCCTGTCACTGTTGAAGACAGTAGGGAAAAAACTTTGAGTTGTCCCATAGGATTGTCCAAGGGCTCCTCAAAGAAGGTAATGATCCCGATACCCTGTCCGGAATCTTCTTGCATCCCTTCAGGGGTAACTGTGCCTGCTGCTTCCCTAAAATGCCTGTATACCAATATGTGGAGCATGGGAAATAAACAGGATGAGCTCGAGATCTGTGGTCGCAGGGCCATGATCTCTTTGCAATCACAGAGATGTGGTGGGATAGCTCACATGACTGGAATGCTGTCATGGAGGGCTATGTCCTCTTTAGGAAAGACAGGCTGGGGAAGCGAGGGGGTGGGGTTGCCCTTTATGTGAGGGAGCAATTAGAGTGTACCCAGCTCCATGTGGGGGAGGGTGAAGGACAAGTGGAGAGCTTGTGGGTGAGAATTAAGGGGTGGGCTGATATGGGGGACACTGTTGTGGGGGTGTACTACAGGTCACCAGATCAGGAGGAGGAGGTCGATGAGGCCTTCTACAATCAGCTGGTAGTAGCCTCACGGTCCTGGGCACTGGTTCTCACGGGAGACTTCAATTTTCCAGACATCTGCTGGGTAAGCAACTCAGCCAGGCACGTGCAGTCCTACAGTTCCTACAATGCATTGAAGATAATTTTCTGACGCAGGTGGTGGAGAAGCAGATGAGGCGGTGGGTGCTTCTTGACCTTGTCCTTATCAATAGGGATGGGCTTGTTAGGGATGTGAAGGTTGAGGGCAGCTTGGGATGCAGTGACCATGAGATGGTGGAGTTCAAGATGGAACTTGGTGGAAGAAGTAAGGCAAAAAGCAGGATTGCAACCCTGGACTTTCGGACAGTCACCTTCGACTTCTTCCGGGACCTGCTTGGGGGTATCTCATGGGATAGATTACTAGAAGGCAAGGGTGCTTGTGAGAGCTGGGCAACATTTAAACAGCACTTCTTCCAAGCTCAGGATCGGTGCATCCCTAAGAGTAGGAAATCAGGGAAGGGGGGCAGGAAACATTGATGAGCTCTTTGGTCCTTGCAGAAGATCACAAAGAAGAGGAAGGTCTATGAAATGTGGAAAAAGGGCCTGTCCTCTTGGGAGGACTACAGAAGTGTTGTCAGGACTTGAAGGGACGTGACAAGGAAGGCTAAAGCCCACCTAGAGATGAGGCTTGCAAAAGAGATAAAAAACAATATATATATATTTTTTTTAAGTATGTAAACAGTAAAAGGAAGACTAGGGATAATGTGGGTCCCTTGCTGAATGAGGGGGGTGTCCTGGTCACGGGAGACACTGAGAAGGCAGAGATTCTGAATGCTTTCTTTGCTTCAGTCTTTGCTCCAAGGACACTCCCCCAGGATTCCTTGCCCTTGACAATAGGACAAAGGGTCTGGTGGACGTGGGAGTGGTTCGGGAGCATCTGAGTGGGCTCAACGCACACAAATCCATGGGTCCCAATAGGATGCATCCGTGTGTGCTAAGGGAGCTGGCAGAGGTAATTGCCAAACCGCTCTCTATCATCTTTGAAAGGTTCTGGAAAACAGGAGAGGTGCCTGAAGACTGGAGGATAGCCAATATTACTCCAGTCTTCAAGAAGGGCAAGAAGGAGGATCTGGGAAACTACAAGCCAGTCATTCTCACCTTTGTCCCTGGAAAGGTGTTGGATCAGCTTGTTCTGGATGCCATGTCCAAGCAATTGGAAGAGAAGAAGGTTATGAGAAGTAGTCAGCATGGATTCACTAAGGGGAAGTCGTGCTCAACCAAACTCGTTGCCTTCTATGATGGCATCACCAGCTGGGTAGATGAGGGTACAGCAGTGGATGTCATCTACCTTGGCTTCAGTAAGGCTTTCGATACTGTCTCCCATGATATCCTGCTAGCAAAGCTGAGAAAGTGTGGGATAGATGAGTGGACAGTAAGGTGGGTTGAGAACTGGCTGACTGGCCGAGTTCAGAGGGTGGTGATGGGCGGCGCAGAGTCCAGCTGGAGACCTATGACTAGCAGTGTTCCCCAGGGGTTGGTGCTGGATCCAGTCTTGTTCAACATCTTCATCAACGAACTTGATGAGGGAATAGTGTCTGCCCTCAGCAAGTGTGCTGATGACACAAAGCTGGGAGGAGTGGCTGACACGCCAGAAGGCTGTGCTGCCAGTCAGCGAGACCTGGACCAGCTGCAGAGATGGGCAGGAAGAAACGAAATGAGGTTTAACAAGAGCAAGTGTAGAGTCCTGCACCTGGGAAGGAACAACCACATGTATCAGTACAGGATGGGGTGTACAGCACAGATGACCTGCTGGAGAGGAGCTCTGAGGAGAAGGACCTGGGGGTCCTGGTGGACGACAGGTTGACAGTGAGCCAGCACTGTGCCCTGGTGGCCAAGAGGGCCAGTGGGATACTGGTGTACATTAAAAGGAGAGTGACCAGCAGGTCAAGGGAGGTGATTCTCCCCCTCTACTCTGCCCTGGTCAGGCCTCACCTGGAGTACTGTGTCCAGTTCTGGGCTCCCCGGTACAAGAAAGACAGGGATCTCCAGTAAAGAGTCCAGTGGAGGGCCACAAAGATGATACAGGGCCTGGAGCATGTTCCCTATGAGGAAAAGCTGAGAGACCTGGGTCTGTTCATCTTTGATGAGATCCCCCCTCAGTCTTTTTTTCTCAATGTTTATAAATACATGAAGTGTGGGTGACAAAGGGATTTTGCCAACTTCTTTTCAGTCGTTTGTGGGGACAGGACAAGAGGCAGTGGCCACTAAATGGAGCACAGGAAGTTCTGCACCAATACGAGAAAGAGCTTCTTCACACTGAAAGTTATGGAGTACTGGAACAGGCTGCCCAGGGAGGTTGTGGAGTCTCCTTCTCTGGAGATATTCAAGGCCCGTCTGGTTGCCTACCTTTGCAGGCTGCTTTAAGGAACCTGCTTTGTGTAGTGGGTTTACATGGCAAGGTTTTGGTAGCAGGGGGCCATAGGGGTGGTTTCTGTGAGAAAGATCTAGAAGCTGCCCCATGTTTGGTAAGGGCCCCATTGTCTTCCAGAGCTGAGCCAATAAGCGATGTTGTTTTGCGCCTATGTGAGAGCATATTTAAGACAGGGAAAAAAAACAGTGCACTACACAGCAGCTGGGAGAGTGAAGGGAGTGAGGAACAGCCTTGCAGGCGCCAAGGTCAGTGAAGAAGGAGGGGGAGAGGTGCTCCAGGCGCCGGAGCAGAAGTCCCCTGCGGCCTGTGGTGAGGACCATGGTGAAGCAGGATGTCCCCCTGCAGCCCATGGAGTACCACGGTGGAGCAGGGTTCCACGCTGCAGCCCGTGGAGGAGACCACGGTGGAGCAGGTGGCCCTTTACCGATGGAGGCTGCCGCCTTTGGAAGACCCCTGCTGGAGCAGATTCTGGGCCGGACCTGTAGACCGTGGAGAGGAGACCACGCAGGAGCAGGTGACCTGGCAGGAGCTGCTGCCCGTAGGGGAGCCAGGTTGGAGCAGTTTGCTCCTCAGGGATGGACCCCGTGGTACGGACCCATATCTGGAGCAGTTCTGGAAGAGCTGCTGCCTGTGGGAAGCCCACGCTGGATCAGTTTATCAAGGACTGCATCCCATGGGAGGGACCCCACAGCACAGGGGATGAGAGTGACCGAGGAGTGGCAGAGAAGTGCTGTAGACTGACCATAACCCCCATTCCCCCATTCCCCTGCGCAGCTCGGGGGGAAGAGGTGGAAGAGGGTGGATGGGGGGGGATGGTGCTTTTGGTTTCTTTCCTTTGTTTCTCACTTCTCTAGCTTGTTAGTAATGAGCAATAAATCTTACTATCTTCTTACGCTGAGTCTGTTTTGCCCATTACAATAATTATTGCGTGATTTTCTCGTCCTTATCTCAACCCTTGAGCCCTTTTCACAAATTTTCTCCCCATTCCTCTTTGAGGAGGGGGAGTGAGATAGTGGCTGTGGTGGAGCTCGGCTGCCTACTCGAGCGGAACCACAACACTTTGGTAGGGTCATTTGACCTGATGATCTTTTGAGGTTCCTTCCAACCCCTACAGTTCTGCGATTCTGTGATTTATAACCTAATGAGTTTCCTGACCCAGTTCAGAAGTAGCCCCAAAAACACAAAGCAGAAGGGAGAACATGGGGATGTGAATAAATGGGAAAGGGGATAGGAATAAATATCTTGAAGGCCTGGGAGGCTTTTGTGACCTTGATCTCTGTGAGCATTTTTATAATTCAGCTCCTTTTAGTGCTTTTGAATGATCAAGATGTAGTTGATATTACGTATTTATTTCTGGTTGTTCAGTAAACAACCGTGCATGCAAACAGTAGCATATGCTGTGCTCCCTCACTGGTCATTATGAACACTTGCTATGCCTTTTCTATATTGTGAGATCAGTCAGCCTCAGTATGGGGTATCAGATGGTATCACATCTCTTTGCTCGATGGAAGAATCAGTTGCCTACAGATATGGAACAGAGACAGGTAAGGTTAGAAATACAAACTTTTTTCTGCCTAAGTAAAAATTAGGTGTTCAAATTCACAAATCCTCTGTATATTGAATTTTGGTCTGTGTGGAACTGTATTTTGACTAATATTTTTACTAATGACTAATTTTTCTTGGATTATTGAGGTTCTGCTATTGACCAAAACAAAGCTATCTCCTGGCTGAGCTGAATGTTTCATCTCAGCTGATAATTGCCTACCAACTAAAGCCACTTACAACCACGAATCAACTGTTCTGAGGCCCCATGGACTTCTATTAAGTGTGTGTAACTTTTAAAAAGTTAAGAAGCAAATGATGAAAAATAAAGTTCTAGCTGCTTCTGCTAAGAGATGAGAATTTTCTTAGACAGGATAAATGTTTTCAATGAAGAACATCTCAGGTAGAAAAATTAACTTTTATTGCATTCTGAAAGGAAGGTAAACAATTTTCATAGATTCTTATTGCAGTCATTTAAAAAAATAAAAATAAAAATAAATTAACACACTTTTCTCAATGGTATTGTTTTTCCCAATGGCAATTTTTGTTTTCAACTAGAAATATATATTTTTTTTTTTCATATCAAAAATACTGCCTGTGTGTGTGTCTGTCTAAAAATACTGATCTTTACTATCACAGTTCTTCCAGGGATCTATAGACCAGGTCATATTTTCTATGACTCCAAATGCTGGTAACTGACTTTTCCAAAACCACATAACAATATGGAATTCCTATTAAGTTGCATTCTCAAAGAAGGGAAATGAAATTTAACTGTTGATATTATATGGAAAGGAAGCTGGATTTCCAAAAATGTTATCTACTGTGAGAGACTGCAGTGACATTTCTAAACCAAAGTAACCTGACATCCAAATGTTTTTATTTTCATTATTTAAAAGAAAACTAAGAAAACCTTTTTGGAGAAGTGCTAACAATGATTATGCTTTTAATTTTTATTGAGATTTTCTATGAAAAAATAATTGGATCAACTTTCCACATACCCCAAAGACAATAGAAAGATCAATGTTCAAGTTCTTTCTAGATCCATGTGTATTAATACATTCAATTCAAAATTCCTCTGGCTGAAAAAGGTGATAAGAAATAGGTGAGTGAATATACTAAAGTAATGGAAATAGATATTTCATCTGAAGAAAAATTTAGACATTCTACAGGATTGTTAAGTAACAAGATAGAAAGGATTGAGGCTTTCTTCAACTGTAGAAAATGAGCTTTGTAGGTTTCCCAAGGTTAAATTAGCAATTGAATAAAATGTTCTTTATTGAAGTGGAAGAGCAGATTATTGCAAGACTGATATTTCTGTAAGTGAGGCACTTTGATGCCACCATTGTTATGAAGTGTTTGCAATGCTCATGTGTTTTTGTGACTCTACCAATCTGTGAAGAAACTGCTGCAGTAAAAATGCCAAAAATGTTACCCAAGGTAACATTACAAGGAGGAAAATTACAATGTAAAATTACAAGGAGGGCTCCACTATTTACATCAACAGTGTAAAATGTAAGAGAACTTAGTGACAGTCATACTCAACTTCACACAGGCTAAGCAATGCAGAAAAAAAAGGCAATACTTACCAGGTGGGCAAGGGCAAAGTACATTTTTAAGAATTGATTCAAAGCCATCATCAATTTTTTTTTTTTTTTTTTTTTTTTGGTTGGAACAAGATGGCAAGATGCCCTGGAACCCTCAAGAAAAAAATCTTTGTGCAGTAAGTAAGCCTACAAAAGCAATTGAATGAGATTTTAGGGTGATTTGACAGATTGTATTCTGGTGGCACTACTATTACTGTATTAGTGGCAAGTTGGCTTGATCTAATTAATAACAAAGGAATGGAACAGTACTGAAATATAACTCAGAAACAAACGAGCTTTATGAGGTTTCAGGGAAAAAAAAAACAAAAAACAAAACAAAACAAAACAAACAAAAAAAACAAAACAGTGACTTAGAAGCAGAATAGCTTTACTTGTTTAATATTTCTTTGGGCTACTTGCAGTAACTGCTGAAGTCAAAACCAAGGAGAAATCAAGAAATACAAGATCAAGGAACTGATTAAATAGGACAATATGTTTGAGTTTAAGCAGGTCCAGCATCCAATATAACTAAGCATATTCCCACTTTGGGAAAAGTGGAGTAGTACACAGTCAATTCATGACAAAAGACACAGGAAAGGAACCGAGTTGAAACATCAAGTATGAGAGCGCTGATAAAGTTTTAAAGGGTCATAAAAACCTCAAAATACAAAGGTGCTAAAAGCATTATTATTAATCCTTAGATTAAAAATTAATGATTAAGGTAATTATAAAAACAAAGTTCCATGTAACGTACAGAAGGTGGCTTGAAAGCAAGTATTCAGTTATGTGAATGGAACATTTCTAAATACAAGCAAGGTTTCGGAACAGTGCTTATACTAAGTAAAACCAAAACAAACCAAAACAAGCCTTAATTAGAAGGCCTTAAAAATATAGGACATAGCCTCTGGTTTATACACATATTTGTCTTTGATAAAAAGATTACATATATCCACAGAAAGGATATAGTACTTCAGAATGAACAAGAAGGTGCTCATGTAGTCACAGAAAAAATTCAGATGTTGTTGCTGTCCATGAATATAAAAAAATAAATAATTGTTGGAGTGAAGTGTTAATAACTGAAACAACTTCCTGGTCATAAAAATAAAGAAAACAGAATCTCTTACAAAAAAACAATCATACCAGCAACAGCAATAAAATAATTAGATGAACTCCGGAGTATAGCAGAGGATTTTCTGCTTTTTTTTGTTACAGTACAACTTTTATCACTCAAATATAGAGAAATTCCAGATAGAAAACAGAAAATAAAACAAACAAAAAGATCCATTCTTAAATACACATTCTCAAGAATGGAAAAAGACTTCTGAAGAAGTTGATGTTTTATTTGCATAGTCTTAGAAGTGATTTTCAATTTTTTATTTTTATTTTTTTAACTTGAATTTGAGATCAAATTGACATTTGATATTTTTCATGTAATGAAAAATCAGTTTTCAGTAAAAAATTGGAGATCTATTCCTATAAAATATTTGGTGAAAAGTGGTAGGACAGATTCTACAATAAGAATTTTGGAAAAGATTGGAATTTTGTATGTAAACATACTCGTTATTGAAAAAGGTTCAGGCTGATTGTTTTGCAATAAGCCCATGCAATCTTTTACTGCTTTTAGTTTATTGGAAGAACTTCAGACTGTTTCAAAATTTGGATCTATATCTGCATTTTGGAAATCCAAGACAGCTGTCAGTTTTCATATATATTTATATAAGAACCTCAGTCCAGTAAAGATTAAGCACATGTGCAGTTTCACACACATGAGCAGTCCTTTGGAACACAAGCATGTTAACATCCAACAAATGAAGCTCTTGCAAAGCACTTCACCCACAATATATTCAAACCAAATAGTGAAATCTGAAATAGGAAACAGCTGAGACATGAATATTTAAAACTTTGCTGCAGCAGTGGACATGTGTAATAACTTTTCAAAGAGATTTTCAGAGGATTCTTTTAATACTGTACACATAGCACTTGTCCTAAATACATATTTACATGATGGACTGGGAAAGCTCTTTTAGAAACTGTTCTGGTCTTCTGGGTAAATAGTATTTTCCTTTTAAAAATTATGAATACATATTTAACAGATAAACTAGAATGGCTCTATTAGGCACATCATAAACAATTTTTTTAAACTATCTAGTGAATATGTTTACTGCAGTACAGAAAAGTACCCAGACTATTTAACCTTCTGTAATTTGTCTCTCAATGCAGTTCTTCTGCAATTTTAAGCCCCCTCCTTAAACAAAACCAAAAAAACATTTCTCCTTCCCTTTATCCCAGGACTGTCGAATATGAAGCTTAGTACCTATGATGGTAAAGAAGCATTCTTTTTGTCAATACTATCATTAGAGCACTATATTCCACACCATACATCAATCATGTCTGTTTTCTAGAGGCATGAAGTTTAAAAAATTGAGAACCAAATTTTTCTGTCAAGGATATGGGTGTTTTGGAGATTTACAAAAAGAGGTTGGAATAGTCGGCTCCTCTGCCCCCAAACAGAAAAGATAAAATCTCAACTAATTTCAAAGAAACTAGTTAAGAACTGAACTTATCTGTATGAAGCTCCTCAACTTACTGCCAAGAGAGTGTTTGCTAGGCTGGTTAAGAAGAAAGACAGTCTTGCCTTTTCCATGGAGACAATATCTTAATAAACAAATTAATAAACAAATTCATGCTGATTACTCCTCATAACCTTCTTCTCTTCCAATTGCTTGGACATGGCATCCAGAACAAGCTGTTCCAACACCTTTCCAGGGACAGAGGTGAGACTGACTGGCCTGTAGTTTCCTGGATCCTCCTTCTTGCCCTTCTTGAAGACCGGAGCGACATTGGTACCTCCAATCTTCAGGCACCTCTCCTGTTCTCCAGGACCTTTCAAAGATGATAGAGAGTGGTTTGGCAATCACCTCTGCCAGCTCCCTCAGCACATATGGATGCATCCCATCAGGGCCCATGTATTTGCGTGCCTTAATCCCATTCAGATGCTCTCAAACCACACCCTCCTCAAACAGAGTGTTTAAAATTTACTACTTTTAATCCAGTTTTCCTGCAAAATACAGATTGATGTGGTTTAGCCCAGTAGGCAGCTAAATCTCACTCAACCACTTACTCACCCCTCCCAAGCAGGATATTGGAGAAAATCAGAAGGGTGAAAGTGAGAAAATTAATGGGTTGAGATAAATGTTTCCAAGATAAAGAAAAATTACATGTGCAAGCAAAGCAAAACAATGAATTCATTCTCTTCTTCCCTTGGCAGATAGATATTCAGCTATGTCAAGGAAAACAGGGCTTCATTATGAGTAACAGTTACTTGGGAAGGCAAATGCCATAACATAAGGTTGTATGGTATCCTCCTCCTTCTTTACTCCAAGCTTTTGTTGCTGAGCATACTGCTATATGGTATGGGATATTCTGGTCAGTTGGGTTCAGCTATGCAGGCTGTGCCCTCTCACAGCTTCTTGTGTACATGCAGCCTACTTGCTGGTGGGGCAGTGGGAGGAACAGAAAAGTCCTTGACTGTGTAAGCACTGCTTAGCAACAACTAAAACTTTGGTGTATTAACAACACTGTTTTCTTAATGAATACAAAACATAGCACCATACAAGCTACTACGAAGAAAATTAGCTCTATCCCAACCGTAACCATTACACAAATACAGATTTACTTAATAAGATTTACAAATAAGATTTACTTAAAAACACAAAGAGAAATTTAGTATAACAAACACCACCAACCTGAACACAAAATATAAATAGAAGGTACAGATAAGAGAAAAAACAAACAAAAAAACAAACAAGCAAACAAACAAACAAACTTCAGGATTTCTGAAAGATTTCTGAAAGAGATTAGAAGCAAATATTAAAGTGCTCAACATTTTTATTGGCACTGCATTTTTTAACAGAGTCCCAAGTCCATTTAGACACCTACATGAGAGCTAAGGAGCAAAATGCTCCTTAGCCAACAACTCTGATAATTGTATTTTATAGCCATATTTTCAAATGCACTCAACATTCAAAGTGCTTCTGGAAATTTGGCCCCAGCTGTGAGCTGTGACCTCCTCTGAAAATCTGTAGGGATCAAGAATGAAGGCATATGGAACATTGCATTTAGTTGTGGAAATCTTAATTACCAAAAACATATCACAGAATCACAGAATTTCTAGGTTGGAAGAGACCTCAAGATCATCGAGTCCAACCTCTGACCTAACGCTAGCAGTCCCCACTAAACCATATCCCTAAGCTCTACATCTAAACGTCTTTTGAAGACTTCCAGGGATGGTGACTCCACCACTTCCCTGGGCAGCCTGTTCCAATGCCTCACAACCCTTTCAGTAAAGAAGTTCTTCCTAACATCTAACCTAAAACTCCCCTGGCGCAACTTAAGCCCATTCCCCCTCGTCCTATCACCAGGCACGTGGGAGAACAGATCAACCCCCACCTCGCTACAGCATCCCTTGAGGTACCTATAGAGAGCGATAAGGTCACCCCTGAGCCTCCTCTTCTCCAGGCTGAACAAGCCCAGCTCCCTCAGCCGCTCCTCGTAGGACTTGTTCTCCAGGCCCCTCACCAGCTTCGTCGCCCTTCTCTGCACCCGCTCAAGCACCTCGATGTCCTTCTTGTAGCGAGGGGCCCAAAACTTAACACAGTACTCAAGGTGCGGCCTCACCAGAGCTGAGTACAGGGGGACGATCACCTCCCTAGCCCTGCTGGTCACACTGTTCCTGATACAAGCCAGGATGCCGTTGGCCTTCTTGGCCACCTGAGCACACTGCTGGCTCATATTCAGCCGACTATCCACCATCACTCCCAGGTCCTTCTCTGCCTGGCAGCTCTCCAACCACTCATCTCCCAGCCTGTAGCTCTGCTTGGGGTTATTGCGCCCCAGGTGCAGGACCCGGCACTTGGCCTTGTTGAACTTCATGCAGTTGACCTCAGCCCATTGGTGCAGCCTATCCAGATCCTCCTGCAGAGCTTTCCTACCCTTGAGCAGATCGACACACGCACCTAACTTGGTGTCATCTGCGAACTTACTGAGGGTGCACTCGATGCCCTCGTCCAGATCATCGATGAAGATATTAAAGAGGACCGGCCCCAGCACTGAGCCCTGGGGGACGCCACTAGTGACCGGCCTCCAACTGGATTTAACTCCATTCACCACAACTCTTTGGGCCCGGCTATCCAGCCAGTTTCTAACCCAACGAAGCGTGCACCAGTCCAAGCCAAGAGCAGCCAGTTTCTTGAGGAGAATGCTGTGGGAGACGGTGTCAAAAGCCTTGCTGAAGTCAAGGTAGACCACATCCACAGCGTTTCCCTCGTCCACCCAGCGCGTCACTTTGTCATAGAAGGAGATCAGGTTCATCAAGCAGGACCTGCCTTTCATAAACCCATGCTGACTGGGCCTGATCGCCTGCTTGCCCTGCAAGTGCTGCGTGATGACTCTCAGGAGGATCTGCTCCATGAGCTTCCCTGGCACTGAGGTCAAACTGACAGGCCTATAGTTTCCCGGGTCTGCCCTCCGGCCCTTCTTGTAGATGGGCGTCACATTTGCTAGCCGCCAGTCAACTGGGACCTCCCCCGATCGCCAGGACTGCTGATAAATGATGGATAGTGGCTTGGCCAGCTCCTCTGCCAGTTCTCTCAGTACCCTTGGGTGGATCCCATCCGGCCCCATCGACTTGTGCACATCCAAGTGCCGTAGCAGGTCAACAACCAGTTCTTCATGGATAGTGAGGGCCGCATCCTGCTCCCCATCCCCTTCCACCAGCTCAGGGTACTGAGTATCCAGAGAACAACCGGTATTGCCACTAAAGACTGAGGCAAAGAAGGCATTGAGCACCTCCGCCTTTTCCTCATCTCTTGTAACTAAGTTTCCCCCCGCATCCAGTAAAGGATGGAGATTCTCCTTAGTCCTCCTTTTTGTGTTGATGTATTTATAGAAACGTTTTTTGTTATCTTTAACGGCAGTAGCCAGATTGAGCTCCAGATGAGCTTTGGCCTTCCTAATTTTGTCCCTGCACAGCCTCGCTACATCATTAAAGTCCTCCCTAGTGGTCTGCCCACTTTTCCAAAGCTTATAAACCCTCTTTTTTCTCCTAAGATCAAGCCACATTTCTCTGTTGAGCCAGGCTGGTCTTCTTCCCCGCCAGCTCGTCTTTGGGCACGTGGGGACAGACCGTTCCTGCGCCATTAAGATTTCCCTCTTGAAGAGCACCCAGCCTTCCTGGACCCCTCTGCCCTTCAGAACCGCCTCCCAAGGGACTCCACCAACTAGTGTCCTGAGCAGCTCAAAGTCAGCCCTCCGAAAGTCCAATACAGCGGTTTTACTGGTCCCCTTCCTGGCCTCGCCAAGAATAGTGAACTCCACCATTGCGTGGTCACTCTGCCCTAGACAGCTCCCGACAATCACATCCTCCACCAGTCCTTCTCTGTTTGTGAAGAGAAGGTCTAGCAGGGCACCATCCCTGGTAGGTTCACTAACCAGCTGCGTCAGGAAGCTATCTTCCACGCTCTCCAGAAACCTCCTAGACTGCTTTCTCAGGGCTGTGTTGTGCTTCCAGGATATGTCAGGGAAGTTGAAGTCCCCCACGAGTACAAGAGCTGACGATTTTGCAACTTCTGTCAGCTGCCTGTAGAGTTCCTCATCCGTCTCCTCATCCTGGTTCGGCGGTCTATAGCAGACCCTGACCAGGACGCTAGCCTTGTTGTCCCTGCCGATCCTAACCCAAAGGGACTCGACCTTGTCATTCCCAGCCTCGAGTTCTACAACCTCGAAAGACTCTCTAATATAGAGAGCCACACCACCACCCCTTCTGTGCTGCCTGTCCCTTCTAAAGAGCTTATAGCCAGGCATTGCAGCACTCCAGTCATGAGACTGGTCCCACCACGTCTCCGTGATGGCAACCAAGTCGTAGCCTGCCTGCTGCACGATGGCTTCCAGCTCCTCCTGTTTGTTACCCATGCTGCGTGCATTGGTGTAGATGCACTTCAGCTGGGCCATTGCCTTATCCTCCGGCCTTGCCATCGTTCCCCCTGGCACAGCCCCAACAATCCTAGCTTCAGCCCCATCCCCCTTCCTACCTAGTTTAAAGCCCTCTCAATGAGCCCTGCCAGCTCCTGGCCCAGGATCCTTTTTCCCCTAAAAGATAGGGACCCGTCTGCGGCCATCAGGCCAGGTGCTGAGTAAAGTGCCCCATGATCAAAAAAACCAAGATTTCTGCGTTGGCACCAGTCCCGGAGCCACGTGTTTAACAGGTGGGCTTTCCGTGTCCTCTCTGAACCCCTCCCTGCCACCGTAGGGATAGACGAAAACACCACCTGCACTCCCGCTCCATCCACTAACCGACCCAGTCCCCTAAAGTCTCTTTTGATAGCCTTCAGGCTTCTCTCTTCAATGTTGTCACTGCCCGCCTGGACTATCAAAAGAGGGTAATAGTCAGAGGGGCGTACCAGGTTGGGAAGCTTCCTGGCAACGTCCCTGACCCTGGCCCCAGGGAGGCAGCAGACTTCCCTACAGGTAGGGTCAGGCCGACAAATAGGGCCCTCTGTTCCCCTAAGAATAGAGTCTCCAACAACAATAACCCTCCTGTCTTTCTTGGTGGAGGCAGTCCTGAGGCGTGGAGTTGACCTCCTCGCCCTAGGCATCCTCCTGGGAACACTTGCTACCTCTTCCTCAGCTACTGGTCTGTCGAGCTCCAGGGCCTCAAACCTGTTGTGTAAGGGCACCTGGGAATGCGGGGCCGGAAGGGGAGGGCGTCGCCTGCGATGTCGAGCAGGGACCTGTTTCCATTCCTCCTCAGCTCCCAGATCCCCTCCCTCTGCCCGACGGCGACAGCGCAGGGGGTCCACCCCCATTTGAGGAGTCTCACCTCGGTACCTCCCCTTGAGGCCCTGCAGGGAGTTACTCCACAAGTCTATCTCTTGCTCACACTCCTTGATGGCCCTCAACCTCTCCACCTCCTCCTTGAGCTCCGCCACCATGCGGACCAGGTCATCCACCTGCTCGCACCTAATGCACGCAGTTTCTCTGCCTCCCGCCGATGGCAGCAACAGGCTCAGACACTCCCTGCATCCGGTGACCTGAACTGCAGCATTTTTTAACGGGTAGTTGGTCTGGGTGTGTACCGACTTCCTGGAGAGCGCGCCGTGCCTGGTGGAGACCATTATCACCTAGCTACGGCTGTTGTTAAGGAGGTGTTGTTTGTGTGTAGGGGGAGCGCTCTGCCCTTCCTGCGCGCCCTGCCTGCGCGAACTGCCGCGCCACTCCCTTCTGACGCGCCACGCCCTGTTTGCCCGCCCTGTTCGCCGCGCTCCTGGTCGCTCGCGCTCCCTAGGGGCAGCTTTTGAACGCCTGGGGAGGGGGCGCTGCTGGCTCCGCCTTCGTCTCATCAGCCTCCCTCGCGAGGGCTGCCGGGTCCTGGCAGCTCCCTCAAGTAGGCTCGATGCCGGAAAAATTAGCCCTGCCTGGCCCGATCCCCCGCTCCGCTGCAGAACGCGTCTGCCCCGGAGCCGATCGCCTCGGCAAATATTGACAAATTAGAAAGAGTTCAGAGAAGAGAAACAAAAAATGGTCAGGGAACTAGAGTAATTTACATATGAGGAAAGATAAAAAGAACTATATATGTATGGCTCAGCTATGAGATAATTAAGAGAGGATATATGTTAAGACTCTACAAGTGTTCCTAATCTTGTGTAGAGAACGGAGAGGAACAGATTAAATGGGATCTGAAATTATAACTACAGCTGCAAGTAAAGACAAGAAAGAAAAAAAATATATAAATCTGGATTTTCAAAATGGCACCCTGGAAGGGATGTCAGTTAGACTGAGAAATGTTGTCTGAGGGGACAAACTACCATTGTTAAGGTCCTATGAAAATTTACCTCTAGGATACAGGACTAAATTTTCCAGAGATACTTGTTTAGATTCTACATTCAATATACATGATATTTTTGGGTTGTTTCACTGAGTGGAAATAACTTTTGAAATAGCTAAACTTGCTGTTATTAAACATAAATTCCTGTGGAGAATGAAAAATCTTTCTTTTTCCTTTTCTTTCTTTCCTTCTTTTTCTTTCTCTTTAATTTCCTTCGTTCCTCCCTCCCTTCTTCTCTCCATCCCTTCCTTCCCTTCTTTTCTCTTTTCAGATGGCATTGCCTATAAGACTTTTGCTCTTATATTTACTATCTGATGAATACTACCATTCTATCTAATCATTTAAGCACCAAATATACATGATTTAAGAACATTTACCCAAACACTTTACTTGACATTGCATTATTGTTTAGATTTTCAAGATATAAAGAATCAAACCAATTTGAGAAAAAACACTGAGAATGTGTTTTTTCAAAGACAAACAAGGTCACTGTGTTATCCTATTCATTAAGCATCATTACTTAAAGTGTTATAATGTACAATTTTTATGGCTCTGATCTCAAAGAAAATAAACGGCAGATTCTGATCATGTAAAGTGTTTGAAAACTGCTAAACGCTGGCATAGGAAGTGAGTAGAACAGTAAATTCTGACCTATGTAGTCAAGTAGGTCACCAGAACTCTGGCTCAGATAAGGTGATTAGTATGTGATTTTGCATAACTGTGTGTAGACATACCCTTCTATAGAGAACAGTTAATTTCTTGATGTACCTGTGCTTTTAATGATGTACCTGTGCAGAGGGATTTAGTATTGGCCCCATCCTCATTCCCTTCCCCCACTCCGTTTCACACCTTGTAGGCTCTTCTTGCACCTTGTGAGCAGGGTGCATGGTCAGTGAAGACAGTAGGCTGTCACCAGGAGGAAAACCTAGCTCTGAATATCCAGCTTGCCACACTTCATGTCAATGTACAAACAATGTAAAAAAAAAAAAAAAAGGAAAAAGAAAGAAAAAAAAAGTACCCATCTCTTGAAGAGCCTCAAGAAAACTACATGTTTAGAAAAGAAAAGGAAGATTCTCATTTCTGCTTCTAATTCTTGAAGGTGAAGAGGTATCCTTCCTAGGTGTCCTCTCAAAGGGCAGCTACCAAGGTGCTCTTCGTATACTGGCCTCTAAGACCCTGCAGCAAAACAGTGCCCAGGGGTATTACTGAGGTTCTGCAAGGATGCTGGAGATGTGTCTATGGCACTTGCAGCTGTGTGCTGGCACCAGCTTTACTCATATTCACTGAAAATGACTGCTAGGTCAGATAAATGTCTGCATTATGCATATTCCATATGGGAAAGGAAAACACTTCATCTCAAATAATTGAATGGCACATAGAGGTGGATTCAGTATTCAAATTCAGGATCAGATTTTTTTTTTTTAACTGATTTTTTGGTGAGAGGACTCTAGTATCAGCCATTTTGAAAGAATGGCTCCCCTTTACCTCTTCTGGATCTAACTCCAAAAAGGAACAGTGTCAGACAGGATTAATAATAATAAAAAAAAAAAAAAAGAGAGAGAGAGATTAAGCAAAATAGACTGATCAGAACACTCTGAAGCATTTTTGACAGTGAGTTTTTATTCAGCTCTTCTGCTCCTACCTGGCTAATTCTATGATCAATACAAATAAATTTTCCTCATCAAAGCATAGCCCAAACCCATGGAACCAACTGCTGCAGGAGGTCATTGAGTCAGATACCACAGTTAGATTTAAAAAAGAGCTGAATACATTTTATGGCCAAACAACATCTGTACAGTCATCCAAGCTAAGATAATGGTGATGAAATTTCATGCTTGAGTGTGTAAAATGATTGCTACATCACTCAGAAAGGATTTTTTTTTCTTCCCAGGTAGAGAATTACACAATTGAGAAGATGCATTATAGAGAGGTTTCTGAGTGTTTTTTTTTTTTTTTTTTTTTTTTTTTTTTTTTTAAAAAGGAAGATTTTCATTAAAAAACAAACAGACAAACAAAAAAAACTTTCTCCAAAGAGTGAAAGATCAGTTCATGGACCTCAGAGAGTAATAACTTAGCCTGCTGCATCTTTTCTTCTTAAATATAATGAAGCTCTTAGATGAGATGTTTCATTTCAGGACCTCCAAGTTTCTCTCATACCCTCCACACTAACTGATCTCACACGTAGGTAAAATCACTGAAGCAAATCTTAGCAGCTGGCAAGTTTACTAATTCACCCTCCTGACCCCAACAGGTAAATGACAATGAGTTTGTATGTGAGCCTGGAGAGGCCTTTGCCTGACCTTTGATGCAACAGCTGGTTTCATTTCTTGTGCAACTTGCATTTACCACGCATCTGGCTTCATTTAATTGTGGAAAAAGGAAAAAAATAAAAAAAATAAAAAAAATTCAGTCAGTAGTCAGCAACCTAATGATAATTTTGACCACCTTTTCCTGTTTTCATCAGCTCAATTTTATTTTCAGTACTTAATCAAGAAATAAATTAAATAGGGAGAGAGAATATATGTTTAACTAAAGATTTCTGTGATATCTGGCAACAGATTGATTTAATTCACTGGGAGTACATAAGGGAGAAAACTGTGGGGTGGAACAACCGCTGAAACACTTAAAACCTCATTACCACATATCCCCACTTCACCCTGAGAGCTCCCAGTCTGTCCATTATTGTCCTGCCTGTACTTTCTGTGGGACTTTGAAAAGAAAAGGTTCAAAGAGCAAGACTTTCATGCTCCCTTTCCCATGTCAAACACTTTCAACTCCTGATTTCAAAGTGCCACTCGCTTGCTGTTCAAAGGCCTGTGGACACGTAGGGGGTGAGATAGGAGTAAAAGGTTGCACTACAAAGCCTGCTGCATTCAGAGCAATACCCAGCTCAGAGATACAAACGGTAATATAAACTCAAGTACCTATCAATAAAACTGCCAATATATGAAAGGAGGTTTGGAAAAATTGTAAGTGGCCTTTTCCTGCCCCCTCTCCCACACTGCCATCATGTTGTTATTGGTTTGGATAAAAGCCTAATTGATATTTTGAAGTGTGACTTTTCCTTTTGTGCCAGTTATGACCAGAGGACTGCAGAAGTGGTCTTTCTAGCCAAACCCTAAGTTAGCTAAGAATACCTAAAGAAGTTCCTACCAACATCTGAAAAACCTGCCTTGCTCTCGTTGAGTATTCATCTACCTCCCCTTCTCTCTCTGTATCCTTTTCATCTGCCTGCCCACAAGATTTGGAACACCATTAATTGGTCCTTGGGGAGGCTGACAGGCCTGTGCTTTTATGACTTTATTCTTTGTATTGTACACATGTGGGCATCTCTCAGGAGATAAACAAAGGGAAAACATGGAAAAAGGGGGGTAGAATTTGTTTAAGACTAAACACAGAACAAACCACCTCCTCAATTTACTGCTAATATCCTAAATTGCATGAATAAATCTACCTGCCCTCCCTCCCCGTTTTCCCTCTTCCCCATATCTGCTTCTCTTAATCTGCTTTTCCTGATCGCTACAGGCTCGTCTTCTGAGGAATTCCACCTCCCATTTGAAATCAAACAGTCTAACTCTTTTTTTTTTTTTTTTTTTTCTGTTCCCCCTTCCCGTTCTCCCTCCCCCTTGCCAACAAAAGAGTGAGGTGGTCTTATGGGAAGATAAAAAGAATAGTTGATCATAAGAACTAACCTGGAGCCAACACCTTGGTCTTTCGTCCCTTCAGCAGTTTCTAAACCCTAAGCACCTGCAGCTAATTCTCATGGCTTCCAGCCTTGGTCTTGGATTCACTGAGAGTGAGACTTTTTGGCACAGCTTTCACCACTCAGGAAAAATAAGCCTAACACACTCAGACACACCGACGCATGGGTATGCATAGGTACAAGTGCTCACAGGTGTTTTAGCTGTTGTATTTGAGAGAAAGCAGATAGAAGTTACCCCTGTATTATTTGGAGGTAACCATCATTTTTAAGAATGTGTACTAGTAACCTTCACTGCAAACGAAGAGCATGCCAGGTTTTTCATCTTTTTTTTTTTTTTTTTCTTTAACAATAAGGTAGGCCAATAAATGAACACTATTGCCCCAGAGCTCGACATCTGCAAAGGAATTTCTCAGATAAAATCCTCTTTGCTTTACTTACAATATATTTGTTAGAAAGACGTGATTTATTCTGCTCTCAGATATGAAAAAGCAATGTGATTCTGTGAAACAGACACAACTGGAAGGCAGACACCCAAGTGCTTTTGTGTACACCTCTTCACTTCCTAAAAATTTGTTCCTCAGTGTCCATGTTTAGATGCTAAAGCAACGGAGGTAGAGCAGGTCTTGGGAATCAAAATCTAGAGTTTTCTTTCCATCTTTTTTCTTCTCCTTTCTCCTTCTGCCTGCACACAAGTAAATAGGCGATTAAATAAATCTGCCAGCCACAGAAGTACATTTGAAATCTCTGACAGAGAAGACTCTAGATCTTTCATGGCTGGATGAGTGCTCTGAATCTGAAATCTTTATTTAAAATGTTGCATCTTCTTGTCCAGTCTAATTTACAAAGATAGAAGTTGTTCATTTGAAGGAGAGGGCTGAGGTACCCATTCTACTGAGTATTTCTTAGCAATACTGAGTATTGCTAAGAAAGGCAGAATTTACTGCAATCTTGTACTAAGCTTTCTTCTTGGTTATGATAGGGAGCTCCTTGCTCAATGTGCCAATTATTGTGAACAGTACTCCAAGGCAGCTAACTTTTCATTTCTTGCAGGGAATATATATATGCTGTGAATGCATCAGGGAGGTTGTACTCTTAACTTGCAGCTGTTGCAGACAAAACATATTCTGCTTTTCATTTAACATCCTAAATCACGTTTTGATACTAAGACATCAGATCCTAGATCCTTTAGAACTGTTTGTTTGAAGATCTTAGATATATGAAGAGTTCAGCTATATCTGACTCAGTTTACACATCAGAAAAATAATGAAGGGTTCACCAATACTAAATAATTATTTAAAATGGTTACCTATCCTATATATATATATATATACACATTATTGCATTTCCAGCTTTTTCTTTTCTTTTTTTTTTTTTTTTTTAATCCACAAAGACTGTTTCTTGTCTTAACCTCATACTCAGCATCTGAGGTGATATAGTTGTTTTATATTGTTTCAAGGGAAGTTGTGTATTCACAGCATGGATTACATTTTATTTATTTATTTATTTATTTATTTATTTTCGCCAGAAGGTAGCCTGTAAAAGAAAGTTCTGCAAGGAAACAAGAGGAAAGGCCACAGTGATCACTTTACATATCATAGGCCAGTTCTCATTCTTCCAACATTATACTGAAGTACAGCAATTTCTACCTGGATTTCATACCATACTCAACAGCAGGAATTTCAGTGTGGGTTGTAAAACCTGCTTAAGAACCTGTGCAATTTACCTCATGTTGATTACCCTGTGTGGAACAGCTAATGTTACATGAGTTAATTAATCTATAGCTGCCTTGACAGTCTGTGCTAATATAGTTGTAGCAACTACATCTTTGAAAATCTTGAGTTAAATATTTTTAATCATTGTGAATGACTTTACACACTTGGCAGAAACAGGTATTCAAATGACAGCCTAAGATCTGATTTGAGCCCAGGGTATAAAGACATCTGTAATGGGAAAATTTCCCAGTACAGAATTATAATCCTGCAAGGCAGCCATTGCTTCCATCCTGGCAGGGCAGCTTTTAGCATGGGTGGAGGAGGGCTAAGAAAGGAAGTAAGCAGCAAGATTTTGATTCTATATTGTTCCCAGTACACTGTCTTGAAAACTAAAAGGCAGTGTGAAAGGCACTATATGTAATGTGGCTATATGCAATACTTTCACTATTTATTTCTTCCAGTTTCCCTGGATGGGCTAAGCAACCACTATTGAAAAAAAGGTCCAACAAAACTCACAATTTAAATCTTCTTATCCTTGACATCATCCCAGCTATGTGTAATAGTACAAACACTGTAGTCACGGTAGTCCATGATCCACCACTGTGAGGAGCAGTACGTCTCACTGCTCCTGTGAGGAGCAAAACACTGCCTTTGAAAAGGCCACAACCTGCTGGAATTATTTAAGAATCAAACCTCCACATAATTCAACAGGGAAGAGGAAAGAGACAAGATCAGCCCAGCTCTGGTTGATGCACAGGACCTACCTCATTTACCTAATGAGAGCAACTGGTACTGGAACTGGGCTGGGCATACTGGATGCATTTTTCAGCACATGGCACAACTGCTGTCTCCTAATGCCACCCAACATTTCTCTGCAGCTCAAGGAATTTTTCTTTTTGTAGTTTGAAAAGAGTAGCTCAAGACAGAGAAAAAGTGGTAGCCCTTAGGTTTGCATGTTGACTGTGCTTTTTTGCTGTGCACTTGTGGGAAGCAGAAAACCACAGTAATACTCCTTTATACATGATGAAAAGATTGTTTAAATATAGTTCTTTGGCACTGGTTTATAGCTTTTCTGACAACTGTTCCCAAAAAATAGACCCTTGCCTTCAGAGTATGAGTGCCACTTTCATGAAGACAGGGCATGTCATAAAGGCAACTAGAGTAGATTTTTTATTATATTATATAATTATAATTATAGTATTATATATATTTATTTATATTTTAAAGCTCAAGAAGACATTGTTGCACTAAAATAGTCACATCTCAACCCCAGATGAAATGCCCCTTCCAGAATGCTAAGGGTACAGATAGCTACATTGAAAATCAATTATTTTAACATTCAGAGCTTTCTTCTGGAGAGGTTTATTTGCTCTGCTAACCATTTTAAAACTCCATAGCACCTTCTTACTCACCATAACTGTTATGTTTAGTATCTAGCTCATAAGCACTATTTGATTTCAATACCCTGTGCATCAAATCACCTTTTAAATTAATATAACATTTCTACAGCATTCTCCTCAGTGGTGGTAGTGGTGTTAAACCTCTCTTGAAGAAATTGTATTTCTTCAATAAATTTTATTTCTTCAGGAGAGAGGTGGAGCATGTAGGACATTAGGGATTCAGGGCCCATGATCCCCATCTCCTCTGGAGTCATCCCTCTGTCATGCAGCTGTGAAGAACTGGTCTGCCTGAAGTATCAGGTAAATACCAAAGGCACTTTCTTCAACAGTGGGAATGAAAGAGGTACAAAGTTCAGCTTATAGGTCCAGTTCTGCTGGAACATGCAAAGCAAGTTAACTAAGGAAAGAATAAAGAAGTGAAAAGTTGATTTCAAGAAAACTGGTTGAATAAGAGGAGTTGTGGAATATCACGAGACAAAATACAGGCCACAGTTTTACTTGCAAGATGTTGTCTGATACTAACAGGCCATAGAAAATAAAATGGAGTACTTCCTTAGGGAAAGCTACTTGAGTTTAAGAGGTAGTAGCTTACTTTGGAAGGGAAAATAATCTCTGATAACAACTCTATTCTGCAGATATGTTAACAATGACACCTTTTGCATGCAATTTTCCACATTGCTCAATTTAGTTAGGGGCCAATAAATCTGGTCTTTTATTTCAATACCCTGTATCTCATATCAATTTTTAAATTAATATATAATTGCTACAGCATTCTCATCTTGTTTTTCGTTTAAAATATATTTTTTAATTTAAATTATATTTATTTTTATTTTTAAAGAGAACCTTCCGCCTGCTGATTTTTTTTTTCAGTGTTTTTAAATAAAAGAACTGAGAATGAAAGCACTTATAGCCACTTCTGTTTTTTGATTATTATTCTTTAAAATATATAGATATCAATTTCGATGTTTAACACTGAACTTAAAGTAACAAAAAAAAATCTTATGAATTAGAAAAAAACTTTTTTATTTCCAAAAGAAACAAGTTTTGTTTTGTTTTTAATTATTATTCTAGAGCTGAAAAATGTTCTGGATCAAATGGGATTTTAATTTATGTCTCTGCAGAAAAAGCTGTCATTCCATGCAATCACACTCTCACTTCAAACTGTAATGTTCATTTCATCTATAGATTTTCAAGGCCTCTTGCCTGTGATGGTAAAAACATGGTTTATTTTTCTAGTCAATGCTAAATTGCTGCAATGCTCTGAAATTGGTCAGTCATAGATGCTGAGAGATAAAGCATCAAACAGCAGATATTTAGAGACTCCCAGGACAAACTATTTTTTCATTCAGGTTGAGTTAGTAAGAGAAAATCTAAGGACCTGTTTTGGAAGATATGTTTTATACAGCAACTGTTATAGTCAAACTTTCTCTCTCTCTCTCTTTCTTCTTTTCCTTTTTTTTCTTACCAATCTGCCCCAATCTTTACAAACAACAGATAAGTATCCATAGAAAAATAAACTATTTAAACATTTTATAGTTCATTTTAATATGTCTCAAAGTGACCTTCCCTATTATTGCCTTTACTCCCCTACTTTTTGGCTAAAGTCTCTTTAAGATGGGGAAGTTACATCAGAAGTTTCACCTACTCTGAAATCATCTCATCTTGCCCTGATTTATACCCAATGAAATCCTGTTGCCCTTAGGGGAGTTCTGCAGAGTGTAAGTCTGGGATCCAGAATGTTAAATACTAGAGCTTCAAAGTTATAGGTTTATTGCAACTATTATTGGTCCCCATTGGTTATGTACTTACTATTTGCTGTATCTCAGCTATAGTTAAGTTCTATTCTATAGTTAAGTTCTATTCTATGAAGTATGGGGGGAGAAATGAAAGTGCAAACAGCAAGAAAGTGGATTGATTTGGAGTGGGCTTGTATCTACTTTTGTGCCCAAAGACTTGGTAGAAATCAAAGGATTTTCAAGGCTTCCCACAGAGACACCTCATATTTGGGATCTGGAGTTTCCCTAAAAATCTTCACTCTAAATTGCTCAGCTGCTGATATGCAAGGGGCTCAGCCTTCTCAGTCCCAGGGAAAGGAGTAGGAAGTGGGGCCTCTGTGGCCTTCCCCACTAGTGCCTCTGCCACTGATGAAGCTCTTCAGAGGGATGGGCACCTTCTCAGTCACTTGGGCATCTTCACCAGAGCAACAGCTTTGATTACTTCAGCATACCTGGTAATGCGTTTTTGAAATCTAAGGTGCAAACCTTGGTCACACTTCAGTTAACTGTGTCAGTAGAAGGACTCCATTCTCAATTACCAACCTTTTGAGCCCAGATTTCACATCTAATTATTAATTTAATAATATAGTATTATATACAATTGACCTTTCATTACAGATTCCCTCAATATTGCTCCAGAAGTTAAATTACTATGGAGGAAGTAAAATTGTATATAATTTTGTGCTATTTGCACTCTCATTTTTTTTTTTTGTTGATGTTGATTTTGTTGTTGTTTTTTGTAGCATAGAGTCCAATGCCATACTACAGGAATTCTCCATCATGTGACTCAAAGATGTTCACAACAGAAAAGTGCATCACTTAGGATGTTAGATGCTTAATTAAATATCTACAATCAAATGGACACATGTTGGAGAGATATTTTGTAAAGATAGACTAAAATATAACAACAGTAATAGTAATAACAATAATAAATAAAATAATAATAAGTCCAATCAGACTTAGTATGAATACAGCTGTCTCTAAGGCCCTCAGGATTTTTCACTTCAGGTTCAAAGAGTTTTCCCTCTGCAGTGTTTTTGTAGATTGAAATTATCTAACTCAGATATGAGCACCAGAGTTGAAGGGTATATTTCAGAGGAACGAATAAGACAGCATAACATAGGTCACATTTTCTACTGACCTACTGTAGAGCTTATCACCATTATAGGAAATCTATCAAAATACAGTGAAAATTAAAATTTAAAATGGCCACAGGAACATGTACCAAAAAGAAGACTGTTTTGAATTTATACATTTTCCTGGGTCATTTGTAAGAAAAGACAAACCAGAGTTCTTTATGGGTAGCCATATATTCTACATTGAATGGCTGCACGACGTGTGCTCTTCTGGACTTACTGGTTGGACACATGGGACTTTAACACTTTGAAAAATATGAATGCCATGTGTTTGCTTTCCTATAAAGCCTTCGTTTTATTTATTAAACAAAGCAACAAAGTACTACAAATTAGATCTCTTTTTTCTTTCTCTTTTCAGTAGTTAAAAAAAAAAAAAAAAAAAAAAAGCACTTTGGAATCAGTTCTACAGCAATGAGTTTTTGAGGAAGGAAAATGTGAATTGAGTGTGAGAAGGTCCCAGTTATACCACTTTATTTATGACTTCCCAGTTTGGCCTACATTATTTTGAATTTATTATTACCAAAAAAATAAGTTTCTAGTTTAACAGTCAGATTTGTTTGTCATAATAAATAGCAAACAGAATGACATAGAAAATATTTGTCCTGATACTTATAGCCAATCAGTTTCTCAGAAGTCTTTCACTGGTCCAAAAATAGTCTTATCTTCCTTTTTATTGCACTCACTAATCAGAATCTAGTCCGCCTTACAACAGTCAGCTGCTATTGTAACAAGTTACAGGAAAATTATAATGCTTCCTAAGCATTTCCACAGAAACAAATTTCATGTGTGTGGGGGTGGATGGTAGGAGGAGAATAACCTTGGGAAAACCACTATTATAAACAGCTGCAGCATGCATTAAATGTAATTATGATTGATTCCTATAAATAATTCTTTGTGTAAATTTTCACTTAAGCTGGATTTGCTGTTCGGGTGCAATGGACATTTCTGCATTAAGTGATTATCTCTTTTTATTATTATTAAAAATACAGATTCTTTTCACTTGGGAGAGGATATGAGGAAAGAAGAATTATTGTACCAGCATGAACTGCTGAAAATCTGGACTCTCACAATTAATGGTTTACCAGCCTGGAGTCTATGAAAGTGTTTGTGCCTGAACTACAAAGAAGGATTAAAATGAAAAGGGGCACATCATCCAAAGTTATTGTCAGCAAAACCTCATAATACTATTTCAACAAGATAACAAACATATAATGATAGATAGCATCTAATCAGCCACTATGGAAGAGCTGACTATATTAATTGGACTTGACATTTGTTCTGTTTAATGGAAAAGGTGCTGAGCACCTAGGTTTCTACTATGCTAATTACTTGGTCATTTGAAAAGAAATCAATATGATTCAACTCTCACAGGAGAAAATCTTGACTGATTCTTTACAATTCCTACAGCAAAAATACCACTATATCATGGTCATTAATTCATTTGACTAATTCAGCACATCAGATTTCATTCCTTCCCATTTAAGGTTTTACAACTGTCTATCATATTAACGTAGTGTAATGGTAATGACAGGAAAGATCATATAATATGACTGGGAGAAGGGAGAAGGTTTCCTATGGAAGGTCTATGTATCACATTCCCAATCCCACTGAAATTAATTACAGCTAGCCATTTACTTCAGTGAGATAAGACAAGAGCTCTGTACAGGCCTTAGTAAGGTATGTCTGTGTGCTCTCAGTTCTCATTGCATGTGTGGGAGCTGCTAAGAACTGCTTAGTGCTTTGGAAAAAAAAAAAAAAAAAAAAAAAAAGAAAAAAAAAAAGAAAGAAACTAAGAAACTGTTTTACTGTGGCTGCAACTAAGCCTCCATAGAATCTGGAAGGATCCAGCCTCATATTCAGTCTAATACTTAGTCAAACTCTTAATCACATTTGTAACCACATCTTTATCAAAGATCATAGAAGTCAATGGAACATGTTAAAAGTTTAGCAACTATTTAAGTAAGATGATGATCCTAGTCTATGTTTGTACTCCACATCTTTCACATCAATGTACGTTTTAATTTAGACTTTCTTTCCATCTGGGACATATAATTCAGTTTTCAAATAGAACATATATATATTGCAAAGTGCATCGACATAAGACAAAATCAGAAATATGGGAACCTACTTTTCTCCTAGATATCTCAAAAGATGTTCATGTTCTAATCTTTTTCACTGCCATTACACCTTACATAATGTTTCTTTTTTTCCGCACATCTGCAGAACATTTTATAAAGCTAAGCAAACATTCTCTGTATGCTATAGGGGTGGGATAACCATATTACAGGTGAATATCTTTTAACTCCAGCTTAAAACTGTCACCAAGATGGCTTGACAAAATTTATAAAATTACTGTGCTCTGCCTGTGCTTTAACGCTGGACAATGTGTCCCTAAAAATGAATGTCTATAGTGCCTTTAAAGCAAAGTTGAAATACTGGACATTATTTTAGTATTAGATCTATGGACATTTTTTTCATTACCACCTCATTTACCTGTCTGTGCCGTTAGCTTAATTTATAACAAAACCTCACTCGTTTTCCCCCTGTACTTACACATATGAGGTGGTTGGGACCTGACACAAGTTAGACTATTTTCGCAGACTTTTGTTGGAATTGTTGGTAGTTTGCAAACTCTATGTTTTTCATGGAGAAAAAAAAAAAAAAAAAAAAAAAAAAAAGAGCTTATTTGCTCTAAACAAAGTTATAGTAAATTAATATAAAAATCTTTGCTGTTGTTCAGGTTGCATTTAGTATATAACATTCAGAAAAATATTGTTAAAACTCCATATAATACTGATGATTTGCTTGCATTCTTCTGAAACTAAAGCATAAAGCTAACACATTTTAAGCCCCTAAGCCCCTCAGGCTAATTTTTGAAGCCACAACTATAAAATTGCATCACAATATTTTGTGAATACAGCTTTGCATACTTACCCTACATTTAGGTGTAGAAATCAGGTACAGGTGCAATGCAACAAAAATAGATTCTAAAGATCTATTTATTCTTTTGACCATGAAGATATTCTGTTATTATTCTTTTCTCTTATGAATGGATTTAAAGTGCTTTTTTTAAAACCTCCAACACACTTTTAAAATAAATATGCAAAAACATCATCAACAACAACAACAAAACACAAAATAAAACAGAGGCTGTGTATTTTCTGGAGAAAAAACAAAAACAAAAAACTTTACATCAGTCAAGCAAATATACATTAGCAAGAAGGAAACACATTAAGACTCATTTTCCTTTTTCCTGTGCCACGTTGCTTTTTTTGTACTGTGTATCAGAATGAAAGTAATTCACCTCTCAAAACAAAGTACTAAAGAACAAAATAGAACTGTGATGCACTTCTGCAGAATACAGTCAAATTTCCATAAAATGTCTGCAGGGTTTTTGCACATTAAAATTTCTCATACTAAAAATGTTTATGGAAATAGGTCATTAAGCACATTACTAATAGAGAGCAATTTGACGCTTTTAAAGGAGCTTTTATACTAATAGTTGTGAATAAACACATTTATGAGACTTCCTAAATATAAACAATATATGTATTGGTGATCACATTTCTCCTCACAAGTAGGAGATGCCTCTCCAAGGCATGGATTAAAAGAGTTGCTCATTTGGGGCCCATTTCTACCAACAGGATGCCCAGGGGCATTTTGTAATTTCTTTTTGATAGGAGATGTATGGTATTTCACCATGGAAATGAGATTAAGGATGGTGTCACTGAAAGCAATGGGGCTACTTGTAGGAGTGAGTATTTATTGGTTTGGGACCTCAAGTCCTGTTTGCTTCCATACAGTTTAGCCAGAACTTGTGAGGTTCTTTCTGCAAGTAGTGAAAGTGAGGGCCAGACACTTTCTTCCACACAGATTTCTCTTCTGCATCCAGAATTGTGGAGTCTGATCCAGGAAGCCCAGCCCCTGAAAAATATCCTTATTTTGTGGAAAGCAGCCTTGTACAGTGCAAAGCAGATTTTCACATTATTGGCAGCAAGTAGTGCTAGTCAGGTATCCAAACTGAGTTTGAAACAATATATAGCCCATAATCAGCACCTAGAAACAATCAAAAATGATAACAACTAATGTAATTTTACCTGACTTCTGAGGAACTGAAAAGATACAGTCATGTAATTACACTGTGTAGGTTATGTTAGCATGGGAAGCAGGAAGATATCAGTTTAAAATTGCTAGGCTCACCAAGGAACATCTTTCAATATGTTTATACAGTAACCAGCATCAATTCTCCTAAAAAATCCCACTTAAACAACATATTAGTTCACCTAGAATATGCAAATGAAATGAGCTGTTCTAGGAAGATATGCTGATTCGTGTGGTCCCTTGCTTGGTTGTCAGTGAAAGTGAAGAAAATGTAAAACATCTATCCAATTATTTCAGTTAATATACAAGCATTAGGCATTCAAATTCCTAATTAAGAGACAACATGCCCTGTCAGGCATCTGCATGGGCTATTGAACATTGCCTAGATTGTTCCATAATTATCCCAGCTTAATAGCTCTAAAAATGTAAGCAATGTGCATCCATTGAGGAAATGCACTGCTTATCACATGAGGAGAAACAGCACACAGAACATGCTCTGCTACCATGTATTTGTGCTGCAGGTTTTTAGTGGAACATAGTTCAATTAACAGCAGGCAGGCTCAGCTTAGTAGCTGTCTTCTGTTGGCAAGGGGGAAATCTAACTCACATATCAAAATAGATTTCCGTGACCAGAATTGAACTCAACCACTGGGAGTGCTCCATTTCAGACTCCTAGCTAGTATCAGTTAGGTATCAAAAAGAAGAAATAGCATGTACAAAAATATGTTTTGTACTGATTTTAACATGCTATTTTTCAAGCCTCGTTTATCAAAATCCTCCATCTCCTTGCCCCTCCTCACCAAAATAAAATACAACAAAAACAACAACAACAACAAACAACAAAACAGCATCCTCTAGGGCAGTCATGTTGTCAAGGAAACACATTTTTGCCATCTTCTGTGATTTGCATTTTCAGTATATTTGTAATAGTTTTCTTCTTTTCAAAACTGAAACCTATGTTCAAGAGCTAGTCAATGTTTCCTTGAATACTGCAGCTATAGTATCAAGATGTCTACCCTTGCATACTATCTGGCAAGGCTGAGCAAATCGTGGATGGCCTGTCTAATGAAATGTCTGCAAGGAATGCAAACAAAATGTTCCATCTATTTGAAATGGATTTCTTCTGGCTATTAACCAATAGGTTTTGGTTTGGAAAATAACAGATGTTTAAAGTCCTTCATGTCACTTCATCTCTCTCTCCTTGTTTTTTCTCTTCACCTTTAATATAATAAAAGTGAAAAAAGCAAAACCAAAGAAAGATAGAGAAAATGTGATGAAATTTATAGGATAACTGAAAATCTGCAAACAAAATATATATTTTCAAGAACGTTTTTATTTTATTTAAGACATTAATTCTAAGTTAAGTGTTGTAACATATATTATTATTCAATATTTTAATTCAATGCAACAAAGAACTTTAAACAGGATAAAATGAGACACGTAAAGACTGTTTTTAGATTTCAGGTCCTTTTTTTTTTCCACCTTCAGGTACAAAATCTGAAACCACAATTTTAAATTATTTTTTTTTTTTGTCTCAAATCAGGAAAAAAGAAGAAAGTTGTCAGTTTTCATCAGAACTACAATTCTTGCTCCTTATGAGGTCACAGCATATTTAAGTCCCTTAAAGGCATTAGAAGTTTACAACATTAGGCCATTACTTCTGTGGACAGATGTAGCTTTGAAGATTACTCTGCATAATGAAACACATTTTCAAAATCGTAGTGAGTTAGGAAGACTGTTGCACCTCTTGAACATGAAAAATCACACACTGTTCTTTAAATGACTGAAAAGTAAACTGGAACAAGTTTATACCTTTTCTATTTCTCCTCTCTGAAAACTAGCTTTAGTGGGAATGCTACAATTTGGATCTTTCTAACTTCTGCACCAAAAGGAGACAAGAAGTCTTCTGTGAAGAGATGCTCACTGAAACACGGGGAGAAGAGGTGTGATAAAGACCTGGGTTTACTCTGGTGAAGCCACAGAATCTTTGCTGCTTGAGCTGCAACTTCAATTGCTTATTAATGTTGAGTACACTGGTAATTATTCTAGCAAAATCCCATGGTACTTTGAGGCCTTTTTTTTTTTTTTTTTGCAGTTCTCTTCTCTTGCAGTTGAGTGTGCTGAGGTGAATATAAGATGTCAGTCCAGCATTGACAAGATAAAAAAATATTTAAAAAAATATCATGGTAACACAATTGTCTTCCTTTTTTAAAGAAGCAATTTAATTAATCTTATAATAATTAATCTTTGATTTCAATCTTTGAAATAAAAGATTTTTAATTTTTGCAAAGAATTAATCTTTGATTTCAGACATTGAAAACATATCACAGCAATGAGGCTGTACTGAGATAAGGGCTTGGGAATGAGAAGTCCAGGAGAAAATGAGGAGTGGAGGGAGAGGTCTGCCATGACATTCGGGGGCTTCCACTGGCCTATTGCACCAGGCTGAAACACTATTTCTGGGCTAGCTCTGTGAAAGCAGACCAGGAAGGGACATCCATGTCACTACTGTCTGTCAAACAGGCCCAGTGTCCCCCAGACTCACAGATCCCCAGGCTGATATATAGGCTATATATCCTTGACTATATAATGCTTTGGTAGAGAGTTCTTAACATCAAGATTCTTGGCTGTCCCTGTGATATGGAATTCATCACATTTGGGTAAGCAACTCTTTCCAAGACTTTCTTTCAGTCTGTTTTTTGTTGTTGTTGTTTTAATTATTATCATTATTATTATTTTTTCCCTCTGAAATAAAAAGGCAAATAAAAGTGTAAGATAGGTTATATGGGTAACTTTGAGGTGGCAGGGGTAACTTTCAGATGATAGTGAAGAACATGGCTTAAATGAGGGTCCACTGAGAGTAGCTAAATTAGTTTTTTTAAATGAAGAATTGTGGTGAATACATGTATGTAGGCAATGGGTTTCATGCCACTGTTTCTTTGGACAAAATATGTACCATCAGGTAAAAGAGAAAGTTTGTTTTGTTTTGTTTTGTTAGATCATTCAGTCTTATTTGCTCAGTAAACTGCAGCCATATAAAGATCCCACAAGAAGCTCAAAACTTTTCCCAAATCAAGAGGCAGAGAACAGTAAAATAGTTATTAACAGGCAAGGGAACTTATATTTAGTTTTAAATAATTTTGTAAACTATTGTATTAAAAGAAAATGTTTATCTGCACTTTTGTTTGGAAGTGCAGAGTCTATCTTGTTAAGTATTCACATTTACTGACTCAACATTTATAAAAACAGGTGCTTTTAAGATATGAGATATTTTTTACAATAAGTAGTTCTATTATGAAACTGAAAGTATAAATCCATTTATTAGAAATCATCTGCATATTTACCTGTGAAAAAGACCTCAGGTAAAGGACTCAGGCTTCTGTAATTTGTACTTTGGGAAATGATGTACAAAATACTATCAGGTACCATAAACATATGTAGTTTAGCAAGAAATATTTATATTTTTCCCAGCACAAAATACACTTCCCATCATCCACTAGACTATACAGTGTGGTCTCTGTTAAGCATAATGCCTATGTTTAGGATTTGTTAAGAATAATGGCCATGAGTCTGATGTAATCTTTTTTTTTTTTTTAAGTATGCTGGCCGATAAAGTAGGACTCCAAGGACACTTTCATATTACCTTCATATTTTCTAACTCCTTCTCCTATGCTAAAATAAATAAATAAATAAATAAATAAATAAATCTTTAATGTTTTGCTAAGACCTACCCATCTCTTAGGTCTTTCAATGACTTTAGTTGATAAGGCTCCTCCATAATCAAATATATTTACATATGCCTATAGCTTGTTGATTACAACTAAATTCTTGTGCATGACTTCCGTGAAGAGCTCTATCAGTGCATCTTTCACAAGCCAGGTACTGGTAAACACCGAGCTATTTTCCTGATGATCCCTATCAAGACCATTTTGGGGGGCAACATAAAACAACACATTTCTTCTTGCAGGCAAAGTTATTTTATATACTGCTTCATATAATGCTGCATATGATATTTTAGGAGTGCACCTTTACACTTTTCCAAAATACATTGTATAATATCGTTACATTGATGCAGACTCTGGATGTCGTTTTTGGGAAGACTAATTAACAGGTTAGTGATGCTCCAGAACTGTGTTATTGTTGCATCTTGGTAATGGTGTTTCTGGCTACTCTGATATTATCCAGGCTTTTTAGCCATAGGGAAATGTTTTGTATGAAATGCACACATTGGCAATGGAACTATTTTGTAGAGTAGAACCTGGTAGTGTAATTTAATACTCTGACCTCCCTACATGTGTTGGATTGTTATAACATGTTCCTCACTTTATTATTGCTGGCTGATGACAGAAAATAGCATTGTGCGGGTATATTCTGCCTTCATTTGCTACAGATCAAGACTAGAAGAGGAGAATGGGGACTTAACAAAGAAAACAGTAATGTCTATAGGGCATACGTAGTTCTTTTCAGATATAGGACAAATCTTTGTCAGATGGATTCTCATGTTATTAAATCTTTAAGATACAGCCTTTGTTCCCCAAACAGTCTGTTGAATATCTTTCTCATGTGCTCGTTATCCCTTGTTTTGATTACTGTATTTTTATGATCTAAGCAAACAAGGGCTGTCTTGTTCATATCCATGCAGGGTACTGCTGCAAAGAGCACTCTACCATTCTCTTGTTTCATACATAAAGTATGCACATTCATTGTCAGACTTTTCACAGTGAACCTTACAATTGTATTAAGTCTTCACTTTTTGAGAAGTATGTTTTAGAAAAGGACCTCTGACTTTCCTCCCAAACCTTGTCCTGAAAACATCCACAATTATATAAATTAAATTATAATAAAGACTGGAACAATGCAAAGAGAGCCACCAGTTCCTATAAGCCTAATCTCAAATGTAACAAGCTTAAAAACAAAGACATGCCATTAATAGCCCGCCACTATGCAAATCCCATATTAGATCCCAAATCTGAAAAAACCATAAGAGTTGTGGATGCACCATCCCTGGAAGTGTTAAGGCCTGGTTGAAAGTGGCTTTGAGCAACCTGGTCTAATGGAAGGTATCCCTGCCCATGGCAGGAGGGTTGGAACTGTACAGTCTTTAAGGCCTCTTGCAATCCATACCATTCTATGATTCTATGATTTTATTCCCATAAGTGTTTTTCTATTGTATACAATCTTGTGTGACTGTGAGCCTCTGTCTTATTTTATTCAACTTAAAAACAGAATCATTATATCACTGATTATTTTCTGGAAGTACCTGAATAGAAAAAGATCAGTCTTGTGTATAAATCGTTTCATTTATTTTTTTTAAGTTGCTGAAAGGTTCTTAGCTGAACAGGCTGAGAACAAACATTTTTTTTTCTTTTTTAGACTAAGAAAGAATATGAATGAATCACACACTTAGTAGCATTAGTTTGAAAATACAAAAAATGTATGGGCAGCACTTCTGATGGAGTAAGTCATTTTTGTGACAAGAGGTCAATACAAGGTCATACATGCTGGTAAGCCAAGGTACCAGTGTCTGCCTAATAAAACTGTTATTACCTCTGATTGAAACTTACCTGGTATAACAGAATTATTTATAAAAAATCCTTGCTTGACAAATGAGATGTCACAGAGCACCTTGGATAATACCCTCTTTTCCTTTTTAAAAAATGTAGGAGACTTCGGGTTCCTCATAATCTATTCCCCAGTGAGACTCCAGTGCATCTACATCACTTATGCTCCCCCAAAGCTATGACTCCCTTTATGCCCTGCACAAAGACTGGTTTGAGAAGTTCACATTGCATTATGGAAAGGAGCTTGGCCTTTCCAAGTCCCCCACTAAACCATATCACTAAGCCCTACATCTAAACATCTTTTAAAGGGGATGGTGACTCAACCAGTTCCCTGGGCAGCCCATTCCAATGCCTAACAACTCTTCCAGTAAAGAAGTTCTTCCTAATATCCAATCTAAACCTCCCTTGGCACAACTTTAGCCCATTCCACCTTGTCCTATCACCAGGCACGTGGGAGAATAGACCAATCCCCACCTCGCTACAGCCTCCTGTACCTACTTATAGAGAGTGATAGGTCACCCCTGAGCCTCCTCTTCTCCGGGCTGAACAACCCCAGCTCCCTCAGCCGCTTCTCATAAGACTTGTTCTCCAGACCCCTCACCAGCTTCATTGCCCTTCTCTGGACTCACTCAAGCACCTCCATGTCCTTCTTGTAGCAAGGGACCCCAAAATGAACACAGTACTCGTGGTGCGGCCTCACCAGAGCTGAGTACAAGGGGACAATTACTTCCCTAGTCCTGCTGGCCACACTGTTTCTTATGCAAGCCGGGATGCTGTTGGCCTTCTTGGCCACCTGAGCACACTGCTGGCTCATATTCAGTTGACTATCAACCAATACTCCCAGGTCCTTCTCTGCCAGGCAGCTTTCTAACCACTCATCTCCTGGACAGTAGAGCTGCTTGGGGTTGTGCCCCAGGTGCAGGACCAGGCACTTGGCCTTGTTGAACTTCATACAGTTGACCTCAGCCCATCGGTCCAGCCTATCCAGATCCTCCTGCAGAGCCTTCCTACTCTCAAGCAGATTGACACATGCACCTAACTTGCTGTCATCTGCAAACTTACTTGATCCCCTCATCCAGATCATTGATAAAGATATTAAAGAGAACTGGACCCCATACTGATCCCTGGGAGACTCCACTAGTGAGCAGCCTCCAACTGGATTTAACTCCATTCACCACAACTTTTTGGGCCTGGCTATCCAGCCAGTTTTAACCCAATGAAGCGTACGCCAGTCCAAGCCATGAGCAGACAGTTTCTTGAGGAGAATGCTGTGGGAAACGGTGTCAAAAGCCTTCTTGAAATCAAGGTAGGTGACATCCACAGCCTTTCCCTCGTCCACCCAGTGTGTCACTTTGTCATAGAAGGAGATCAGGTTCATCAAGCAGGACCTGCCTTTCATAAACCCATGCTGACTGGGCCTGATCACCTGGTGGCCCTGCAAGTTCCATGTGATGACACTCAAGATAATCTGCTCCATGAGCTTGCCTGGCACTGAGGTCAAACTAACAGGCCTATAGTTTCCCGGTTCTACCTCTGAACCTTCTTGTAGATGGGCGTCATGTTTGCTAGCCACCAGTCGACTGGAACTTCCTCTGATAGCCAGGACTGCTGATAAATGATGGAAAGCGGCTTGGCCAGCTCCTCTGCCAGTTCTCTCAGTACCCTTGAGTGGATTCCATCTGGCCCCATCGGTTTGCATACATCTAAGTGCTGTGGCAGGTCGCCAACCATTTACTGGTGGATTATGAAGGCCACATTCTGCTCCCATCCCCTTCCACCAGCTCAGGGTACTCGGTATCCAGAGAACAACTAGTCTTGCTGCTAAAGACTGAGGCAAAGAAGGTATTAAGCATCTCAGCCTTTACCTCATCTTTTGTCAACAAGTTCCCCCCCCCCCTCTTTCAGTAAAAGATGGAGATTCTCCGTAGTCCTCCTTTTTGTGTTAATGTATTTATAAATATAAACATTTTCTGTTATCTTTAACAGCAGTAGGCAGATTGAGCTCCAGATGAACTTTGGCCTTTCTAATTTTGTCCCTGCACAGCCTTACAACATCCTTATAATCCTCCTGAGTGGCCTTCCCCCTTTTTCAAAGGTCATAAACCCTCTTTTTTTTCCTAAGCTCTAGCCAGAACTCTGTTCAGCCAGGCCAGTCTTCTTCCATGCTGGCTAATCTTTGGGCACGTGGGACAGACCACTCTGGAGCCTTTAAGATGCTCTTCTTGAGGAGTGCCCAGCCTTCCTGGATTCCTCTGCCCTTCAGAACCACCTTCCAAGGGACTCTGCCAACCAGTGTCCTGCACAGCTCAAAGTCTGCCCTCTGGAAGTCCAATACAGTGGTTTTACTGATCCCCCTCCTGACTTTGCCAAGAATAGAGAACTCTACTATTTTGTGGTCACTCTGTCCAAGACAGCTTCCAACCACCACATCTCCCACCAGTCCTTCTCTGTGAACAGAAGGTCTAGCGGGGCACCTCCCCTGAAGAAGGCTGAAACACCACTCCCTTAAGTTTTAACAGATAAATTTATTGAACATATTCAAAATAAAACTACACACTTCAAAATAATAATAGAGCTTTCATAGCTTGTTATGCCAAATGTACATGGTCCAGTAGATTTTCCTGAATGTAGGTATTGGGGGACTGATATAAAATATAGGATTAGCAGACATTGGACTGTTCAGTACTTTGATACTGCTTCCATACTCTATAATTCACTACGGTCTTGAACAGTCACGCATTACAGCATGTGTTAAGAACATAAGAATGAGGCAGAGCAAAGATTTTGTTATCTTGAGCTCTTTTCTATGAAAGAGGCCTGTAGCTACTGTTTGAAGAAAGAGTACAGGTGAGTGGGACAGGTGTAGAGCAATGCTTTCCCTGAAGCACCCTCCCTGACTACCAAAAAACGCAGTTCAACTACAGTTTTAAGCCAGAGGTTATTTCCTCGTGACTCTGTAACAGTTTTGATCAAACTTCCATCAGTTTCCCTGATTTTGAAGCCATTTGCCTTTTTGAATACTGCAACATCATCATTTTTGAATACTGTAACATCACAGGGCAAAAAGAAATTCACAGTACTGTTAGTAGTTTTGTGGAAATGTTTTTCCCTTAGTGTTAAATCTCATTGTTACTTTTTTTACATAAAGGTCCATTAGGAAAAAAAAAATCTTTTATGCCATGCAGATATAAATATTAACTTCTTTTGCAAAGCAAAAACAGAATGGGGAAGAGTTGATACAAGGGAAAATCCTGCTGGATTTCTAAGGGAAAAATGAGATCTGAGAGGACTCTGTAAAACAAACAAATCTGTAAAAGTTCCCATCTGTTTTTAAGGAAGACTTCAGATGGAGAATTACATTTGCACATATAAACACAAGCATTCAAAAATGTCAGTTATGGGAATGACAGAGAAAGGTAAGAGTTTCCAGCATACTGACAAAGGAAGGTGTGATCAAGCAGATGGTGAAGCACGTTTGTGAAACAAACACTAAGATTTTCTCTCAGCCTTCAAGCCATGCCTACATGTCTACAGAAATACCAGAAATACAAATGGCAAGCATTGAGTGTCCACTAAGAGCAGAATGTACAAGCCTGTATTTTAAGAAGGAAACTTAACAACTGACTCTCAAACAGACTGCTGGATACCTGTGCAATGCAGACCAGATGATGAAGACATGTGGAAGGCATGTGGGGCACATCTAGGATGCCTGTGACTTTTAGGAAGCCACCAGGGTCTCAGAGGGACTTCTGAAACCAGGATATTTGTCTGCAGCCTGCAAGCTGTCCCTGGTTCTGGTAACTCCGTAATACAGAAGATAACCCCAGTACTGGGATGAGTGTTTCTACAGGGATCAGTGGTGAAGGCAGGCATAGGCCCAGCTCTTGACTACTGCTGAGGCCTGTGACTGCCCAGACATGGCATTGGGCCAGCCCCAAATAACGCATGAACTTCGGGTGGGTGGAAACCAGTCTTAATTCCAAGCCCGCAATGCTCCAGGGGAGTTTGAAATTAAGCAAAACACATCCGCCCATCCCTCATTATTGTTGTTGTTATTGTTGTTATAACCTTTCATTACACTAATCCACATTTTTGTTCCACATTGTAAGTATGTGAGAGGCTGGAAATAGTCATTAAAATGTGATAATATTTAAAATTCTTGCACATTAACACTGACATTTCGCCTTCTAAACAATCTCAGGTAATGAAGGTCAATACAAGCAAACAGTCTGTCTACAGCCCTTAGTTAGAGGATTTCTGTGCTTGGACTTCACAGCAGGGGACTGTCAGGCAGAGTGTTATCCTCTGTGCAGTTCCTCTCGGAGTACTTGCTGCAGCTGGCTTCAGCATATGGTACAATATGAAGATATTTTCTGGGGTCCACTGCCTCAGTCACTGTTTAATGATTAATTACTGCAGGCTGGTGTCAGGGTGAGACATTCAAGGCTTCAGGCAGAAGTCTTAACTACAGAAAATGACAGCAGGCGGGATTTTGCCAAAAAGAGTAATTTTGCACTGCTACTTCTAATGATTTGCACTGCCTTTTGATCCATTTATAAACAGCAAGATAGTAAAATACTAAAACTATCAGGCAATAAATGCCAACAATAACAAGAAATCATTCCCAGAGAGAGTCTTATGATGTTTGGTCATGTTGAGAAGATCTTACAACCAGATCTCTTGCAACAATACAGGTACTTAGGGGCTGTCTTCCCTCAGACCATCTACAAGCAAGAATGAACTCAGCCTCCAACCACCAGGACAAGGATTATAAAGACTCCCAGAGACAGGGAAACTGGGGCCCATGAGAACCATGAGGCTGAAGAGCCAGACATAGGAATCCTGACTCTGTCGTGTCTGTTGGTCTTGTCAACACTGTTTTCTGTGCCAGATCTGGAGCTAGCATCAACCCTGTGGGGAGCTCCTGGATAGCAATCCACCCCTTACCAAGCACAGAGGTGTCACAGCCAGCCAGCACCCCCAGCACAACCTGGGCCCCCAGGAAGCACTGTTACTGTGGCCTATATTAAGGGATCTGGGAAATGGCTTGCAATGGTGGTACTATGTACTACTGAGATCCTTTGAATATTAGGGGATACAGAAAGCCACCTTTGCTTTCCTATGTCCTGTGCACAACTCAGCAGGTGGAGAGGCCTCCTCAAGGCCATGGCTCCTCAAGATTTAATGTAACGTTCATCAGCACTCCCAGCTATGAGAGATCAGCCTCAGGTTGACATAATGATATACGGAATCAAAGATATTTTTCTTCTTCTTTTTTTTTTTTTTTTAGAAATGCAACTTAAAAACTGACTATCAATTTGTGTGCATGACCATGTATCTGTAAAATTATCTACTAAAAATAAGATAAAACTATCTTCCACCTACAAAGATAAGAATTACATTTGTGCCTTAAAAAAAGCCTAGGTTAATCTTCTTTAGTTTACCCTTCCCCAGAAAAGCAAAACAAGTGTAAATGATACCATTCACATTTAATATCATGTTGCAACTGCTTTGTGCTTGTGCCAGCAACTCTACACAGCAACAGAGAATTAAATCTTTCATCTCAAGTGTCTTTGTCTTCCATAAAATGGGACAAACACTTACTTTGAAGATGGAACATTTCATACTGCATACATGTAGTTTGGTTTCCACCTTCCTTCTGCAGTATCATTACTGAAGCACAAAATCACACCATCCTCTTTTGAGTGAACATAGAGCTGATTAGCACCAGAAACACTTTCGGTAACTTCAGTGAAAATATTTTTTCTTTTCCAGGGAAAAGCAATATCCAGTATTGCAAGCAGTGGGCAGACAAAAAAGTTTATGCTTTTGGAAAAGGTGTGTGTTGGGGGGAAGGTCACATTTATATCTTCTGCAAACATATTAGATCATTTCTAATGAAAAGGAAGGGAAGGGAAGGGAAGGGAAAGGAAAGGAAAGGAAAGGAAAGGAAAGGAAAGGAAAGGAAAGGAAAGGAAAGGAAAGGAAAGGAAAGGAAAGGAAAGGAAAGGAAAGGAAAGGAAAGGAAAGGAAAGGAAAGGAAAGGAAAGGAAAGGAAAGGAAAGGAAAGGAAAGGAAAGGAAAGGAAAGGAAAGGAAAGGAAAGGAAAAGGAAAATCCCATAAAAGGTAAGATGTAGGATTATTATTATTATTTTTTTAAGAAACAAAATTTAACCACTTCAAATAAATTCACTGCCTTATAAAAAGTATTTTTTTTCCATGAATTAAACGCATTTTTCAAAGTGCATAATCATTTTTTTTTCTATTTTTTCCTTCAGTTTGAATATTACAAAGTATGGAAAGGACTCAGTTGTCTACTAATAAAAAACTAATTTTAGCTGTGTACAATCCTTAGTCATTTTATTGTTGTAGGAAGAGAATGATAACAAGTGAGAAGCAGCAGAGAATTAATGGGCAGGTTACCCAGCTTGTGCAAGTTGCAATAAAATGCAACATTATTTGTCAACTTTTAATGTGATATTAACTAGTGATGGGTGAACCACAAAAGGTTGAGAGACTGAGTAATCACCAGAAGCATAGATGCTTAAACCTTATCTGGACTTCTAAATACTATAAAACTGGGGCTAACTTAGTTCAGCTGTCTGGGTAAAAGAGGGTGATGGCACAAAATGTTGCACTTTTGAAATAAGATTTTTGGTTCTTTCATCTGTGGTGGAAAAAATGTGAAAATAACCCTTCTTCTCTTGCTTCTTCTAATGAAAAGAAGTAGTAAAGACACATGAATAGTTATGCAGCCACCTAATACTCCATTAAAAAGGAAAATCATGAACTTTTAGTTATTTTTTTTTTTAATTATAAATCACTCTGCATATATCTAGTTTTAACAGTAAAAGTAATGTGATTTGTTGCTAAATTAAATGGTTACATAAACCAGATGATTTTTTTTTGTAACTCACCACTAAAAGAAAATTTGTTTTGAAGATGAAATAAAATTTCAATGTAAAATATTGTTATGATCTTAAATACTTTAAAACAATTTTAGGGAACAAAACCTAGGTGCAACATCATGTGAGCAAAATCAAGGCCCATCAGACAGAAAGACACAATCTGTGACTCAGGCATTTCTAAGCTGCAAATTGTTGGCCTCTAAAATACTCTTTTAGTTAAACGTGTATATATACATATGCTTGTTGGGAAACATCTGAACATTTACCATTACACAGCATCATCACCCTTAAGATGAGTGGAACCAGGAACAGATCAACTTGACATGACCTTACAGGACCTTTTCATTTATTCTGTAGATGAGCAGACTGTGTCCAATAGCAAGCCAGATAAACTAGCTAGTATGAGGCACGTCATCTTAGGACCACACTTCAAAGAGACAAGAAAGCATTTTCTTTAAAAAAAAATAAAAATAAAAAGAGGTATTCTTAGTGGACATCATTATTCTTATTGACAGGGTTAGACTGTTAAAAAATAAAAAATATTTTTTTAAAAATAAAATATAAATATAATAAAATATAAAAATATAAAAAATATTTATTTTATTTTATTTTATTTTATTTTATTTTATTTTATTTTATTTTATTAAATAAGTAATATCTTATTACTTTTTATTTTATTTTATTTTATTTTAATACATCTTTATATAATTTTATATATTTATATATATATATTTTATGGTGAGAGGTAAGATAGTCTATGGCCCCTCACAATTCACATTGCAGTGAATTCATTCAAATGGTGTTCGCTCTGCTCACAGCCAACATGGAGCTGCTATCTGTGGCACTAACATGAGAATTAAACTTTATGTAAATAACTTCCAAGAAGAGTCTCTCATTATTAATGCAGACAGTTCCAAAGGCAAAAGCAAACAGTATTTGGCAGCAGGAACTTTTAATGAGAATATCATTAAAGAATTCAGTCTATAGACTACAAAGTGATGCACAGCATACCCAGCTGACTTTCCTGCTTTTCTTTTCTTTCTTGTCCATTAAACATAAAGGAGATGTTATGGGTGAGCTAAGTATGTGTTCCCAAGTGAGAAGTCATACTTGCAGCAGATCACAGATTTACCAGAAGGTTAGTATCAGCTTCTGGCAAATTTTCACCATGGGTGGATGGTTTCTTGGATGGCATCTCTATTCATGTCGTGTGAAACTGCAGAAGAAACAGAGCAGACCCATATGAAATTAACATCCAACATAAAGAGGATGGGAGGAGTTTGACTAGAAAGTACAGTCCAGCTGGAATTTTGGTACAGAACAGAAAAACCGGTGCATTCAGGCTTAGCAAGCTTGTTTCTCATTGCAAAATATATGGGTTATCAGTCTAGCCAGGAGCAAAATCTGTGTTCTTGTTATCTAACATTTGTAACCCCTCCTGCTACCACCTGGTAGTTGCTAATGCATCAAAAGAAGGGCACAAATCAACATAGAGATGAACAATGAATATACAAAAGAATCCTAAACTGAAGTTGCTGTTATTTCAGGTTGGCAGAGCTCATGATTAGCATCATCAGCTGCTATTCAGATTTATGTCAGATTAGCCTTATATCTTCAAGCAAAAATTAAAGGGAACATCAAACGTCAATCATCCCCACTATATACATATATATATATATAAATAGATTAATCTTCTATTCCAACTTAATGTTTATCATTCCCTTGTGTTTCAGCTCCTCCACTGCAGAAATCATCTAATATCTAATTAGACGACCTGAGGATGCTTCCTGGTATCTATCTGCCATTTCATAAAAGTACAGGACTCTTGAAGGTCTCCTGTCACTTCCACAGCCCTGTGATGATGTCCAATATCCACTAAGTTGGATTGTTACAAAAAGCAATGTGTTTAGGTACATGAATATTTTTCTATATGACTGGCTATGTTTAGAAGCCAAAGACCAAAACTGTGATTTTTCTGAGATTAAAGCTCCCTTGTACAAATGGTATAAATTCTTAAAAGCTTTGGGAACACAGTGGATTTTTGGATGCCATCCTACTAAAGGATCTATGCAGGATCTCTGATCTCATTTGGCTGAACTGGCATATTTATAACCTACATTTTATGAGGCTTGAGAATTCAAAGCAGTAGTGTTATGATGAGTTAACTGAGTTAACACTGCTGCTTAGATTGTTCACCAGCCAAATAGCAAAATTTCTTAATGCAATTTTATGGGACTTATAAGACATTAAACTAAATATGATTGCTGCTCCATAAAACAGAAGAGTAGTTCTCCATATACTGTATGTATGCAAATAGAATATCTTATCTCAGTGCCCATAGTAAGTTATGCATAGAGTTTAGGCTGAATAACTGTTATTGGTTAACACGCGTCTATATCTTTGCTTTTCTAGTAACTAGGAGAGAAGCTTTTGAAAAAATGGGAGTGATGTCTTATGCATCTGACTGTACAGCTGAGAAACTTTTCTCTTTCTGCAATAGTGGTACTTTTGCCCAGTTGAAAAACATTTTCCAAATGCAGCAAATATGCAGGCAGAAAATGTTATGTATGGCAAAACTTTTTGTAGAAAGCTACTGCCACATGGTGCCAAATATTCACATGGAACAATGGTCAGTCAAGGTAACCAGGATATCTAGAATCAGTAGATCACACTAATAAAAGAGTATCAGGTAGAAGGTTAAACATACTCATGACTTAAACAATCTCTTACTAAGGTATGAAAATCTAAGGTATGAAAAGAAAAGCTTTTATCATAATTAATTATTCTAGAAATCTAACATCAAAGCATATCGTCCACTCTTGCAGAGGAACGACTAATATATGGGGAGCCAATGTCTGTTTCTGCAAATACTTTCCTCCTGTACCATGTAAGGGTGTGACAATCTTAGCAAAGGGCCATGATTATAGCCCTATTCTTGATAATATATATTGAACAGAAAAGAATTGCTATTGTTTTCCAATAAATTCTACTTCAGAATGCATTGAATCTGGAATATTCACCAGGCAATGCCTGAGCTGAATATTATGACTCTGAAAGATGCATGAGCTTTTTAAAAGGTGGGAGTTTGAATGAACAGGGAAATGAATCATCAATTTATGAAATCACCAGCATATGAAAACTGCCAATTAATGAATGCATCAGTTAGACAAATTCTGAAAAAAAAAATCATGTGTGCAAGTCAAAGTAATAATTCACACTGATCTTGGCAGCATTACAGAGGTAACATTTTTACAAGGTTAAGCTGTCTTTGAACTTTTCTATAATATATTATCTGCAAACAGATCTTTCTTCTGTATCAAGCATATATGTCTTTTTTTTCTTTCACTTAAAAAATCACAAATTATGACAACTGTAAGGAAAGAAATCCTCTTCATTGCATTTTACTTCTCCAAGTGCCATAAAAATATCTGAAGATATTAAACCAATTGAGTACTGTTCCACCATATCCAGCATTTTTTCAGGTTCTCCCTTTGAAATATTATGGTCTTAGAGCTAGTGGAACTATTTAGTGGTCATATGCATCTGTAGCTCTTTCTCTGAGTCATAAGAATTAGTGATTCTAAGCACAGCATATGAAAATTGAGACTTGAAGAGACTTCTTATATCAACACCATAGGCTTGTAGAAGTGATGCTAACCTGACAAGACTCTCAATAAAAAGTATTTGACAAGGTGTTGTCAAAAAAAAAGATGTTATTGCCTGTTAGCCTCAGACATGTTTATAAAGGACAACGCCTAGCAATAATATAAAAGACAAAACAGATGAAGCAGAGCAGAAGAGGGAGGTTGAGGTTTGTGCATTTTTTGTTTGTTTGTTTTTGTCCAGAAGCTTGAGATTCAAATTCAGCCTGTGTGTGTCACTATCTTAACTCATTTTATGAAGGCTATTTGGTACCCTATATAAAATGGGCTAAAGCAGTATTTGATACCTATCTATATCAACAGCCTTTGAAATAATTGGCAATGCAGCATTATGGATAACCCTGTGAGACAGAATAACTTTTAGTACGTACATGTCATCTCTTTTATATTCACTTACTACAACTGTATAACTTCTCTTTCAGACAGATTCTAGTTTTGTCTTTTTAATCAATCTGAAACCAGAATCAGACAAGTTGGATAACTGTGTATGGTTAAAAAAAAAAAAAAAAAAAGAGAGAGAGAGAGAGACTGAGAGAATTAAAAATACTCTTACATTTAGAGAAGACTTATATAGACTTATATATAAAAATTAGGCAAATCTGAGCATAAGGAACAGAACATTCATTCCACATCTTCCTTGTGTGTTACTATGAAAGGTAACGTCTTTGATTCAGCTCTGTTCAGTGTTAGAGCCTGGTATTGCTGCAAGGAAATTAATAGGGCTATCTCACTGACTTCAGTAGGAATGGGCTTGGTCCCTAAACTGAGTCCCTAATGCTCTGCTGAAACATAAATGTCACTGTTTTGAGAGAATACTTAATATATTTTTCTCTCTGAGGTATATCAGTCTCTGAAGCTGCTTCAATGAAAGTTGATGGAAACTCAGAAGAAGTTAGTTGATACATCTTGAATATCTGCAAGGAGAAAAAAAAAAAAAAGTGGCATTTTACTTTCCCCCACTTCTGTCATGTTTCCTTTTGACTAGTTTATGTGAAATATATGCTATACTTAGTGCACAGCTGTCTGAAATCAATGGTTTAACTGTGTGTGAGAGATTTGGATTGGGTGCTTCACAAGCAACAGTCCCTATGTTGGAAGCATTGATGTGCAGGGTCATGCTGTTTTCTGGTCCATGCAGTTCCTTTTAGTAAGATTCCCAAAGGACTGCAACATTGCAGCTAAAACTTTAGTAGATACAATAATCATATTTTCATTATTTCTTAAGTATTCATTTTTACAGTATTCATCAAGTCCACTGACTTTACAGTACCTAAAAGACAAGCAGAAATAAAGATATTTCAATGTCAATACAGAGATGCTGAGCCCTGAAAGCAGTGTTGTAATAGAGGTGTGTCGGTGATACAAGACCAAATGATAAACAATATATGTTAAAGACATAGACGTGAATATTATTAATGACTTGCTTCAATTACTGGTTTCGCATCAATACTACGCAAATGTCTTTTTTTCTGGGGGTTTGACAGATCTGCTTTATAAAACCTTCATATTCTCTCCCCTTTTTATAAACTATTTGTCACACCTCTTTGTTCTAAAATGAGAGTAAATGTTTTGCTTTATAATCTCACTTTTTAACTAAATAAAAGTTGCTGCATAAAGTTTTAATATCATTTTAAAATATGTCCTTGTAGAAGTTGCCACAAATGTCGGCATTTTCAGCAGCATGAATTTATGATGACACTGAATTTTTATGGCACTATAAAAGTCCATAGTCATGATGACATCTACAGCTGCCTTTTCACTAAAATATAAAAAAACTGTATTAAGAGATATAGTTCAACATTTCAAGGGATTTTAAGGAAGAAAATGTATACACTTATGAGTGCTCACAGAAGTCTCAAAATGGAATAAAGGTAACACCCTAAAATTATTTAGCTACTCAATCTTTTTATATTTAAATGAGAGTCAGTGGAGGGTTCTTTTGTTCCCCTTTAGTTTTTATTTTCTTTCATTGATCAGGGAAAAAATGGCACTAATAGACCTTGAAAATCAATTTAAATTGAAGCGTTATTCTACCAGGCAAAGGTTGCCTAATAGCCCTCTCATTTCACTCAGTATGTGTTATGCATCTTCTCAAGAGAGTGGACCATCTGAGGAGGTAAGGGCGTAGATCCTGAGGAAACTATATGGATACGATCCAGCTCCACAGAGCTTTATAGCCCAAGTCCATCATACATTGACTATTTCTGAACTATCAGACACTGTAGTGCTGCACCTCAATAACATATTAGGATACATTTGGGTACAAGGCCTCTCCCTGTGGCTTGTTTCTGATGGATAAGAGACATACTTTGATGTGCTGGAAGCAACAAAATATTCTCCTAACAAATCTTTGATTGGGACAACTGACAGAGTAAGACCCTCAAGCTATGTCTACTATGTTGTGAACCTGCCCTTAAGCCTAGATTTAGCCAGAACATCTGGTTTTCATTTTGCAGGCCAATAAATAGTACCTCAGAGACACCATGGAGAAACAGAAATCTTCATATTTTCTGTAAGAGGAAGTGCTACACTTCTGCATCAGAGTCCTGTAAATGCATACTGAAATGTGAAATGAAATATATGAAGAATTGTAAATTTCAGTACCATAAATTCCTATACCTTGGGCAGGTGATGTCTGATTCACAATGCATAGCAGCAACAAAAGCCTCTGCAATAACATTAGTGTATTGGAGACTGTTTATCTATATTTTCAAATCTCAGCCTATGAGAAGTTTTGCTTGAATAAAGTCTTCAAGAGTTCCCTCATCAATATGAATACTATATTTGATTTAAATATTTTAAAGGCTATTCTTATTGGAGCCGTGAGCAAATTAAATATACCTCTGCTTAAGACATTTCCTGATTGTCACAACAGTAAAAGTATGGACTCAACTCTTCCATCAATGCACACTCAATGTTTCCATTGAATTAAATATGAGTTACATGTACATAGGGACTGAAGCAGTCTGTTTTAATTAGTGTGAAAATGTCAAGTCCCAGTATACAGTGAAAGTCTAAAAACAACAAGACCATTAACCCTTTCATTGCTGTTCAGCATTGTATACAAGCCAAGTAAGAAAACCTCAGAGGAATCAGTTGACTGTAAAATGTTTCAACATTTCTGCTGGACAGTTACTCAGAAAACAGGTACCCCAAAAAATCCTGTTGAATATTTAAGCAAGCAAAGGACCTTTTAAAGGATCTCAAACCTTTTAAAACTGGCTTGAGGTTAGTCCATCAAGCCCATTGTTAAACAAGTGGTCATATATTAAATATCAGTGAGAACCTGCTAGTTTTCATTGGTCTGAAAAAAATCAAACCTCTTAGGGCAGTCCATTTCTATGGGAAAATAAATAAATACGTAAATAAATGTACATTAAGCTTGTATGGGAATCCCATTTGCTTCAATGTCCAAACGTTTTAATTGAAAATTGAAAATTGAAACTAGTATCTTGCAGAAAAATTTTGATGAATCAAAGCCTAAGTGTAAATCCACGCACTTAGAAGACAAAATTCAAGGTCTGCATTTTTGAAAAAACGGAGCTATAATTGTCTTCTTAGACTATGTCTACTCTACAGTGTTGTTAGATGCCCAGTCTAGAAATACTTATCTACAGGTGGTTTTTGTTTGTTTATTTGTTTGTTTAGAGGAATTTACTTATACTTCATTAGCACCATATGTATAGCAGCAGGAACCCCTATGCAGGCTGTCCCCTGGATGCACCTTTTCCTGGAGGTAATCATTTCTTATATGTATACTACTTCCACAGCTGCCAGTAATCATAGCACAAGTTCGTCTTGATTTAAGTTTCCCAGCTTAAAACATATTTGAGAGTGTAAATGAAAACTCAAAGAATACAACTCCAGCCTACTTACAAAAATAGCTTATTTTCAAATTTGCTATAATTCTTTTGCATCAGGAAATGAAAAGCAGAGTTACTTACTAATAATGTTACCATGAAACCAGATGATGTGTAGAAGGAAGGTAATTTACTTAACTTGGAGTTTTCAGATGGCTTCAGAATTAGAATACAGACGAGTATTTTCAGAAAGTTTCTGTAGCATATAGAAACGCTCTCCTCTGTAGGTAATGGAGATTGCTGCTGTGCTTTCCAAAAGGAAGCTCCTTAAATTGCAAGCTTTTTGGGAGAAATAATCTAGTTTCACCAGGTGCCTGCAGCCTAGCACAACATCTGGACCAAAGCAACAATGACAGAAGATCACGGACAGAAAATGGTTTTATGTGGAACACAATCACAGCACCAACATACAGCCCTTCTCATCAGACATTCAGCCTCACGTACATACTCTGACTGTGCAGAGACACTCCAGAATCACAGCTCCAATGTATTCAGGGCCTTGTGCCATTCTTTTACCAGAACAGGCAGTCACTAATAAGACAGTAATTGGACCACTGCATGGTCTCTGAGGAGCTGCATATATTACATAGAGCTACCAGCATATACACACAGTTACCAGTTATTTATAAAGAGATTCAAATAGAGAGGCTGTTGGCAAAAATAGGCAAAATAGAAGAGTTTATCTGTAGAGTCCATACATACTGTTATTTTTGTCTTGAATCAAACAACTCTCTTCAGATGATATAATTAAAAAATACAAACCTTTTAATCACAGCACAAGTTGGTAAGAAATGGACAGACATAATTACATAGTAAAAATTGTCTAGGCTCTGCTAACTCCAATATTAAGATATTTCCTGGGAAAATGGCAAAAAACAATGTCACATTATTTCTCCGATTCATTAATAAGCATGTTTTTTGCACACTACTCTTCATGGTGTATTAACTTATGACAGGGGTCATGGCTACATTAAATTATAGGATAAATTATTATAGTTAACAGTGCTATTTGACAGCTTCTTAGGTATCTGCTGCTCTTAAACTTGTTCTGCATGGATTTTTTAACAGCAAAATAAGAAAAGTCTTAGATAATAATGCTTTTTACCTTGATTCCTACCTTTTTGTCACACTCCTCCACACAAAGCAAGTGATGACCAAAGATCACTGTCTAAACTATTAGAAAAAAACAAATCATAAAAGAACAGCTTAAAGTAGTTCAGCTCAAATTTTACAGTTACATTAAATGCTGAAGCTTTTTGATACAAAGCACAAGGTTGGTCTCCCTTCTGCTACTTTCAGGTAGCTTTTGAACTCAGTTTCTTCAAATTAAGAGTGGTTGGAATATAGTAAGGATCTAGTCCACAGTCTTGTAACTGCAATGTAATATCTGAAAACTTAAAAAGGGATCCATTGGTTTCTTGCAGGAGAGTGTACTGCATTATTTAGGAAAGGTGAGCTCCCTTGGCATGTATATTTGTGTGATATTCTGTACAGAGATTTTGTTGTTATGTATTTGTGTTTGTCATTAAAAATTAGCTTTTCACTCATTATGACCTTTTTTGCATCCCTACCCCTCTCCAGGTAGCCCCTCTGTACCTCCTTACTGCATTTTGTTTAATATAATCACAGAGATAAATTCACAGAGCTGGATGAAGAGATGGTCATTTTTAATGCACCACTTGTCCTGTCACTAGTGAGCACTGAAAAGAACCTGTCTCCATCTTCATCAAATCCGCCTTTCTCTGAATGGGCTGTCTCTTAAATATCATCCCTCTTTAAGCCAAACCTAAATGCTACTGTAGCCATTACAGTTATATTGAAAGCTCAGATATGATTTCTTCTTTGTTTATTTGTTTGTTTTGGTGGATGTTTGTTTATTTATTTATTTTATTTAGTTGTTGCATTGTTGCTGATTACCTCTTTTTTTTTTTTTCAATAGCTACATTTGTATATGAGTTATATGTGCACAGGAGACCAGTGATCTCCCCTCATGTCTTTAGTAGCTATTATCACGCAAAACATAAGAATTTATAATCAAAGCAAGGACAAGTATAACTGTAGAATCTTTGGTTTTCTGTAACGTATAGGCATTATTTTAGTTATAGTGGTATAGCAAGGAGAATCTAGATAGACACAAATCACAAGTCAGAGATACACGAATGACTTTGACCCACAGTATCTTTCACAGTGACTTCAGTGGCGTTGGACTAATGTAAAGCCAAAGTTCCTCCCATTTACATGTATCAGACAGTATTTCTACCCGCTCACAAGAAATAAAAATGTTAAACAAAATGCAGGAAGAAATTAATGTAGTTTAGATGAATAGATGATACCAAAAGCCAGATGAAATACAATCCTGGGACTAAGTTTAAATATTTTTAAATATTTTTAAATCATATAATTTAAATCAACATTTCTAATCCTAAACTATTTCTGCAGTATAAAAAATGGCAACGCTATTCATGACTTACCCCATGTAAGACAGAAACAGTCTAGACGTATCATCTCTGGATGATCCCTGGACATTAGAAACAAGAATATAAAAAAGTGCAGCACAGTTAGGGAAGAATCGCATTACAAATTAGTGAAACTACACTTTCAAAAAATGACATTTCAAAAAGTGATGAACCTATTCAAAAATACCCTGAAGTCAAGAAAGAGGAAATTAAAATCCTTGGATTTACCATGAGAGTAACTTAAGCATAATATAGTAGTCACTGAAGGCACGAATGCCTGTAAACAACAACAACAATAAAAGGTAAGCAAGAGGGGAAAAATTCCACTACTGTTAACTAATGAAGTTCAGGAGGTCATTAGAGCCATGTGGGCACCCTTCAGGCAGTGGAAACTAAGACCCTGACTTTTCTAGTAACTGTATCTTTCTTTCTTAAGACTTTTCATACACTACACTTTTTTTTTTTTTTAATTCAATAAACATATTGGGCTTTAAGAAGGCAGTTGAGGCTTTCTCACTGTTAAACCATACAGTAGTGTATATCAAAATATGATCTTTGAAAAAATTTTGGTGTGGCATGGATAAATATTTTACAAATTTTCTATTCCATTGTACTAATGTGCCTCAAACTTAGTTTGACAATAAAGCAGTTTATCCTCAATCACCCATCCAATCTTAACCTTTCTATGGATCTCTCTAACATTCACAAAAACAGCAAGTTGAAATTAAACATGGGTAAGTAAAAACATTCCCCCTTAGGAAGGAGAAAGGAAATAAATACAAAATGAGGGGTGACTCATAAAGCATCAATAAAGTAGAAATGTATTACCAACAATTATGTCATCTCCTTGCAGCATGCTTGCAACAACAGAAGGCTAAATTTTCATTCTTGGAGATGTTAGCAGGAATACTTTGTGTAACAGGCAGAAAACCATTATAGCACTCTTTTCAAAGTGTCTGAGACTTCAAGTGCAGTAATATTGCCAGCTGGCTACCATACTTTAACAAAGATGTAGACTAGTTGAGATAGTCCCAAATGGAAAAATAAATAAATAAATAAATAATAGAATAACAAAAAGTGGACAGGTTTAAGAAACATTTTTTTTCCCTTTTGTTTATTTTTCTGCTGTTGAGAGATGCAGAAAAAAAAATGGGACTGAATAGACAGAAATAACCCGCTCAGTTTTCTGCAAATTTTGGTACAATTTTTAGGAAAAAGCTATCTCTCCTTGTCTTATTGTGACTGGGAAGAGAACACAAACTTCAGTCCATTTTCATTCCATACTCAAAGAAGTTGAGTAGTTTGAAGTTACTGATATCCATTAAAAATATATTTGAATTTTATAGGCACGATTATATTCTTCATATACTTATGCTTCAATTCCTTATTATTAGGATTCTGAACTTTATTTTAAAATGAGTTAATTCGGGGTATCCACAAAATGAAAAGTTATTATTATTAGTAGTATTGCTGCTATTATTATTATTATTATTACTATTATTATTATTATTTATTGTTTGGTGACCCTGCCTTCATAAGCATACTTCTGTTTACTTTAGCCTTATATTCATAGTGGCCCGTACTTACTGCATTTAATTTACAGGCTCTATAGAGCATCCATAGATGAGAACAAAATGACTAAAAGTTATGTGATGGATACAGGATCATCTTTTTTTTTTTTATGTGTATAAAGTTTAACTCCACACCATGTATTTGGGAAATAGAAGCTTCAATGACATCTCATTTTGTCTTCTCCTCAAGCACAGGATTCAGATAGAAAATATAACAATTCATAACACTTGGGCTGAAGACTTCCTGTTATTCAAGGTTATGAAAGCTCAGTTTTTGACTATGTTGGGGCCAATTTTTTTCTCTTTGTTCTTAGTAAAGTTGTGGATGTAGGATGGTAGAAAATGGACTCTGTTAGCCAAAGAAGAAATAAAAGTTCCTGGTACTCAGCAAGCATAAACTAGTGTAATCAGTGGTTAATTAAAATCAGAATATAATTTGCTCAAAGGTCTGGCCCAACATACCCCTCTATACTGTGCAGTACAGTAAGAGTATGAACACCACCACCACACCACCTTCCACCTGCATCAGATAGACAATAAAAGTATAGTATTTTGAGGTGCTGATTCAGTTTCTGACTTATATGATAGCAGATAGATGGCAACTCTTTCACAGAAAATGCAGTCGGTTGATTCAACAATACCAAAGTCACTTTGCCAAATATAAAAAAAATAAGAAATAAATTTCCTTGCTTATAAGTAGCTGAACATCAGGAATCCAAAGCACCATGTTCCCTTTACAGTCATCAGAGGGAAGATGTAGGAATACCACAGAAGCAGCCAACTGCAAATGCCTATGAGCGTATGTGAAATAAAGCAGCTCTCAAGCATGGATGCCCTATCCAACACCAGCTATGATTACAGCTCTGTGAATTGCCTTGTCTCTGAAAACACCTCATTTTGTTATTTTCTGTTCCTAGGAGATCAGGGAGTGGGGTGTGGGGGTGACTTCTACATGACAATCTGTAATGCAGATTCCTTTAAACTATATTTTGCATATGGTGAAAGTTCAGTAAACAAGGCATATGTTGAGAGAGAGGTTTCAGCGTAATCTCTGATTTTGATTGCCAATTCCAGACAGCATCATGAAGGTTACAGCTTGGTTTCAAAATTGTTATTTGGGGTTACTCAGCAAGGACAGTAGTGTCTATATTCTCTTTGCTGGACAGATAGATTTGAGGAAAATTGGTATTGAAGCTCACAAGCAAATTCAAGAATTAGCAGTACAATGAAATCTTACAGCTTCTCCACAGTGGTACTGCATTAGCTAAAAAGCCAGAATGGGTCCTGTTATGCCTCCACTACAAATTAGTGTCCAATATGTATGTTGCACTTACCTGTTTATTGTGAAGGAGGTTGTCCTAGAGATGTGTTTGTTTAAAGGCAATGGAGTGCTGTAAATCTAAAATCTATATTTTGTTTTCAAACAGCCTTTAAGTTCAGAAATCATTTTATTTTTTTTCCACACTTGTCTTTAATTTTCAAGGAAACAAAACTGATGACTGGGGGAAAAACCACCACGAACAAAAAAATGTAGGAGCAAGAACAGGTAGATTTATTCTGGATGGGGAGAGGAGATATGCAGTTGTAATTATTCTATGCATTACTGTAAGCTGTTTCAAGTGTCAATGCAGAAAACTCTTCATACTTTGAACAAGTCATTGGACTCAAGGCCCTTTCAGATCTTGTCATTTCTGGGAGCCAAAGATTCCTCTCCTTAATGTTAAGCCTGGCCTATACAAAGTTGTATCACTTTAATTAAAAGTGTATTTTTAAATCAATTTAGCAAACCCATGCAAACCCTATGTTGGCACTTCTAATTTTATTTCAGTCAGACTTGCATCAATTTATCTTAAGTGAATTCCTTCCTAACTTAGGCTAAATCAATATAAGCCTGGGCAAAATCAATTTAGGAGTGTCCAAACAAGTGTTCAGATCGGTTTAACAAAATCGATTTATAAAACGATTCAAATTAAATTGGTTTAACTTCTTTGTGAAGACAAGCCTGGCTTAGCTAATTTCCTCAAACCAGGCCATTTAGAGAACCAAATAACCAAAGTGAAAATTATGGAAAATTATGGATTTTTTTTTTTTTTTTTTTGATTCAAGCCTATTTGTGTTGTAGAATTGGTAATATTCAGAAAGTTTATGGCATTTGAGTAAAAGGAAATTATGAAATGAGTGAGATGTACAGTTACCAGTGTAGAAACACGTTTTAGTTAGTTAGTTAGTTAGTTACGAGTTCAGTGAAATGTACTCAGAACTCACAAAATCACACAGGAGAATTTTAGAACTGTTTCACTGCTTACAGATTTCTTGGAGTTGGATTGACCCAAGAATAGGAAAAATTCCCTCAATCTCTGCTTTGCACCTAGGGAGTATTTGACTAACTGGGCACGTTTGAGATGCTCACTCCAGTAACAAGAGAATCAGCCAGTGCATCTTTAAAAATACTAGCCTAGTGGCTGTGATTTAACCAAAAAAAAAAAAAAAACAAACAACAAAAAAAGAGTTATAATAGTTATAATAATATAGTAAAGGCATTTTAAGTACTATGAGAGTGCCAATTAATCATTATTCAAAATGTTTCCAAATAACGAAACAATGAAAGCCTTTCTTTCCTTATACAAAGTACTTTATCAAACTAAAATCACACATCTTTGTAAGTTTCTTGTGTCAAGCCACGTACTACAAACTTGCAAATTTATTTTGTGTTAGTCAACTAGAAATAATACTAATTAAAACAATGTAGATTATAGATTATAGTCTTATTTCATTCACATCCTCGAAACTCAGCACATTTTTTCATGTTACTGTCCAAAAAGGACTGTGGTGGTTTTACCGTGTTGGGCAGCTAAACCCCACAACCACTCTCTCACTCCCCCTCCTTTAGATGAGGAGGGGGAGAAGTAAAGCAAAGAACAACTCTCGGGTTGAGATAAGGATAATTTAATTAAAGGGAAATAATAATAACAATTAAATAAAAAATAAAAATGATAAAAAATAAAATATAATAAAAAATAATAATAACAATTAAATAAAGACTACCATGAACTAAACAATTTAACTAAGGGGAAATAAAAAGGGAAAGGGGAAAAGGGAGGGGAAAAGGGAAAAATGAAGGGAGGAAAACAAACAAACAAAATAAATGAAGGCTATATGGAAATGCACAGGAAAGAAATTACTCTCTACTTCCCACAAATGAGCAGTGATTGACCACGTCCTTGAAGCAAGGCCTCCACACACGTAGCCAGTGTTCGGGAGGAGGACTGACGTTTTCCCAACGAGAGCCCACCCCCCACTCTCCTTCCTGTTTCCACCTTTTATTGCTGAGTGTGACATCACATGGTATGGAATATCCCTTTGATTGGTATAGGTCAGCTGCCCTACTGGTGTTTCTCTCCTCACTTTTTGCCCACCCCCTAGGAGGGTTAGAGAAAGGCCCAATGCTGTGCCACTGCTGCTCAGCAGTAGACACAACACTGGTGTGATAACACTGCTGTTCCAGCTACAAGTACAGAGTACGGCACTGCATGGGCTGCTGCCAGGAAAGTTAACATTCCAGCCAGACCCAGTACAACCTCCACCCCTTATTCCATAATATTTGTGTCACACTCAGATCCCCATACTTTAGCATACAAGCATTCTCATCATTATTCCTTGTCCTTTAACAGGACAAGGATTTAACAGGACAGGATTAATAGGCAGGTGTATCTTTTCATTTCATAGGTCTTTCTTGGAAAATGTGGAAAGAAATTACTCTCTACTTCCCACAAATGAGCCATGATTGACCACGTCCTTGAAGCAGGGCCTTCTACTAAAAGCCTTCTATAGTTTTGTATGTTCACAGACCTACAACTGGCCCACAAAAATTAAAATTTTCACATCTATTATATTCAAAAATGTCCAAACAATGTTGATTTCTCTCTATGTAGTATTTCTTATTGAAAAAATAAATATTATTTTAAGTTTTTGTACAAAGATGTTTCTGAATTAAACTTCTGCAAGAAAAGTTGGAAGGCTATCAGAAAGTGACATCAGCATTTATGAATACCAGTACTCCAAACAGCTGTCCATCTACCTACGACCTGTCATCAAAATATTCCTTGCTTTAAGAATAATCAGGAACATTTTCAAAAAACAAACCCCAAAACAAAACAAACACCAAAAAAAACCAAGAACAAATAAACATTAAACAAACAAACAAACAAACTTTAATAAAACAAATGGCAGAGCAGCCAAGTTGTAGTATCTAATGGTAAGTGTAAGAAATTTTTATTATGAACTCAATATTACAGCTTTATACCAAAAAATCACAGTTCCTGCTTAGTGTCAGTCAGATACAGATGACAAGTATTGATGAATACTACAGTCATCCTTGCAAAACCTCAAGACAATAGGATAATCTTACAAAAAAGATGCCATTAAAAAATCAAAAAAGTTCAATTAGGTGAGACTAGTACACTATACATATATTTCAACCACATAAGTTTTATAGTTATGGTACTTTCCAAATTCAAAGCAGGGATAGTAAAATAATTAAAACGATGCTGGTATAGTATACTGTGGATCCATAAATACCCTCTGGGATGGAAGTATTATGAATTGTCATCACATATACACCACAACTACATTTCCACTTGCTCACATGTTAGTACTGTGGTCTGTGTGAAATGGCCTTATGTAAGATCTGAATACCTTTAACAATGCTATCCTGAAGGTTTAGGCTATGCTTTGCTTTCTGCTCAAGTAATTGCAGGTTGTCAGTAGAAATTCAATTTGTGCTGATTCTTCAAATACAGAGGTCATGGTGGGAAACACATTGCTGTTGTGTCTTTAACCAACTATATAAGTGGGAGTGCGACATAACTTCTGATTTTCAAAGGCAAAGGTTGCTCAGGCCAGGCAACATTTTAGAGCAAGGTTGTGCAAAGGCTGCACATCTCCTCCTCCTTCTGCTCAGGATTTCCCAAGGTACTTCTGGCTCCACTGATAATGCCAGAGTGCAGGAAACTGGGCCCTGGAACTACCAATGAATATACAAAAAATTAGGTTGTAATTTATTCTTCTACCTTTCCTCTGCTGAAGTCTGCTGCTGCTGTAAGGATGTCCCAGTGCCCTTTTCACTGCTTAGCACAAGCTAAGTGTTACTCTGTTACACCACTGAGTCCAAAGATCATAAGGCAACAGAATTTGTCACAGATACGTTCATGAAAATCAAGCAATATGATTTTGGTGTTCTGGAATACTGCCCTGCTGACACACCTTGTCTCCTTAAAGAGGATTTTCAGGGCTGGGGTTAGGGTTAAGACCCTAACTGAACCAGGGAGAGAGGATGATAACTCCTTTTCCAAAGGAAAGGATTATGACATAAACAGGTATGATGGTAAGTGTTTTAAAAATAAATAAATAAATAAAATAAAGTAGAAGGGAGAGAGAGAAAGGGCAGCATGAGCAGCATGAAACTGCAAACCCAGGCTGTTCCATATAAGTAATAATGTACAAGGAACATCATTTCAGGAGAGGTCAAGAAGCCTTGGCTCTGCTCAGACCAAAAATATTTTTGTAAAATATACACCTTTTCAACTTGTGAAAAAAAGTGTGGATGTATTTTGTGAAATCTGTGTTATTTAAACTGGAAAGTAAGCTTTCTGAATGCAGTTTGTACCACCTTTCTTATACCTACACATTTCTATATGGCTTAAACCAGAAGCATCTGGACCATCACTGAACTTCCACTTACATGACAGCTACGTATTTGCCTATAGATGAAAATACAGCCTTTGATTTTTACTGCAAAAAGATTGATCTCATGTTAGAAATCAAGGCACATTTTTTGACTGAGATATCTAAACACTGATATGTCTGGTGTACTGGATGTAGCAATCCTTTCATTTATTCGTGTTCTTTTATCTGTTTTATATAGCTAGGAACCCTTTTTGCTTACAATGATAGCAGTAATTTTGTCCTCAAGTTGTCTGTCTGGTATGAGGAAATACATGCAAACCATGCTTCTTTAACGATATTATCCTTTGCTTACACCATTTTTAGTTTAAATTTAAGTCAATTTGAGGGAAAGTGCACATGACAAATTGCCTCTTTTTGCACTTCTTCAATTAGTTTATTTCTTCCTTTCTTGCTATTGTAATTATTTATCTACCATTGTTAGAATATGCTTCTGTCTCATTACTACTGCTCAGTTTTATCACCAATATTTCTTGAACCTTTTTGCTAATCAGGGATTTTATAAAGCACCAGTATCACATCTATTCACTCTACCTGCCAAAATGATACATGGAAAACATTTTTCTACCCTGAAAGATTGATAAAGCCCTGGCAAAAATGATGATGAGAACAAACAAAAACACTGGAAGAAAGAAAAATCCAGATGAGCAACCCTCATGGAGAATACAATCGTCCTCTGGCAACTCTTCTTGCATGGTAACTGAAAGTAAATTTGGTGGAAAATAGGAGAATCTGGTACAAACCCCTGACGTCTGGTAGGAGTTCTAGGTCTGGCCCAAACAAAAAGCAACAGAGGAAAAGCTGTGGGAAAGCTGGCTTTGCAACCTCATGTTGTGCAGGGCACGTTTTCTTTCTTACCTTTTAACCTGTCTCTGGAGGTGGCTGACCATCTGAGTACCTTTCTTCCATGCTTTGCAACTTACATGGATCAAAAATATGTAACAGGATCTGGGTTGGGTAGGGCCCTCAGAATTACCCATATCAATACTGTCACTTGGATAATTATTTAAATTTTCTTTTCTCTCTGTGAAAGCACTGTTGTGGCACACAGGAATCAACAGTAATCTTCCTTCCATAATTCTGTAAGCTATTTTGCTCAGCCTGCTTGCCAAAATACTCATTCATGAATATGCAATGATGTTGAAGGAACATTTCTTTAAGTTTTAAGCCCTTGGGCCTTTAATCTCCAAGCCTTTTAAATCCAGGATATGATTTTCTTGTGCGTATGCATGTATATGTGCTGGTGTGTGTGTATTGGTGTCACTTCTTTTAACTTGTGTGCATACTTGATTGCTGGAGGGCTTTAATTCTCATTTAGATATATCATGTACTCATGCACACATACAGTAAGGACAGTTTTTGCCTATTTTTCATAGTATGGAGGACACTGATTATCCAAAGTGCCTCCCACTGCAGCTATAGGGTATAAATATTGATGCATTTGGTAGTAGGGTAAAAAAGGTAATTGAAACTTTTCAAGGGTTCCTGCCATACAATGACCAGAAAAATTATATTAAGTGCCCAGAACTTTGTGAGACTAGACTTATGCAATGATAAACTGGAAAATAAATAAGTCAACACAAACATTTACTTGAGGGGCTGAAAACATCTTTAACTTTGGGACAGGTCCCCTTTTCATGTCCACAATTTGGAAGGCTGCTTGCCTTCCTGGGCTATGGGGTAATGAAAAGGAGAATCTTCCAGCATTTGGTGTGTACAAAAAAGCAGAAGGAAGAATGCAACACCCATTTACCACACCTCAGCTGTTAAAGTCTTGGCTCACAAAGAGCTGCTTCAGGGCTCCCCTCCCCTCTCTGCTTGAATCAGAATCTTGCTGCAAACTTGGACTTATGTTCTGGGGTACACTACACTTCCCACTGAATCTGCATCCAAAATGGAAATGTTAATTCGATACAGCCTGATTTCCCTAAACACCATGTAGCCGCTCTCTCCCACGTAATAGTTTCCTCATAAGAACTCATGCATTTATCTGGGGGTTAGGATATTAATGTTCAAGACCTTTATCCAAAACTGGCAAAACAGAGTCCCTCAATCCACATGGATATCATATATCACAGTATATTATTTATTGAACCAGGGTGACAAGCTTCCTGTATATTCCATTTATGAGTGGTATCAAAACTGTAAGTTCAAATCATTTGGGGAATGCTGAAATGTCCATTTTTGTGCTTGGTGAAAATAAACATAAAAACACAGAAGGAGAAAGGAAGCCAGTGCTTCAGCTCTTTGATTCAGATTTCCAAGTAACTTTTGGTGCTATAAAATCATGTTTTTGAGCAAATAAACAACACTACAAAACCAAGTTATTACTTCTTCCCACGAATTACTCACCAGTCATATAAACACAGTGCCAAGAGACAGTTCTTACCCAAAAGACTTAACAGTCTAATGCCCCACAGAGCTCTGCTGTGTCTGGAGAATATACCATAAAAAATAATAACGAACTGGTAGCAAAAGTTCTATACTCTAAAAGTGGTCCATATATTTATTGTAGCAATTAAAACTTCAGCTCTTTTGCTGCTTTCTGCCACTTCTTACCTTAAATTTCTGGCTCTCCAAATTCAGCTTACTGTCTTCCATGAACTGTGATGTGTCCACTAATGCCTTATGAAAAAGGAATTCCAGAGATGTTCAGTCAAGCATAGGTTGTTTTTAGAGGAGTATGGAGATGAGAGACAGTTGGAAGTTTAAATCTGAAGAAGAAACATGAGAATTATAACATTTGGTGAAAATGGAATGCTGACACCAAAGGTAGGGTGGAAGAAATTGCAGAGTAGATGCAGAATGTGTCCAGTATGCCCTGGAGGCATCTGAGGTGGGGTAAAACAGAAAACAAGTTGTCCATAATCATGAATTAGCTGTACAAGTTCTGGCTTAAAATCATACACTTTACAAATTGGATAGAGTGAGGAAGTCTCTTTTTCCTTTTTTTTTTTTTTTTTTACTCGTGTGTGTTAGTGCTCCTATCCACTAAAAAAAAAATGTGGGGGGGGGAGGGGCTGGAAAAATCTAGAAAGAAAGAAAGGAAAAGAAAGAGATGTATCTGTCTGATGCTGTTAAATTAAATTAGACTGTGATGATTACCGTGTGCCTTCACAAAAGACATTTTGTAACATTTAAGATTTCTGCTAATTGAACGAGGTACATTACCATGCAAAAGAATGTTAGTGAAGGTTGAAAAGGACAAACCAACTATTCTCGTACATCACCATAATTATGCAGCCCCATGTTCGAACAATTACATTTATGTAGACCCACTGTTAAAATCAATGTTACTTGTACAGCTAGTCCTTAATCAATGGAATCAGTCAATTTACCATGGTCACATCCTTCTTCTTAATTAAGACAGTGATATCTCTGGAGCACAGGGTCTCAAAGAGATAAATAAGTACAGAGGTTGGGAAATGTCAAAGAGGTGACTCCCCGATTTTACTCTCAACGAACTTGGGAGGAAATAAGACAGTTCCCTCAGTTCAGGGAAGCAGCACAATCTTCTAAAGAGATGGCTTAGCATTCATTAAGAAAAGAGCAGGTAGCAGTGTCTGACAGAAATAGCACTAATGAGCAAAGAGCGCTTTCAACATGCATATCCTTCATAGTCATAGTCTGAATTATGAAGGTTGTGCCACCTAAGCCAATTTTAATTAGAGTGAGCATGGACCTCTTTGGACAGTTAGCCTTTCTTTCTAAAATCCATTTCAATATGGTGTCATTTTGTTGTCATAATCAAAATGGCAAAGTGATGGAATAACCTACTTAAAATGTCTGCAGTGTTAAAGCAGATATGGCAAACATCCTCTAATGACACATGTAATAAGGGTATTACCTAGAGGACTGTGACAGTGCATTCTGTGTTGTCAGCAGAGCTAGAATAATGATAGAGGTCTCCTCTGGAATAGGACAGAGGTCTTTAAAGACGAGGTCTATACTTTCTGTTCTACAGGCAAGCTATTAAACTCCTGTGTGCTGGAAGGAAAAGAGAAAAATACAGAGCTACCAAGCTGCCAAATGCAGACATGCTCATAACTCCAGACTTTTTTCCTGTACAAAATATACTTGTGCTGTCAAACTAAGATTTGAAATCTTTCTATAATAAAATACACATTGTGGACTACTAAATAAAGAAAAACTAAACTGTAAGTAATCTTTACTTCTTTGCTTATAAATGTATGGCTTTAACAATTATTTCTTACACAACATTATTATGGTATTTACAGTCTGAGAATAATAATAACAGACTTCTCAGCCTCAAGTGCTTTAGGTGCTCTAGGCTCTAGAGCCAAGGCATTAAAAATATTTAGAAATGCAAAAGCTATGTAACTAGGATTTCTCTCTCCGCTACATCAGTTACAATCCATGATTGATTTATTTAAATATGAACACAATCAATCTGAATCTCAGTGTGTATGTATTTGTTTAACCAGAAAGATCTTTGGGAAAGATTTGAAAAATTTGGCCACAAACATCTGAATAACTTTAAAAAATTGGGTTCCAGGACTCTAAATACTTGTCCAGGTGGCATAGTGATGGACTGTGAAAACACACATGGAGTAATATCAAATGAGCTCCATAACGTTAAGCAGCAGAAGACCAAGTGAGATGCTATCATGGTGCAACTTAACTGCTTCCCATAACAAAGCAAGTACCTTTGCTTGAACACACAGAGCTTTGACAACAAAATTTGAGTCCTGGGTAGCATTCATGGTTTTGTTTCTTTTCAAAAGACAAAAAAAAACACAAAAGAAGAATAATTGAAAACAGTCAGTAGCCAAGAACATCCAAAATAAATTTGAAAAGAAAAGGGAAAATCTGATGCTTTTCTTGAGGTCATCAGTTTCATTGAAGGAATTAGAAAAGCATATTTTTCTCTAAAAAGTCATCTAAAAAAAAAATCAGCTACTGAGATCATTAAAAGAAATTCAGTTTCTGAAACTTAACCCTTTTCTCAGAAACAATATTAATTTTCTCATTTGATTCACAATTCCTTCATCTAATAAGAATCAAAATAAAAATTCTAATACTAAAAGCTACAAACAAAGTAAACTAGAACCCTGTTGCAGAGATATACAAAGAGGTTGTAAACTTCTCTTGTTTGTGGACAGTTCCTGTATACCAATGCACTGTATGAGGGGTTGTTCCATTTCTTATGAAAACTGAAATATATTAAAGTATGTTCCAGTAGGTTAAAATAATGATGTAAAGGAGCCACTCCCTGAAATTCAATCTCTATTCTGTCCTACACTTTTTATTTTTTATCAGTATTTTAGTAATCTCTCCATTTCACAGCTGAAAATTGGCATATTTTCTCTCCCTTTAGGTGCGTTATGAAACTTAATAAATTAATGTCTTAGATGTGCTTTAAGAGTTCAAGACAAAGTAGAGAAAGTTAGAGTTAAAAACAATTATCCTGAGTCTGAGGAAAGAAAATATCCATGATTTGGACTATGTATAAAACTGTGCATATAAATTCAGTTGGAAATACAATGTAGCAACAGCAGTAAGAAAAAAATCACACCACCATACAAGAAAAAATAATCTGACCTGACATAGAACGATTCTTCCTCCTCTTCCCTCTTTCCACGTTGTGATTTGAAACTAAATCCTCCAGATGTATTTACTTCTGCATTTGAGGTATTTTGGTGAAAGCCAAAACTATAAAATTGAAATGGAAGTGATTTAATACTGGGTAAAAATTACAATTAAAAAAAAAAAAAAAAAAGAAGAAGAAGAAGAAGAATGATTTTCAAAGTGCTTTCTGCAAAGAAACAGAATTAAGAGGAAAAACTGAGAAAGCTGCAGGGATTAAAGTAGGTATTTTATAAATTTGAAAGCAGCTGTTCAACCATATGTGCTTACCTTTTCATTTTTTCTCAGCTAGCACACTTACCCTGGATCTCTACCAACCTGGCTTGTTTTTAATCCAGCAGTATCACTGCCTGAATAACCAACACATCCCTTCACTCCTAACCCCCCATCCTCACAGCAGTAAGGAGGCTTTGCTGTGGTAGTATAAAACACACAGATTCTTCATTTTTTTTATTTACTTATTTTAAATCCTGCAGATTCCAGTATGTTACAGTGTTTCAAGACCATGAATTCCTTGATCAACTTGGCTGTGAACTTATATATGAATATATAACAATATTATATCTGTTTAACAGCCCAAACTATGCTGGACTTCACTCAGTAAGGAATATAAATGTGATTAAATTTTATCACATTTATAACTTTGCTGAAGAGAGGCAATATAAGGTGCATGTTTACCGACTTTGTTCTGAGGCTTGCAACAGTACCTGCACAGGTTTAAATATGAAGTCCCTACAAATATAGGCACATGCACTGACAGCACTACTGATACCACAAGGGTTGTTAGGCATTGGAATGGGCTGCCCAGGGAAGTGGTTGAGTCACCATCTCTGGAGGTCTTTAAAAGACATTTAGATGTAGAGTTTAGTGATATGATTTAGTGGAGGACTGGTTAGTGTTAGGTCAGAGGTTGGAGTAGGTGATCTTGGAGGTCTCTTCCAACCTATACGATTCTGTGATTCTGTGATTCTGAATCTGTAAAGTAACCTGAACAGAGAGCTACCCAAATGCTCATGAAATTCCCATTCATTTCCCAATATCACCTTTTGGAAAAGCATTCCACGTGGTATCATTTTGCAGAAGCCATCTTAGAAGCTGCTAATTTATGTAGTATGATGTCAGGTATGTGTGTTGTTATGTTTAGAAGATATTTCTTATATACTAATTTAATTTATTCTATACCGTACTTTGGAATGACTGCTCATAGAATCATAGAATCATAGAATCATAGAATCATAGAATCATAGAATATCCTGAGTTGGAAGGGACCCTTAAGGATCATCAAGTCCAACTCTCGACACCGCACAGGTCTACCCAAAAGTTCAGACCATGTGACTAAGTTCACAGTCCAATCTCTTCTTAAATTCAGACAGGCTCGGTGCAGTGACCACTTCCCTGGGGAGCCTGTTCCAGTGTGCAACCACTCTCTCTGTGAAGAACCCCCTCCTGACGTCCAGCCTAAATTTCCCCTGCCTCAGCTTAACCCCGTTCCCGCGGGTCCTGTCACTAGTGTTAATGGAGAAAAGGTCTCCTGCCTCTTGACAACCCCTTACAAGGAAGTTGTAGACTGCGATGAGGTCTCCCCTCAGCCTCCTCTTCTCCAGGCTGAACAGGCCCAGTGACCTCAGCCGTTCCTCGTACGTCTTCCCCTCCAGGCCTTTCACCATCTTCGTAGCCCTCCTCTGGACACTTTCCAACAGTTTCATGTCCTTTTTATACTGTGGTGCCCAGAACTGCACACAGTACTCGAGGTGAGGCCGCACCAGTGCAGAGTAGAGCGGGACAATCACCTCCCTTGACCTACTAGCGATGCCGTTCTTGATGCACCCCAGGATACGATTGGCCCTCCTGGCTGCCAGGGCACACTGCTGGCTCATATTCAACTTGCTGTCTACCACGACCCCCAGATCCCTCTCTTCTAGGCTGCTCTCCAGCGTCTCATCGCCCAGTCTGTACATGCAGCCAGGGTTTCCCCGTCCCAGGCGCAGGACCCGGCACTTGCTCTTATTGAACTTCATGCGGTTGGTGATCGCCCAGCTCTCCAACCTGTCCAGATCCCTCTGCAAGGCCTTTACGCCCTCATTTGAGTCCACAACTCCTCCAAGTTTGGTGTCATCAGCAAACTTGCTCAAAATACCCTCTATTCCTACATCCAGATCATTTATAAAAATATTGAAAAGTACCGGCCCTAAAATGGAGCCTTGAGGGACCCCACTGGTGACTGCCCGCCAGCCTGACGCAGCTCCATTTACCATAACCCTTTGGGCCCTGCCCGTTAGCCAATTGCTCACCCATCGTATGATGTTTTTATTTAGCTGTATGGTGGACATTTTGTCCAGTAGGATCGTATGGGAAACCGTGTCAAAAGCCTTGCTGAAGTCCAAAAAAATCACATCAGCTGGTTTCCCTTGGTCCACCATACGGGTGATCTTATCATAAAAGGAAATCAGGTTAGTTAGGCAGGACCTACCCTTCACAAACCCATGCTGGCTGGGACCAATGACTGCTTTGTCCCCCAGGTGCGCCTCAATAAGTCCGAGAACCAACTTCTCCATGATTTTACCAGGCACTGACGTGAGACTGACAGGCCTGTAATTGCTAGGGTCTTCTTTCTGACCCTTCTTGAAAATCGGCACAACATTTGCCAGCTTCCAGTCTACCGGGACCTCTCCAAATTCCCAGGATCGTTGAAAAATAATTGAGAGAGGTTCCGCGATGACATCCGCCAGCTCTTTCAGCACCCGGGGATGAATCCCATCCGGACCCATGGACTTGTAGGGATCCAGGTGGAGTAGCAAATCCCGCACACGTTCAGGGTCAGTTGGGAGTTTGTCATCCCCACCGTCCCGGTCCTCCAGCTCAGGGCACCCTGGGTCCCGAAGCCCATCATCGGCACTGAAGACAGAGGCAAAGAAGGCGTTAAGCGTCTCTGCTTTGCCTACGTCATCGTCTGTGAGGAGACCTTCCCTATCAAGGAGCAGCCCTATGTTTTCTTTAGTTCTCCTTTTTCCATTTACATATCTAAAAAAACCCTTTTTATTTTCTCTCACAGACACAGCCAGCTTCAACTCTAGCTGTGCTTTGGCCACTCGAACTTTCTCCCTACAAACACGAACAGCATCCCTGTATTCTTTCCATGACGCCTGGCCCTCCTTCCAGTAGCGAAACACTCTCTGTTTCCGCCTAATCTCCATTAGAACGTTCCTGTTCAGCCACGCCGGCCTCCTGCCCCGCCTGCCTGACTTGCGATATTTTGGAATTGCCTTATCTTGTGCTTCTAGGAGGCATCGCTTAAAGAATGACCAGCACTGGTGGACATCGAGGCCTTCAAGAGCAGTTTCCCAGGGGACCTTACTGACTAGTTCCCTGAGCAGCCTGAAGTCCGCTTTCCCCATATCTAGGGATGAGGTTTTGGTGGCACTTTTCCTTCTGTCACCATAAATTTTGAACTCAACCACTTCATGGTCGCTATGACCGAGGCGGCCACCAATCACCACATCTCCCACCAGACCCTCTCTGTTTTCTAGCAACAGGTCTAGGAGGGCACCTTTCCTAGTTGGCTCCGTTAGCACCTGTACCAAGAAGTTATCATCTAGGTGCTTCATGAACCTCCTGGACTTGCTCGTGTCAGCCGTGTGGCACTCCCAGTTAACGTCCGGCAAGTTGAAGTCCCCCATAAGGACAAGGGGAGTTAATCTCGAGGCCTCTCTTAGTTCTGTAAAGAATAATTTATCGGTGCTATCATCCTGGCCAGGCGGTCTGTAATAGACTCCCACAACTACATCCCCTTTATTCGTTCGTCCCTTGATCCTTACCCAGAGGCTCTCAACTTTGCCATCGCCGACCTGAAGTTCCACACAGTCCAGCCCCTGCTTCACATACATCGCCACCCCACCACCTCGCCTACCCTGCCTGTCCCTCCTGAAGAGCCTGTAACCATCTATCGCAACACCCCAGTCACAGGACTCATCCCACCAGGTTTCGCTTATGCCGATGATGTCATAGTTGCGGGACTGGGCCAGGACTTCTAGCTCATCTATTTTATTCCTCATACTGCGTGCGTTTGTGTAAAAGCACTTCAGGTGCGTCTCCTTACACTCAGCACCTTGTGGATCTGACCAAAGGACCCCACTGGCACACAGCCCCTCTGATTCTAGCGTACCATCCCTTAGGTCTTCACCGGTGTGCCTGGTTTTAGCCCCTTCCCCCTTCGACTCTAGTTTAAAGCCCTATCTATCAGCCCTGCCAACTCCTGACCTAAGATCCTTACCCCTCTCCGAGAGAGGCGCATCCCATCCGGTGCCATCAGGCCCGGTGTAGCATAGACCTTCCCATGATCAAAGAAACCAAAATTCTGCCGGTCACACCAGTCTCGAAGCCACGAGTTTATGTGAACAGTACGTCTTTCAGCTTCGATCCCCCCTATCGGAAGGACAGAGGCAAACACCACCTGCGCCCCTGATCCTCTAAGTAGTCGCCCCAAATCCCTAAAGTCTCTTTTGATCGCCTTCGGACTTCTCGTTGCTACTTCATCGCTACCAGCCTGAAAGACCAGTAGCGGGTAGTAGTCAGTGGGCCGTACCAGGCGCTTGACTTTCTTGGCAAAGTCTCTCACCCGAGCCCCAGGGAGGCAACAGACTTCTCTGCGGGTTGGGTCCGGTCGGCATATCGGTCCCTCTGTCCCTTTCAGGAGGGAGCCCCCCATAACAATAGCCCTTCTTTCTTTTTTGAAGGATGATGTGGCAATGCGACGTGTAGGTCGCATTGTCTTAGGCGCCCCCTCCAACTGGGACGGGTGTTTGTCTACTTTGTCATTTAGATTGTCTTGCTCTAGTCCTTCATATCGATTATTTAAGGGTAGATGAGAAGGTGAGGTGGGCAGAGAGAGGGCTCGCCTACCACCCCGAATAGGCACCTGCCTCCATTCCCCCCCTTGATCTAGGTCTCCTCCCGCTGCCTGGCTGGAGGAGCGAACCTCCGTCTTCTGCGTAACAGGAGACGCCTGTGCCGTGGCAGTCTCGTGAGCCTGCCTCAGAGAGGGTAGAGCGCACCTCCACCAGTCAATTTCCCTCTCTGATTCCCTGATGCTCCTGAGCCTGTTCACCTCCTCCCGGAGCTCCGCTACCTGGCTGAGCAGTTCTTCAACCTGGGCACACCTCCCACAGGCATACCCACCACTGCTGTCAGAGACCGACAGAAGGCTGGGGCACACTCTGCAGCCCAGGACCTGGACGGCTGCGTGTTTCCCCGAGCCCTCCGTCTGAGTAGCCACACTGGCGACCGTGGCTGGAGATGCCTCACGAGATGCGGAGGCCACGGTTTTCTGCCTGGTCGATACCATGGTCAGGTTCTAGGCAAGCAGGTTACAAGCACCGAAGGGAGAGGCAGCTGCAAAAGAGCGACGATGAGCCCCCCGCTCGCCCTGCCCGCGCGAACTGCCGCGCAAACTGCCACGCCCTTCGACGTGCCACGCCCTGTTTGCCCGTCCTGTTCGCCGCGCTCCTGGTTGCTCGCGCTCCCTAGGGGCAGCTTTTAAACAGCCTGGGAGGGGGCGCTGCTGGCTCCGCCCTCGCCTCGTCAGCCTCCCTCGCGAGGACAGCCGGGTCCCGGCGGCTCCCCCGAGTGGCCTCGATGCCGGACAAAAAGCCCTGCCCGCCTCGGTCCCCTGCTCCGCTGCAGAACACGTCTGCCCCGGAGCCGATCGCCTCAGCAAATGGCTCTAAAACGGTGGCAACGCCTGATTTAAATAGCCCGCCACTGACGTTGCTGGCTCCGCCCTCGCCTCGTCAGCCTCCCTCGCGAGGACAGCCGGGTCCCGGCGGCTCCCCCGAGTGGCCTTGATGCCGGACAAAAAGCCCTGCCCGCCTCGGTCCCCTGCTCCGCTGCAGAACACGTCTGCCCCGGAGCCGATCGCCTCAGCAAATGGCTCTAAAACGGTGGCAACGCCTGATTTAAATAGCCCGCCACTGACGTTGCTGGCTCCGCCCTCGCCTCGTCAGCCTCCCTCGCGAGGACAGCCGGGTCCCGGCGGCTCCCCCGAGTGGCCTCGATGCCGGACAAAAAGCCCTGCCCGCCTCGGTCCCCTGCTCCGCTGCAGAACACGTCTGCCCCGGAGCCGATCGCCTCAGCAAATGGCTCTAAAACGGTGGCAACGCCTGATTTAAATAGCCCGCCACTGACGTTGCTGGCTCCGCCCTCGCCTCGTCAGCCTCCCTCGCGAGGACAGCCGGGTCCTGGCGGCTCCCCCGAGTGGCCTCGATGCCGGACAAAAAGCCCTGCCCGCCTCGGTCCCCTGCTCCGCTGCAGAACACGTCTGCCCCGGAGCCGATCGCCTCAGCAAATGGCTCATGTTTTTTGTGTCCTTCTAGGTACTTATTAATGGAAAAATGTGACAAATGGAAGAACTACATCAAAGCATACTTAGAAAAGGAAAATGAATCACGGCATATTCAACAATGGATCATATCAAAATTGTTCTTCGCTTTGCATGCTTTATATTCCATGGTCAATCTTTGAACAAACTAGTGTCTGAGCTATAGGCACACCATCTCATTTATCACAGCATAACTCTATCTTCTGCATTTCAAGAAAATTACAGAAAATGAAACTGCAATAAAACCAAAAAGCTGGAAACAGAGATGACACCCATGACAACATTAAAAACAGAATACTGAAGATGTTCAGCCATCCATTCATCTTACAATTAATGCTGCTCAAGATAGATGTCTACCTTTTCCTGATACAATATCCATGAGATAACCCGTAAGAATCAGTACAAGTTTGCTAGTCACAGGACACAAATAAAACAGTTTAACTAGAACTGCGAGAAATGTGTAAAGAAATACGGGGAACATCTTAAGCATTTTAAAATGAAGTCAAACTTCGACTCAAATTGCAATATAACTCTCAATTCTCTCCTGAATACACAGTTGAAAACATGTGTGTGGCTCTTCTCTCCACAATGAGTCTGTCAAAAGCTTGTGATTCAGACCTGAAGTGACTGGAACCAGATCATAGAATCATAGGATATCCCGAGTTGGAAGGGACCCATAAGGATCATTGAGTCCAACTCCTGGCACCGCACAGGTGTATCCACAAATTTAGACCATGCTACTAAGTGCACAGTCCAATCGCTTCTTAAATTCAGACAGGCTTGGTGCAGTGACTACCTCACTGGAGAGCCTGTTCCAGCATGCATCTACTCTTTTGGTGAAGAACCTCTTCCTGATGTCAAGCCTAAACTTCCCCTGCCTCAGCTTAACACCATTCCTGCAGGTCCTATCACTGGTGTTTACAGAGAATAGGTTACCTGCCTCTCCACTCCCCCTCATGAGGAAGTTTTAGACCGAGATGAGGTCCCCCCTCAGCCTCCTCTTCTCCAGGCTGAACAGGCCCAGTGACCTCAGCCACTCCTCATACGTCTTCCCCTCTAGGCCCTTCACCATCTTCGTCGCCCTCCTCTGGACGCTATCACTTCCCTCGACCGACTAGCAATGCCGTGCTTGATGCATCCCAGGATACGGTTGGCCCTTCTGGCTGCCTGGGCACACTGCTGGCTCATATTCAACTTGCTGTCAACCACAACCCCCAGATCCCTGTCTGTGGAGCTGCTCTTCAGCATCTCATCGCCCAGTCTGTACATATTGCCAGGGTTGCCCTGTCCCAGGTTGAGGACCCTGTACTTGCTCTTCTTAAACTTCATGTGGTTGGTGATCGCCCAGCTCTCCAATCTGTCCAGGTCTCTCAGGCCTTTCCACTCTCACCTGAGTCCAAAACTCCTCCAAGTTTGGTGTCGTCGGCAAATTTGCTCAGAACACCTATATCCAGTCTAGTCCTATATTCAAATCATTTATAAAAACATTGAAGAGGACTGGCCCAAAATGGAGCCTTGAGAGACCCCACTAGTGACCATCCGCCAGCCTGATGTGGCCCCATTTACCACAACCCTTTGAGCCCTGCCCATCAACCAATTGCTCACCCATCGTATGATGTTTTTGTTTAGTTGTATGCTGGACGTTTTGTCCAGTAGGATCGTATGGGAAACCGTGTCAAAAGCCTTGCTGAAGTCCAAAAAGATCACATCAGCTGGTTTCCTTTGATTGACTAGATGGGTGATCTTGTCATAAAAGGAAATCAAATTTGTTAGGCAGGACCTACCCCTCCTGAACTCATGTTGGCTGGGACCAATGACTGCATTTTCCCCCATGTGCACTTTAATAACTTCAAGAATCATCTTCTCCATAATTTTACCAGGCACTGATGTGAGACTGACAGGCATGTAATTGCTAGGGTCTTCTTTCTTACTGTTCTTGAAAATTGGCACAACATTTGCCAGCTTCCATTTCCTGGGACCTCTCCAAATTCCCAAGATCATTGAAAAATAATTGAGAGAGGTCCCATGATGACATCAGCCAGATCTTTAAGCACCCTGGGATGAATCCCATCTGGACCCATGGGCTTGTATGCATCCAGGCAGAGCAGCAAATCCCGCACACGTTCAGGATCGGTTGGGAGTTTGTCATTCCCACCGTCATGGTCCTCCAGCTCATGTTCTGACTTTTCAGCTTAATACCACGTTTAACTCTATTTCACACAAAGCAGCTTATTAAAAATAGTTACTTTTCTTCACATTTATGAACTTTGGTGCATTCTGCATATCTTTATTCCAGTCTTGCCAGAAACATTATTGCCAAAATGTTATGTCAGATCTGAAAGCTTTCCAACCTAGTTTCATCCTCAGGAGGGTCATGTTATTTACTAAAGTTCAATTAATCATATTTCGAATTACTGAAATAGCTTTGTAGTTGAATTTAGCCACTCTTGATTTGAATTTATCAAAACATTTCATATTTTTCTCAGAAATCAAATTGCATGCAATACCATTCTCTCCTTTATAGTTGTGTGTTCTTCTATGGAGTTTGAGAGGTCAAGTGTTTTTCTCATATGCATATGCAATCAAAAGATGTTAATCAGAACATCAGTCCCATATGTCTGTACAATCCACTGCCCACAAAACACCTCTAAAAAGCCTGTAACAAGCTTAAGACTTGTGGAAAATTAATATAATTCCACTATGATATACCACAAAAAGGTGAACAGCAAGATTAAAAGCACTGAGACAACAGCATGAAGTTTAAACTTAAAATTGTTTTGAATGAGACATCTGCTCTTTGACCAGGAAGACTTTCTTCCAGACCTTAGCAGTATGCAGCAATAGTAAAAATGAATTTCCCAGCAGCACCTTTGAAGAGTTATGATGGTCCAATAAATACATCAGGCATGGAAACAAAGCTTCAAATATGAATTTTAGCTTTAGCTTGATAAAAAAGAAACTGCTATTTTGACAGCAGTCCTTTAAGACTTGTCACATAAAGAAGTTCTTTGCCATGCTTCATTACAGAGGTACGACTCTACAGAAACAATTTCAAGAGTGAATGTCAAATATCAGAAAATAGTCACGTAATAAAGAAAGGCAAGTATAATATAACTAAGAACAGTTTTTATCTTTTTTCCCCTCCCATTTTCATCCCATCATACAAAACACTGAATATGTATGGTCACAGCTCTGGCACCATAGAGAATAAAGCAGAATTTACTCAGATATATAACCTTTCATATTCAAGGTATCTCAAAGCACTTTATAGTGCTTTGACTTAGATAATGGAGTGACTCTGTTGGCAAACTTGACTGTCATTATACAGTCAGCAATAGATCATACATAGTCCAAATATCAGAACTGCAAGGAAAAAAAAAAAAAAAGAAATGTTGACCAAAATATGAGGCATAAACCTCAAAAATAGTCATCAAGGAATGAAAAAAAGACAAAAAGACACCTATCTTTTATCTAAAGAATGGCAAAGATGTAGCACCATTTTGATAGTTCATGGTTTGTATCAAAATTGCTTGTATAATGGAGACTTCCTGTGCTGTTTTATGTCATATTCCATTCTTTTCCCCAAAATGGTGCACATTTAGTCACAAATTTGTTTGCACAATCACATTTATTATTATTATTATTGTTATTGTTATTGTTATTGTTATTATTATTGTTATTATGACTTCTTATCAAGTAGAATTTCACCTTTGGAGACTTATGTTGCAACTGCTAGTCACTCTAAGAACTTGCACAATTAGACTCAATATAAGTCAACGGGATGGTTGACATTAATATTGCTCTCTTATAAGTATAAATGTTTGGGTTTTTACAAATACATACTAAGACCTGAGGAATCGGGGAAAAAATCATCTTTGCTATGATGCTCACCAATGTAAGGAGAGCATTAAATTACGACTGTCGTAGGTGATGATGACCCTTAATCAAGTACAGAAGTGATGGATTTTCTCAAGTAAATGGCGCGGGGAGAGACATCATAATCAACAAAACATTGCTGAAAGGGACGCACACCAAGTTTATACACAAAAATAAATAAATGTTGATAGAGCAGCATTATGTGATTTTTTTTAATTTTATTTTCCTTTTTTTTTTTTTGTCTGGCTGCATCTCAGAAAATTGCCTGTAGCAAACATGAGGAATTAGAGGCCTGCATGCAGATGCAGAGCTATGATCCCATTGGGAGCTCAGAGACATGCTGAGATGATGAGTCATCTGAGAGCTTATAGGAAAGGATTAGGGGGAAGACCAAGGCTGGCAACACATGGTGGAAATCTGCTACTGGCAATAGGACCAAGAAAAAGAAGAAAATGAGGCCCTTCTCACACATCTGGAAGAAGCCTTACATTTTCAGGCCCTTATCCTCATGAAGAGCTTGAACCACTCTGGTATCCACGCAACACAATTGAATAGAACCAATTCAAGAGGTCTCTGGAGTACAATATTAATCAATTTTTAATTACAGATGATTGCAAAACCAACAGAGGGAAATACTCTGCTGAACCTCATACTTAACTGACAAGTTCATCATTAAGATGATGAGAAGATGAGGAGCATGAGAAGATCAGAGGTAGCCTGGTCTCTGCTATGAGATGGCAGAGGCTAGGATCATGAGAGAAGGGAACAAGGTAAATAAATAAATAAAAGGATCACAACCTTGGACTTCAGGAATGCAGACATTGTCCTGTTCAGGAACCTGATTGGAAGAATGCCATGGGATATGGTCATGAAGAGAACAGGGGTTCTGGACAGCTGGTTGATTTTAAAGGATCACCTTCTCTAAATACAAGAAAGGCCCATCCCAATATGCTTCCTGCATGTCAGGTAGACATATAAAAAGAAGGTGGGGTGGGAGGAGTAAAGAAGATGGAGCTTTTCTCTGTAGCATACAGTGAGAGGACAAGAGGCAATGGGCACAAACTGAACTACAGTAAATTCCATTTAAACACAAGGAAAAAAAATATCTTACTGTGATGGGACACTGGAAACATCTGTGGACTCTCCAGCTCTGGAGATATTTAAAACTCAACTGAACACTATTTTGAGCAAACTGGTCTTGCTGAACAAGCTTTGAACAGGTGGGTTGAACTAAATGATCTCCAGGTGGAGAAATGGCTTTCCAACCTCAGCCATTCTCTGATATTATAATATCTTGAAAATTAAAAGAGGTTAAATTTTTAAGATGACAGATAATAAGATTTGCAATGACACATCACTGAGTGTAATTACAATGTAAGACACAGAATGGTTTAAAACACATGCCTGCACATACACACAGTTTATATAGAATAAAAATAAAGTTCCAAGTTCCTGTATTACAAAATCTTGATCGAAAGTTGTGTTAGTCTTTCTTATTCTTAAACACATGAAAGGTGACAAGGATTATTTTCCTTTTATAGGAATAATCATATGATTCTTTCACTTCTCCCTGAAAAATAAAAAAGTACTATCTATGTTATACCTCTGCAGATTACATCAATTTTAAAGCTCTGTTTATCGCCTCTCTAATTTAGCATACTTTGGAAATGGCAGTGCAATGATGATTTACAGAACAGCACCCAAGCTCAAGTCATCAAGATACAACATTTTAAGATTGATTGATTTCCCCTGGGGTCTGTGATGAATTTCTACAGGAAAAGGGGCTTAATATATGTCTGCCATATTTGTTCCTTTGCTCCTCTGACTTACTAAGCCTCCCATTCCAATAGGGCTGGAACAAATAAAGTACACCCTCCAAAGTCTCACGTAGAGGAGTCAAACCCTTATTTCTTGCTTTCCGCAGAGAAAACATAGAAAACCTATGTGGACCCTCCACATACAGATCTGTGGGGCACTGCTGCCCAGCCAACAAATGAGGAAAGATCAAATAAAGCATAATTCATATTTATAAGGAATCAATTCCAGCAAGAAATTGAACCAAGAAGCTTTGGGCTCAAAGTAGTGTGGCTTCCTGCTGAGATAAGAAGAAATGACTTTGTCTGTCTCTAACCAACTAACTAGGTGTCACATGTGATGTTCTTGCTTTAATGCTTGCCTTACATATGGTGCCTGATAACTGCACGGATAAGGGGATAGAAATACATGTCATAAAACACTACCAGCATGTGAGTGGGATATGCATAAATGAATGGATGTGAATGGCTCTTTTCTAGGCCAACAGGCTTTCTGTCATTTCTTCATTATGTCTGAGAGTAATCTTCAAACATGCAAGTCTTCCCTTGAAGAATATATTAGCAAAAGAAGGGTGTAAAACATTCTGTATCATTAAGAGGACTTGACTTTAAGAGCTGTTTATGCTACTTGGCAAGGAGTAAATAAAGTGCTGATTAAAAAAATAATGTTCTATTATACAGCCCAGGGGGGATAGTGTAAAATGCAATGATTTCTGCATTGATAAAAAGATGTGGCCTGCAGTTTGTCATTTGTATTGTTCCTTATATAGATACAGGATAACTAAAATGTGGAAATGCTACTTACCTAGAGCTCATTTAGACAACAACTCCCTGTAACAAAAGTCTAAACCAATAAGAATGCTTATTCTTGGGAAAGTTGGGTCATCTTTGACTATAGAACATAAGTAGTTTGTGGTTAGGTTGCTAGGAAATAAGTGACAATTTCTTAAAGGCCTTTTTATTACCAATAATTGAAATGAGCAAATAAAACTTATTCTACTATTGGAACTTTTGGACCAGGTTGCTGATTGCATGGTACTGAGAGTGCATTTCTATTGTAATTATACATGTTAAATTACAAACTGAAACTTGCATCTGTAAATCAGCTAGTGCAGTCATTTACAACAGCCCACCTGTAGAAGGTTACAAAACCCTTTCAAGAATATGTCACAATTTATCTATATGTCATTGAGCTATACAGTCTTTCCAGATTAAAAAATAAATCACAGAATCACAGAATCACAGAATTTTCTAGGTTGGAAGAGACCTCAAGGTCATCGAGTCCAACCTCCAACCTAACGCTAACAGCCCTCCACTAAACCATATCCCTAAGCTCTACATCTAAACGTCTTTTGAAGACTTCCAAGGATGGTGACTCCACCACTTCCCTGGGCAGCCTGTTCCAGTGCCTCACAACCCTTTCAGTGAAGAAGTTCTTCCTAACATCTAGCCTAAAACTCCCCTGGCTCAACTTAAACCCATTCCCCCTCGTCCTGTCACCAGGCACGTGGGAGAACAGACCAACCCCCACCTCGCTACAGCCTCCCTTGAGGTACCTAAAAAGAGCGATAAGGTCGCCCCTGAGCCTCCTCTTCTCCAGGCTGAACAAGCCCAGCTCCCTCAGCCGCTCCTCGTAGGACTTGTTCTCCAGGCCCCTCACCAGCTTCGTCGCCCTTCTCTGCACCCGCTCAAGCACCTCGATGTCCTTCTTGTAGCGAAGGGCCCAAAACTGAACACAGTACTCGAGGTGCGGCCTCACCAGAGCTGAGTACAGGGGGACGATCACCTCCCTAGCCCTGCTGGTCACGCTGTTCCTAATACAAGCCAGGATGCCGTTGGCCTTCTTGGCCACCTGAGCACACTGCTGGCTCATATTCAGCCGACTGTCCACCATCACTCCCAGGTCCTTCTCTGCCTGGCAGCTTTCCAACCATTCCTCTCCCAGCCTGTAGCTCTGCTTGGGGTTATTGCGCCCCAGGTGCAGGACCCGGCACTTGGCCTTGTTAAACTTCATGCAGTTGACCTCAGCCCATCGGTGCAGCCTATCCAGATCCTCCTGCAGAGCTTTCCTACCCTCAAGCAGATCGACACACGCACCTAACTTGGTGTCATCTGCGAACTTACTGAGGGTGCACTCGATGCCCTCGTCCAGATCATCGATGAAGATATTAAAGAGGACCGGCCCCAGCACCGAGCCCTGGGGGACGCCACTAGTGACTGGCCTCCAACTGGACTTGGCTCCATTCACCACGACTCTTTGGGCCCGGCTATCCAGCCAGTTTCTAACCCAACGAAGCGTGCGCCAGTCCAAGCCAAGAGCAGCCAGTTTCTTGAGGAGAATGCTGTGGGAGACGGTGTCAAAAGCCTTGCTGAAGTCAAAGTAGACCACATCCACAGCCTTTCCCTCATCCACCCAGCGCGTCACTCTGTCATAGAAGGAGATCAGGTTCGTCAGGCATGACCTGCCTTTCATAAAGCCATGCTGACTGGGCCTGATCGCCTGCTTCCCCTTCAAGTGCTGCATGATGACTCTCAGGAGGATCTGCTCCATGAGCTTTCCTGGCACTGAGGTCAAACTGACAGGCCTGTAGTTTCCTGGGTCTGCCCTCCGGCCCTTCTTGTAGATGGGCGTCACGTTTGCTAGCCGCCAGTCGATTGGGACCTCCCCCGATAGCCAGGACTGTTGATAAATGATGGACAGTGGCTTGGCCAGCTCCTCTGCCAGTTCCCTCAGTACCCTTGGGTGGATCCCATCTGGCCCCATCGACTTGTGCACATCTAAGTGCCGTAGTAGGTCACCAACCAGTTCTTCATGGATAATGAGGGCCACATCCTGCTCCCCATCCCCTTCCACCAGCTCAGGGTACTGGGTATCCAGAGAACATCCGGTATTGCCGCTAAAGACTGAGGCAAAGAAGGCATTGAGCACCTCCGCCTTTTCCTCATCTCTTGTAACTAAGTTTCCCCCCGCATCCAGTAAAGGATGGAGATTCTCCTTAGTCCTCCTTTTTGTGTTGATGTATTTATAGAAACGTTTTTTGTTATCTTTAACGGCAGTAGCCAGATTGAGCTCCAGATGAGCTTTGGCCTTCCTAATTTTGTCCCTGCACAGCCTCGCTACTTCTTTAAAGTCCTCCTTAGTGGCCTGCCCACTTTTCCAAAGCTTATAAACCCTCTTTTTCCTCCTAAGATCAAGCCACAATTCTCTGTTGAGCCAGGCTGGTCTTCTTCCCCGCCAGCTCGTCTTTGGGCACGTGGGAACAGACCGTTCCTGCGCCATTAAGACTTCCCTCTTGAAGAGCGCCCAGCCTTCCTGGACCCCTCTGCCCTTCAGAACCGCCTCCCAAGGGACTCCACCAACCAGTGTCCTGAGCAGCTCAAAGTCAGCCCTCCGAAAGTCCAATACAGCGGTTTTACTGGTCCCCTTCCTGGCCTCGCCAAGAATAGTGAACTCCACCATTGCGTGGTCACTCTGCCCTAGACAGCTCCCGACGATCACGTCCTCCACCAGTCCTTCTCTGTTTGTGAAGAGAAGGTCTAGCGGGGCACCTCCCCTGGTAGGCTCACTAACCAGCTGCGTCAGGAAGCTATCTTCCACGCTCTCCAGAAACCTCCTAGACTGCTTTCTCAGGGCTGTGTTGTGCTTCCAGGATATGTCAGGGAAGTTGAAGTCCCCCACGAGTACAAGAGCTGACGATTTTGCAACCTCTGTCAGCTGCCTGTAGAATTCCTCATCCGTCTCCTCATCCTGGTTCGGCGGTCTATAGCAGACCCCGACCAGGACACTAGCCTTGTTGTCCCTGCCGATCCTAACCCAAAGGGACTCGACCTTGTCATTCCCAGCCTCGAGTTCTACAACCTCGAAAGACTCTCTAATATAGAGAGCCACACCACCACCCCTTCTATGCTGCCTGTCCCTTCTATAGAGCTTATAGCCAGGCATTGCAGCACTCCAGTCATGAGACTGGTCCCACCACGTCTCCGTGATGGCAACCAAGTCGTAGCCTGCCTGCCGCACGATGGCTTCCAGCTCCTCCTGTTTGTTACCCATGCTGCGTGCATTGGTGTAGATGCACTTCAGCTGGGCCATTGCCTTATCCTCCGGCCTTGCCATTGTTCCCCCTGGCACAGCCCCAACAATCCTAGCCTCAGCCCCATCCCCCTTCCTACCTAGTTTAAAGCCCTCTCAATGAGCCCTGCCAGTTCCTGGCCCAGGATCCTTTTTCCCCTAAAAGATAGGGACCCGTCTGCGGCCATCAGGCCAGGTGCTGAGTAAAGTGCCCCATGATCAAAAAAAACAAGATTTCTGCGTTGGCACCAGCCCCGGAGCCACGTGTTTAACAGGTGGGCTTTCCGTGTCCTCTCTGAACCCCTCCCTGCCACCGTAGGGATAGACGAAAACACCACCTGCACTCCCGCTCCATCCACTAACCGACCCAGCCCCCTAAAGTCCCTTTTGATAGCCTTGAGGCTTCTCTCTTCGATGTTATCACTGCCCGCCTGGACTATCAAAAGGGGGTAATAGTCAGAGGGGCGTACCAGGTTAGGAAGCTTCCTGGCAACGTCCCTGACCCTGGCCCCAGGGAGACAGCAGACTTCCCTACGGGTAGGGTCCGGCCGACAAATAGGGCCCTCTGTTCCCCTAAGAATCGAGTCACCAACAACAATAACCCTCCTGTCTTTTTTGGTGGAGGCAGTCCTGAGGCGCGGAGTCGACCTCCTCGCTCCAGACATCCTCCTGGGAACATTTGCTACCTCTTCCTCACACACCGGCCTCTCAATCTCTAGGGCCTCAAACCTGTTGTGTAAGGGCACCTGGGAAGGTGGGGCCGGAAGGGGAGAGCATCGCCTGCGATGTCGAGCAGGGACCTGTTTCCATTCCTCCTCAGCTCCCAGATCCCCTCCCTCTGCCCGACGGGGACAGGGCAGGGGGTCCGCCCCCATTTGGGGAGTCTCACCTCGGCACCTCCCCTTGAGGCCCTGCAGGGAGTTACTCCAGAAGTCTATCTCCCGCTCACACTCCTTGATGGCCCTCAACCTCTCCACCTCCTCCTTGAGCTCCGCCACCATGCGGACCAGGTCATCCACCTGCTCGCACCTCACGCACGCAGTTTCTCTGCCTCCCGCCGATGGCAGCAACAGGCTCAGACACTCCTTGCATCCGGTGACCTGAACTGCGGCATTTTTTAACGGGTAGTCGGTCTGCGTGTGTACCGACTTTCTGGAGAGCGCGCCGTGCCTGGTGGCGACCATTATCGCCTAGTTACGGCTGTTGTTAACGAGGTGTTGTTTGTGTGTAGGGGGAGCGCTCTGCCCTTCCTGCGTGCCCTGCCTGCGCGAACTGCCGCGCTAACTGCCGCGCCACTCCCTCTGACGCGCCACGCCCTGTTTGCCCGCCCTGTTCGCCGCGCTCCTCGTCGCTCGCGCTCCCTAGGGGCTGCTTTTGAAGGGCTGGGGAGGGGGCGCTGCTGGCTCCGCCTTCGCCTCGTCAGCCTCCCTCACGAGGGCTGCCGGGTCCTGGCGGCTCCCTCAAGTAGGCTCGATGCCGGACAAAATTAGCCCTGCCTGGCCCGATCCCCCGCTCCGCTGCAGAACGCGTCTGCCCCGGAGCCGATCGCCTCGGCAAATGGCAGTGAAATGGCGGTGGGTCCCGATTTAAATAGCCCGCCGCTGACGCTGCCGGCTCCGCCTTCGCCTCGTCAGCCTCCCTCACGAGGGCTGCCGGGTCCTGGCGGCTCCCTCAAGTAGGCTCGATGCCGGACAAAATTAGCCCTGCCTGGCCCGATCCCCCGCTCCGCTGCAGAACGCGTCTGCCCCGGAGCCGATCGCCTCGGCAAATGGCAGTGAAATGGCGGTGGGTCCCGATTTAAATAGCCCGCCGCTGACGCTGCCGGCTCCGCCTTCGCCTCGTCAGCCTCCCTCACGAGGGCTGCCGGGTCCTGGCGGCTCCCTCAAGTAGGCTCGATGCCGGACAAAATTAGCCCTGCCTGGCCCGATCCCCCGCTCCGCTGCAGAACGCGTCTGCCCCGGAGCCGATCGCCTCGGCAAATAAAATAAAATAAAATAAAATAAAATAAATAAAATAAAATAAAATAAAATAAAATAAAATAAAATAAAATAAAATAAAATAAAATAAAATAAAATAAAATAAATAAGCCTTAGCCAACTTCACATTCAACTTCAGGCTTCACCTTATTAATTCTAAAGTTTTGAGTTATACATGAATAGGGTCATTATACTACCGTAATACTCTAAAAAGTAGTGCATGCCATCAAATCTCAAGACTCCACTTAAAGATACATTATTAAAAATAGACTTGATAAACCAATAATAAGTGGTGGAGCCAACAGATTCCACAATGTGAAACAGCCTTACTCTAAGTTAGATTTTACAGAAATTACACTAACAGGCATACTTTTCCCCTTCATTCTAAACATTTAGCTCCAACCCTTAACTGAAAGTAATTAGGATCATAGATGTGAGCCCATGATGGGAAATAAATACCATTTGTTTCAGATGATTGGAGGGATTGTAGTCATTGTTTGAGTTCAAAAAGACAGATTTGCTTTGCAGGAAGCACAGACTTCTACAGGAACAAGAGTGATCATCGGTTTCCTCATGTATCTATAAGTATTTGATAAAATGCAGTATTGTCAGAGAAGACTTCAAACAGTAAGAAGAAAAAAAGATGGTTTTGACAAATCCCTCCAGGTAAGTTATTAAGAGGAATGATGGAAACACTGCTGTATTTCTGAGGATATCCCACTATCCAGAATGTGCGCATGTGAGGGGATGCAGGGAGAGAAGGATGGAGAGAAAGGAAAAACTAGAACTAGCTAATGAGTCAGTCCTTTGGCAGGACCTCTTGATGCTTACAAAGAATATATTAGAAGAAGCATGCAGAAGGAAATCACTTGTTTCCTGCTCATGACCCAAGCACAAGTCGATGGGGCCGGATGGGATCCACCCAAGGGTACTGAGAGAACTGGCAGAGGAGCTGGCCAAGCCGCTTTCCATCATTTATCAGCAGTCCTGGCTATTGGGGGAGGTCCCAGTTGACTGGCAGCTAGCAAACGTGACGCCCATCTACAAGAAGGGCCGGAGGGCAGACCCGGGAAACTACAGGCCTGTCAGTTTGACCTCAGTGCCAGGAAGCTCATGGAGCAGATCCTCTTGAGAGTCATCACGCAGCACTTGCAGGGCAAGCAGGCGATCAGGCCCAGTCAGCATGGGTTTATGAAACGTAGATCCTGCTTGACGAACCTGATCTCCTTCTATGACAAAGGAGGCTGTAGCGAGGGAGGGTTGGTCTATTCTCCCACGTGCCTGGTGACAGGATGAGGGGGAATGGGCTTAAGTTGCGCCAGGGGAGTTTTAGATTGGATGTTAGGAAGAACTTCTTTACCAAAAGGGTTGTTAGACATTGGAACAGGCTGCCCAGGGAAGTGGTGGAGTCACCATCCCTGGAAGTCTTCAAAAGACGTTTAGATGTAGAGCTTAGGGATATTGTTTAGTGGGCACTCTTAGCGTTAGGTGAGAGGTTGGACTCGATGATCTTGAGGTCTCTTCCAACCTAGAAATTCTGTGATTCTGTGAAGTACGCACTGGTCCTGTGCACTTTACAAGGTGTCTGATGAGTCCACTGGCATACAGGTTTCCCTAAGCCTTAGGGACACCTTTATCAAGGCTTCCAATGAAAACTGAATTGCTTTCATTTCTTGACTCTTTTCACTCTCCTTGTGATCTCATGAGTGGTATTGTCCTACTTTCTTTCCACCTTTCATAATTTTGCAGCAGGGTCTATTTTCATCTGTTCCTGTACTGTTCTCTAGGTTAACATTTTCCTTTCCCTATGGATCTGTGAACCCCAAATTTAAAGAGAAATTACACAAAGCATAATCTTCCCTCTTGAAAATTTGAAAATGAAATTTTACATCATGAAAAAGCTTTAAAAAAATCAATGCAGAGATTTGTCAAAATTGCAAGAAAAAAATATTTTCACAAATTAGCATTTTGAATCAGGAAACAGTTCAGCCATAAATGTTAACCATCTCTACATATCATTTTTCTCAGCAGTAAACCAGGATCTAGTGGTGCCTGCAAAATCCATCTCCAAAACAAACATCCTGACAAGCCATTGTATTTCTAAGGATCAATGTTGTGGATGAATGACCAGCATGCACTTGGTAAATTTAAACCAACTGCTGAAAAGTGCTGAGCATCTGTATTGCATTCAACTAAACTGAAACAACTCTCCTATAACCACTTCTACAACAGATTCTGCACTTTTTTTTTCCCTTCACTCCTAACACTTTGTGCAGATTTACAGTAGAAAAATTGAAATAATCTAAAATTGACATATCTTTGTCCAAAGAATGATGTGATCTGGACGTTTTTTTTCTTTACATGATTCTGTATGTTTGTTTCCCTATATACATAGACACATGGATTGCTATAGGCTATCACATCCAGTGGAAGAGGAAAAAAAAGCACATTTTCTCCTATCAGATTGCCTATAGTTGTCTTATTACTTACAGTTTCTGCTATACTATGACACTTATTACAAAATTAACATATTTACATGCCAATTACTATTCAAATGTTAACAAAACAGAAATAGAAAATTAAAGAATGGTAAAATATCTCATTTTGATTTTTTTAATCTTTGATACTGATATTTTTTGTAAACACGGCAAATGTTTCTAATTATATTTTAACAAGCAGTTATAAAGAGGAATGCCTCCTATTGGATACTAAATGACTAAAAATGACCTACTTTAATTTTATTCATTATCTCTAACTGTTATTAGAACCTGTATTTGACATATGTGGATATTATTTGATCTTTTCAAACCACATTCATTCTCATTAAGAAAGCCCCAAGACATTTTCTTTCAGAATATTTTTCAAATATTCTGAGATTTTGCTTGTTATGTGAAATGTGACAGCACTTTCAAGTTCTTTATTATAGTTTTTTTTTCTACGCCAAGAACCAATTATCCCTTCCCAGTACTAGTGTCTAGTTTTGAACTCAATATTTAAGCAATTAGTATCTGTATCTGTAAATTAATACATCTATATTGCTAATGTAGTTTTAATCATTCAAAATGAGTAAGAGCAGCCTTTTTCACTGTTGCTAAATGTAAAGAAATGTTTATTTAAAGTTAAAATGAAATTAAACAAGGGGAAGACAAGCAATGGATATAATTTTTATGGCATTGCAGCTTTTTTTTTTTTTTTTTTTTGGGGGGGGGGAAGACCTCAAAAGAACATTAACTTTTTCAAAGTTGTCTGTTTTATACAAATTGAACTTATTGTCATACTTCTAAGCTCTGTAATTTCTGACTGTATAAACATCTTCATGACAGCCTCAAATCCATTAACGTATTTGAATCTTCAATACAACAACTCGATTTTAAGTTATGAATATGTGGAATACTATGCTGAAAATTATATAATCAGAAATGGTGTCTAGTCACAATTAAATATCATGTTATGAGTTATTATGAATACAAAGTAATTGATAACAGATTTTACCATTTGATATAAAGCTCTCTTTTTCACAGAATCACGGAATTGAAGGGGTTGGAAGGGACCTCGAAAGTTCATCAGGGTCCAACCCTCCTACCAAAGCAGCTTCCTTAGAGCAGGCTACCCAGGTAGGTGTCCAGATGGGCCTTAAATATCTCCAGAGAAGGAGACTCCACAACCTCCCTGGGCAGCCTGTTCCAGTGCTCTGTCACCTTCATCGTGAAGAAATTCTTTCGCATGTTGGTGTGGAACTTCCTGTGCTCTATCTTGTGACCATTACTCGTTGTCCTGTCCCCACAAACCACTGAAAAGAGGTTGGCCAAATCCCTCAGTCTCCCACACCTCAGGTATTTATACACATTCATGAGATCTCCTCTCAGTCTTCTTTTCTGCAGGCTGAACAGACCCAGGTCTCTCAGCCTTTCCTCATAAGGAACATGCTCCAGGCCCCGTATCATCTTTGTGGCCCTCCGCTGGACTCTTTACTGGAGATCCCTGTCTTTCTTGTACCGGGGAGCCCAGAACTGGACACAGTACTCCAGGTGAGGCATGACCAGGGCAGAGTAGAGGGGGAGGATTACCTCCCTTGACCTGCTGGTCACGCTCCTTTCATCTATCCCACACTTTCTCAGCTTTGCTAGCAGGATATCATGGGAGACAGTATCAAAAGCCTTACTGAAGCCAAGGTAGATGACATCCACTGCTGTCCCCTCATCTACCCAGCTGGTGATGCCATCATAGAAGGCAACGAGGTTGGTTGAGCACAACTTCCCCTTAGTGAATCCATGCTGACTACTTCTCATAACCTTTTTCTCTTCCAATTGCTTGGACATGGCATCCAGAACAAGCTGTTCCAACACCTTTCCAGGGACAGGGGTGAGACTGACTGGCTTGTAGTTTCCCAGATCCTCCTTCTTGCCCTTCTTGAAGACTGGAGTAACATTGGCTATCCATCAGTCTTCAGGCACCTCTCCTGTTCTCCAGGACCTTTCAAAGATGATAGAGAGTGGTTTGGCAATCACCTGTGCTATCACCTCTCCCTTAGCACACATGGATGCATCCCATCTGGATTCATGGATTTGTGTGTGTTGAGCCCACTCAGATGCTCCTTAACCACTCCCTTGTCAACAAGGGGAGAGATCTCCACTTCCCAAACCTTTTCTCCTCCCTCCAGGGTCGAGGAGTCCCGGGGGAAAGACCCTGAAGCAAAGAGCACTCAGTATCTCCACCTTCTCAGTGTCTCCCGTTACCACGACACCCTCCTCATTCAGCAAGGGACCCACATTATCCCTAGTCTTCCTTTTACTGTTTACAGTAAAGCAGTTTACTGTTTTTGGGATGTATCTGTGATATTTCACTAGATCAGAGATATGAATCTGCATATGTACAGATGCATCACATTTCAAAATGCATTTCATCAGTAATCTACACAAAATAGCTCTTCTGACAAATGAAAACTAATTTCTTCATTTTGTTTTCTGATCTTGCCTGCAGAAAATTAGTAATAAAAAACTGTACTACACAGATTTGGGTTCATTATTACCTTCTTACGTTAATCACCAATTAAAGATTTCTTTCTCTCATGAATATGAGAGAAATATGGTATTGCTAGTCGAGTATTGCACCACAAATACTGTATGCAGTTCTAGGCACCACAGTACAAAAAGGATGTAAACCCCTTGGAGAGTGTCCAGAGGAGGGCAACAAAGATGGTGAAGGGCCTAGAGGGGAAGATGTATGAGGAGTGGCTGAGGTCACTGGGCCTGTCCAGCCTGAAAAAGAGGAGTCTGAGGGGAAGTGGAGGGGCAGGCACCTCCTCTATTTCTAAGGAGACCTATTCTCCTTAATCACCAGTGATAGGACCCGCGGGAATGGTGTCAAGCTGAGGCACGGAAGGTTTAGGCTTGACATCAGGAAGAGATTCTTCACCTAGAGGTTGGTCACACACTGGAACAGGCTCCCTAGTGAAGTAGTCACTACACCAAGCCTGTCTGAATTTAAGAAGTGTTTGGACTGTGCACTTAGTCACATGTTCTAAAATTTTGGTGCCAGGAGTTGGACTCAATGATCCTTAGGGGTCCCTTCCAACTCAGGATATTCTATGATTCTATGGCCTGCCTACACTCAATGGCTCATGATAGTGTGAAGGCACTGTGGTTAAAGAGGATGTTGTATTAAGAAATGGGAAAAAGAGCAGTTATACCAGTTCCTGGCCAGGCCCTGTTCTCTAGGGTTCAGATACAGCTTGCATAATCATTAACCTCCTCTGGCTCAACGATCAAATCAGAACAGTCCTGTAAGGAAATAACCCAACTGGGATTTGTCAGAGGAATTCCTGCTCCTCTATTAGCCTTTCCTCACACACTCTGACTGGTGCTGAATAAAACAAGGCACAGAGGTTACAAAGCAACCTCTGTGCTTTGAAATTATGTCTTTTCTTGTTGACTCAGAGATCTGACTTCCCAGCTTCTGTTGTCATTAGAACAGATATTATCAAGGTTTTCTCTTAAACCTGTTTCAAATAATGGTTTCTAACACAAGGAAACAATCTCTGTATTTTTTTTTCCACTTATCTTTCTTGGAAACAGTTGAACTATTTTAGCCTATTGCGCCTCAAGCAGATAGTTGACCCACAAAATTTCAGCCCTTCTTTCTGAAGTCTGAAAAGGGGATCCTATACTAAAAAGCACTAGTTAAGCAACTAGAGGTATAGCAGCTCCACCTGAAACATCCATTTAAATCATTCATGTGTTACAGAAATGTAAGCATTTCAGAGCTTTAATTAAAAAAAAAAAAAAAAAAAAAAAGCATAAAACTGACCCAACATGTCCAAGCAAAAACAAAATTCTTCTTAGAGACTAGCATTTAAAACCATAACAAAATGGAAAACATGCCTAAACTCCACCTGTCTACATATTGCCACTGCTACAAGTTAGGTAAGTAGTCAGAAGGATTTGATATATGTCCAGCTTGCAAAACTAGTACTAAATCCATGTACTCTGTGCTTGTAAATAACACACATGAAGAGAAGACATAGAAAGAATAGAGAGTCCAGAGAAGAAGGCACAGAAGGGTAGAAAAGGTTAGAAATATGCCAGTACACAGCTTATAAAAACAAGCCAAAAATAACAGAGTAATTGTGCTCAAGTAATTTCTCTTCTGTCCTCAGCAGAACACTTTTTATATGATCAATTTTGGTGACTCTTTACCATAGAGACAGAAGTCTAAGTGCAGAAGCCCAGCACAGGAAATCCTAAGGTGTGACCAATGCCACTTATCACAGAAGGTATTAGTACAGGTGGTCTGGGCTTTCAAACACTAAATATTGGTACTTGTTTTCTTTTTCCACTCAAAATATAATATGTGAAAGAACGAGCTTGTTTCCATTGGTAAAGCTAAGGATAACTTTAAGACTAATATTTTTACATTCTCTTATCTTACTTCAGAGGTGATTTACAAGGTGTAGTATGAAATCTGTTCTACTTAAGTAGGTAGAATGCAGGACTTTGTTGAGTAAACAAAAGCAAAATTGTAAAAGAAACAATTTTAATTATTTGAGCAAGTTACTATGTTTTCCTTATGATTTCATTAAATCAATTAGGCTTGATGAATCCTTTTAAAATTTATTATTGTTATTATTAATAATATTACTACTACTACTACTACTACTACTACTACTAATAATAATAATAATAATAGGAAGCATTTCATTCCCTAAATACAGATCTCAACAATAGGGAGCCTGATTTTTCCATCGCATATGCATAAAGTTATTAGCTTTAGCTACACTGAGCAAGCATCTTCAAAGGCAAAAATCCTTTAGTTTGTTTCAAGGAGCTTAGTCTTCACTGAAGACTTTTTTTCAGCCTGATGCTTTGTACGGAGATCATTTGGGTTTCACAAAGGCTTTGCAACCTTTGCTCTTCTTTCTCTGAATATAAATATAATCTACATAAATATTATTTTTCGGGTAGTTCTCAATGAGCTCAATGGAGAAGTGATCTCACTAGATAGGCGAGCACATATGTCATATCCTGAAACCTTGACATCACTTCTGCTTTAAATTATATACATAATGAGTTAGTGTAATTTGGCAACAAGGAAGACACTGATCACTGTGAACCAATCAGGGAAGAGAGGAAGATTATTTATTTACTGCTACCATTATTACCAGGATATAGATAAGAATTAACAGAACAGGATTATGATGTCAGTTGATGTTTTGACATCTCAACTACATGGTCTTCCTTTGTGCCATCTGCCTGGCTTCAGTTTGCAACGAGTTCTTCAGTCAGAAGAGCTCATTGGCTACTCTTCCAGAATACAAACCATACTTTTAGATATTACTAAGAAACAACTACTATCCACAGAGTCTCAAATACTCAACAGCTTGAGGATAGCATAACTTAACCCCACAGAACTACAGAGAAAAAGGAGAAAAGAAGGCAGAGGGGCAAAGAAGAAGGGTTGCCCACTGCTAATCTCTGACTGGTAACTGCACTCTATGCTGCCTGTGCTGTTATGAAGACGTAAGAAATATCTTGCAATTAAGACCATGATTAATGCTCCAGTAAGGCTGAGCAGAGTGACCACTCGGGTCATATTTAGTGTTAAGGGACTTGGTTACTGCGCTGGAGTCAGTTGCCAAGCTTCTGAAGTCTTTCTTAGCAGATTCCACATGCTTTTGGAAAGCTCTGGTACCATTTCCTCAATGCCTCTGTCTAGCTATTAATGGGAACTGCCTGTGCGCATATAGAAGAGTTTGGAGAACTAATCTGTGTTGAAAGGTTTTCCTCTTGTATGAATGGGTATGAAAGTAAAATATATGTTTCTTAAGGAGTACTGCCAGCATGAATAATATTGAGAGTTCTTTATCTGGTATTCAAATCATAATGACTACGTTTTTAGGAATTACATCCATTTTTAAACATCATTCATCTCTACCTTTTTTTTTTTTTTTAATTAAAATGCGCTCTGCCTAGTCCATATACATGTAAAAACATAGTTTGCAGTTTGACAGGATATTATTGAACTGTATGTGAATTGCTTTAAAAGTAACCAGATTTGAAGCATCCATCAGTCAGTAACAGTGCACTCATAGGTCACTGAGGCTGTCAATTTCAATCAACTCTGTAATTAAATACATCACCAATATAGATTTTGTGTAAGAATGTCACTTGTTCTTCAGATGTCTGCTACTAGGACAAATCGCACTTCAGTGTCTTAGAACGTGCCTTCTAAATACAGTTTTTTAAAACAGCATAACATCTCCATCCATCTCAATCCAATTTGCTGAATAGAAATCTTTTCACTAATACATAGTCTAAACACTGAATTAGAAAACAATATATGTGTTTCTCTTTCTATTTAAATGAACACAGTAATGCTATAGTAGATATTTCATTGCTTCTCTTTAAACTCTTGTACTGGCAATTGTTAAGTAAAACAATAAAAAAGAATACCTTGTCAAAAGGAGGAGAAACATTGTAATTAGCTGTAATTAAAATTACTTTCCTACATGTTCAAAAATAAAAGTACAAAATCTTCAGACATGAGGAAACAAATCATTAAATCTAATTTTGCTATATGAACAGAAATACAAGGCATTTTCAAATAAAATGAAAAAAAGGAAAAAGAAAAACCCATTTAGTGCTTCTGAGTGTCAGATTCTTCTATTACACTTGCCACTAGATTGGAAAAGTCTGAAACAAAGCTGAATTACCAAATATATATTGCCTGCCATTTGATTTAATCTTCAAATAAGCTCCAGGAAGCAGGTCCCTGGACAGTTAATCTTTAGTTTTGTAGCCCATGCACATTTTCAATAAGGTTACTAGGGAATTAGTCCGGGAAAGGAGGGGAAAGGCATATTGTCTTATTCTAAAGATGACTGTCAAGATCCTGCTAGCAAATTATAACTTCCTTAATATAAAAACTTTATTAGCTGAGTCCTAGCTGCAATGAGACAGTAGTCACTCAGAAGTGGAATGTTCTTTGTATTTTTTCCCCATAATCAGATACTTGCCCAGTTAAAATATATATTTTGTGAATATTGTTGGTATACTACATTTTAAGGCCCAAATCTGCAGCCTAGAAAATGCTAAGGATGCTGTGACTGGGGATTCTAAGAGAAATGGAAATAGAGTGGTGTTCTCAGATTTATCATGTGCAATAGTATGGTTATGGAAGGTTGGTTTACTTACCTCTTCAAACACCAATATAGAGTTAACTGCATTTCTGGGAAACTGTTGCCCTTAATGACTGCACCTTGACCAGATGGAAGCTCTAGAAAAACTGAAATACATAGAAAGATGGAAGCTCTAGAAAAACTGAAATAAATATAGTTTTTTATTATTCTGTGTTGTGCAGTTTCCAGGATATGAATCAAAACCTGTATCAATGGAAACTCTTTTGAACGTTCAATAGCTCAATAGCATATGATACAGTTAAATTTTAAAATAAGTATATTCTACCAAGACATGGAAGACAAAATATCACAGTGAATTCAAGTTAGAGTATCCCAAAAAATATGTCCTAAGAGGGAAATGTATATGTCTAATAGAATAAAAGAAAGATAATTAATAAACAAAGAAAAAGTGGAAAGAATAAATATATACTTAACAGCTGGTATTTTCAGGAAAATGTAGAGAAAAGCTGATACCATTTTTAAAGAAGGATTGGAGTGTAGACTAGGAAATTTGGTATTGGTTCTTTAAACAATTGAAGAAGCCTTAATGTCAGATTAAGATTAAAGTAAACGGGTGTCTCATTTAAATTTAGCAATAGTCTGTAGGGTTTTTTTTGCTTTCTTTTTTGTTGTTATTGTTGTTTTTGTTTTTTATTTTCTAACGAAACAACAACCAAACAAGCAAAAAAAAAAAAACTAACATGCCAAGAAATATAAACAAAAGGGGGCTTTGAAACTCATGGCAGATTCAGGAAGTAGATCTTTGTCAATGAAGGAAAGCTACATTTAATTTATAAATTTACATAAACAGATGCTAGTAAGTATTTCTTGTTAACCCATAGTTGACAACATATTGTCTGTAGTTGCTATCCACTATTTCCTTTCAACTGTGAATACCCAGATTCTACATTTTATAATCCTATCAAAAATAATATTGTATACTGATTTGCATTGCTTCCAGTGCACTGAAATTATTCTTCTCTGTTTGAAATGACTGCTCTCTTATCAGGGCAGTGCCTGCTTTTTCATGCTCGCTGACCCATAACCTGCCTCTGAGGCAGTGAACCATACTCTTCTCCATGATACTGCATTCTGTTTAGGCCCCAGCAATCCTCTTCTTTCCAACTTGCCTTCCTAGTTTTCTAGTCATTCCTACACAGTACTGCTTGGTAAATTCTTCTTATCCTATACCAGTGTCCTACTGGGGGGCTTTGTCCTGTGTTGACTTTTTTCTTCCCTACATTTCTTCTCCAGATAATTTCATAAGCAAACACAAGCACAGTGAAATGTAACACCAACCTCTACTCAACACCTGAGACCAGTCTTCATCTTTATTATGGATCTTGAAGTGCACATCTTAATCTTTCTTCTGTGATGAGGCCATAGAGGATATACAAGAAAGAGGGAAGATGTGCATTTCAAAACACAGACAGGCTGAAGATAGGCCTCAAAGGAGTGCCTTGTAAAGCTACTTCCTTATTCATCTTTGTAGCTCTTCTTAAAGCTGCCTTCTGTGTTGGCAACACAACCTCGTAAACACTAGGTCCCAGCCGTGATGAGATTACTACCATTTCATTTGCTGTCTTTTGTGCTTGAATTCTACCACTGTCTTCTTCTTTTTGTTTGTTTGTTTGTTTGTTTTTCCCTACCCATGGCAGAGGATTTGGAATTAGATGGCCTTTTAGGTCCCTTCCAACCTGAGCCATTAGATCACAGAATTATAGAATGGCTCAAGTTGGAAGGGACCTCAAATATCATCTAGTTCCAACCCATCTGCCTTAAGGGGTGGCAGGGATGCTACTCACTAAATCAGGTTGCTCAAGGCTTCATGTAATGTGGTTTTAAATAACTCCAGGGATTGAGCATCCACAACCTCTCTGGGCATCCTGTTCCAGTTTCTCACCACCCTCTGATTGAAGAATTTCTTTCTAATCTCTAATCTAAATCTCCCCTCTTTTAGTTTAAAACCACTTCCCCTTGTCCTGTCATTATCTGATTGGACAAAGAGTCATTCTCCGTCTTTTTTATGTCTCCTTTAAGTACTGAAAGGCCACAATATATGACTCTGTGATTCCTGGGGCAGGAACCCTTTTTGTCCTGTATTTGTACAGAGCTCAACAACGTGAAATCACAGATTTTGACTACATTATGCAGAGAGTGTGATGCAAGAGATGTTGATAATGCAGAGAACTCAAGTATCTGTACCACAGAAAACATTGTGCTTCCACACAAGATGTGAGGAACTGGAAGAAAAAAAAATAACTAAATGATTTTGATAATGTGCTAGTGTCTCTGAAAGGCACCTTTCCTTTTCTGTAAAAATAAATAAATAAATACATATATATATATATATATATATATATGTATCTGACTTCAGGTAGAGAGGAGCATTGCAATTGCAAGAGAATTGAGGAATTGAGGAATTTGTTCCTTCTCCAAGGAGTAGATTATCCTGGACTGAGTGGACATATTGCGAAAATCCACCTTCACGTGGCCCCAAAGACTTCATTTTATCTATACTCAGACATGTTAAAGTATTCTTTTCCTACCTCAGTGCCCTATAGTAAAATGGGCAGCATGCAGACCATAGTAAATTGATTACTGGAGGGAGGAATTTAAAAATCCATTTGACCAAATCATAAGAACTTAATCACTCAACAACCCAACCAGAGAAATTTAAATAGTATTTCAGGCACATTAACCTCAAATAGATGACTTGAGCATTTTTTGTGGTCATCAGTAACAGGTGATAACTCAATTGCAATTTCTTGTGAATTATATTATTACACAGTTCAATATATTTTAAAATAATTCTTCTATCAAGAACATAACTCAGCATCCAATCATGGATTAAAAAAAGATAGTAGAGAAATACCAAGACATCCAAAATTTTCCTTGAGCTTTGTTTATCTTCAACAACCAGGCAGATTTTACAGGGATTGATCATGGGTAACTTACAGATTTACTTGACTGAATGCCAGCCCTGTAATATGCAAAGCCCTGTTTAGTAACTAATACAGGCTCTAAATGGGGACAACAATGATGCAAATAACCCTGATACTGCATTGTGTAAATACCAGACTAGAAATCTGTCACTGACATCAGTGAAAGAAGATCAGATGCGTTTGGTGACACTGGAATTTTATTCCTAAACACAATTTTTACTCTTTGTTGTCATACAAGTAACATAGTAATGTCTCTTGTACACACAAGTAACATACATGGTCTGTGGAGTACCTCCACAGACACAGACAATTCTTCATGATTATAAAGACTCAAAAAGAAATTTCAATGTTACATGCACCATAAAATGTGATATTGCCTTGGATGGTTGGCCCAATACAGGAAAAAGAGTCAGGAGAGTTTTAAACTTTGTTTTAAAGCCTGGAATTTCCATTTTGCAGCAAATACGAACTTTTTCTCAATCTGTTTTCCTTTTGAATCAATATTAACATACCAGTGAGCCAGAAAGAGAAGACTCAGACAACCACCGACTTTCAACAAGGGTTTAAATGTGTTTGGCTCAGGGAGCACCAGGAATGAGAGATTTCTGAAGGCAAGCTTTCAGCATCTGCTGAATGGGACTTTACATGTTCCGGTTCTGGTTCACATTTCTCTTCCTATTACGCCTCTTACACTGTCATAAAAAGAGCATTTCTTCATTTATTTTATTCCAGTTAAGTAAAAATGTATGAGAAAAAATAATTTTGTGTCAGGGTTATACTCTGCTTCTATAAAATTAAAATACTTTACTCTAATCTTGACTTTTAAAATCATAAATTGGTTAACAATTTAAAAATCTCATATATTTTAACACAAAATACTGCTTCAAATCGAAAAGTTTCAATGGTCCATTCCAAACTAGAACTACTGTGTTTTTCCCCACAATATCTCTACGAATTTGCTATATTCTCACAGAACATTTAAATATTGACAACGTAAACGTAACATTTTTTATCAGATCTGCTTCATGGTAGAGGATTGTTCTGTTCTCCCCCATGAGAGAGGCAGTTTACCACTTGGAGAGTCTATGAGCTCCCCCTAACATGTACAACTTCTGGGTATTGAAGAAAGCTTTCCTAATGAAATGTTCTAGACAATTTATCCCTTGCAAGGCAACAAATTTTCCTTGAGAATGTCATCTTGAGCATTACAGTACTTAGCCATTCTTTTCCAATATTGCAGGGCGATAAATAAAATGGGCAATGAAATTTCCTATGACTCTCAAAGGTGAAATTCAGTGGCAGATTGGCAACCATAATAAATATTCATGATTCTTAGATCTGGTTAACTGACCAGCCAAACAAGAAAATGCTGGGGTGTCAAGCCTCTACTCTGTAATGATGGCTAGAGTAGATGTAGTGCTTAAAGAACATACAACACAGGTTTTTAAATACACGATCCCAATGTATTGAAAGCAACGTTCACTTTTTATTAACTGGTTTTATTTTGAAATAAAGTACAAAGGGAAAAAAACAAACAAACAAAAAAAAAAGCAAGCAAGCAAACAAACAAACAAAAACAAACAAAAAGGAATTCCATCTATAAAAAGTGCTGAACTGATTAGGAAGGCAGATAACTTACAGTACATACCATGAAAGCTGTGTTTTTTTCCCACTTTTGCCCATCAGAAATGGACAGTCAGTTTCAACAACCAAGGAAGTCAATAAAGTAGAGAAGCCTGTTTACCTGTTGTAGACCCCGCTGGTGATATCTGTTCTGTGGACACTGCCCTTCAGGAAAGGTTTACTACCCTGACCCTTCCAAGGACACCTTCTGAAAGGGAAATATTTTATTTTAGTAATCCCGAAATGTAAATGACTCGAGCCAAATTTGAACTCTGGGGAAAGAACCAAAATTTTTCACACAAATGCACTTGGAATTAACGTAACAAATTAGAATTAATTTGCTGAAGATAAGGGCTATTACCCTTATGTTCATCCTTGCAGAGTAGTTGCTGAGCTACACAACTTATCATCTTTTTCATCAAAATACAGAGCAGAAAAGGAGCAGATGTGAGGATGGGAAATGGGGAAGATTGAAAAAGAACCAAATGTGAACCATTCCTCATAGTTTAGATATTCCCCAAACTTGTGACTTGGAATTGCCCACCCTATAGGAGATGCTCTGCTAAACAGAGCTGTGAGACAGGACATGCTAATGTACAGAGATGGCATGGAAACTGGCTTCTAGAAGATCTCCGACACCTACATGGATTAATAGTTTTACTTTTATTTTTTCATTTATTTTCCCAAAGGGTAAAACCAACCTCCCCCAAATGAAATTTGGGGGAATTAGGATGAAATTGGAGGGTAAATAAGGTAGAATCCAAGATTTTCCCAACCACAGGAATTTCAACCCACACCTCCTTCCTCCACTCGCCCCAAAGAAAAACAACAACAACAGAAAGATAAAGACAATGCAGAAGCATCATTTAGCAACAATCCTGTTGCAATATTCCAAGTTTTTGGTTATTCTTTGCAATACTGGGAAAAAAATATAAAAAAAATTAAAAAGCAGTCAAAATCTGACCTTACTGTAAAATTTTCAGAACACATAATTTGATTTAGCCATTAAAATACTGTGTTTTCTTTTTTGTTTTGTTTTGTTTGGTTTGTTTGCTTGTTTAATAGAAACTCAACACTGGGCTCAGCTAGATCATTTAAAAAATATTCCTTCTCTATTCTATAACATCATAGGGATAAATGAAAAGTTTATGAGATGCAAGACAAATGTGAAATAAACAGAAATTCTTAGACATGGCAGGATTCAGAGAACTGAAACATTCAAAAAGGAATTTGTTTTAAAAATAAGTATATTCTTTTTTCCACGTGGTCCTGTATTATCTTTTCAGCAAAGGTTACTGATAAAAATACAGTAAATTTGAAGGGAAAAAAAAAAAAGTGACAGGTTCCTTTAAGGTCTCTGAAATTGCTGAAGAGCTAGATAGATACTGTTATGGTCAGGCAGTTAAGTATCATTGGTATGGTGTTGCCTTGGATTGTCACGTGGTCCAGAATTATTTAATTCCTAAATTTAGAGGTCCTACTGGAATTAAAAAGAAGTAACATGATGCTTGAGTTAAACAAGTAACCATGTGAAGTTAGAGATGGTTTCAAATTTGCTTCAGAATCTTAATAGGCAAAGGGCATTTATAGTTAGTATAACTTACAATATTACTGCACACTAATATAAACTAACCTCACTTCTGTTCTAAGCAGGCTTGAGCTTGTACTGTCCAGGGTTCAATCGGACTTGAAGCCGTTTACTGATTGTATTCTGTGTAATGTATTCTGTCTCTCAGCAAAGCTTATTAGCTCGGCTTGATGCTATACTAATATGTCTGCACACCTCTTGGCTTGTGTTCAGCCCCCTTGGAGCACAGGGAAACAGAGTTTATACCTGGCTGAAAAATGCTACGTACACATATATTGTATTAGGTATAACAGAGATATAATAAAAAACAGATAAACAAAATTATACTGTGAATATCATCTTTTGTTTTCTTACCCCTTTGGTACAGGATAAAAAATAAACACACACAAAACATTAGAGTTGATTTTGGTTATAATTTTAAAGAATATACAGTTTACAGATTATTAAATTAATGACAATCTAACCTTGAAAACTCCTCTATCTGCTGAAAGAGCAACACTCCATCACCTGTTTTGATTCATTAATGTATCATTTAACTTGGTATGACACATGTTCAGCAGTTATAATTACATTATGGCCTCCCTATTACATCAGCTCAGCTCCAAGTTTCTGTCACCACAAGTCCAATTCTCAACACAGAGCAATCCAGTGCACTCTTTCCTTATTAGTGTCATCTTTAATGTAGCACAGAGTCTGAACCATTACTTGGCACTGAGAGTTTAACAGCAATTAACCCCTGCTCTGTCCCCAGGGAGAAGTACATCAGCAACTTGCCAAAACACTGTAAACAAGCTGGCCAAGATCAATGCAAAACCATGCTGGCTGCAGAGCACCTACTGTATTAATTTAGGATTGATATAGGAAAAGAGAAAATAGTCTGCATGAAATTGACCTAAAAGGATGGCCCACACAGGTTACAAGATTTTCTTAAAGCTGAAAAGATAAAAAAAATAAATCCCTAGTCTGCTTGCTTGCAAGCACACTCTTTTCTGCCTTAGCTGTTATATTATGCTGATGACCAAAGAACTAACAATTATACCTGAGAATAAACACTTATTTTACCTGCTAGCTGGTTAAAAAGGAAAAGACATGTTTGGTTTTGATTAGTAAACAATGCAATACGTATCAATTCCAAAATGAAGGTCAAGGTTCTTCTCCCAAGAGAACAGAACAGGACAAACCCAAGTACTGCGGATGGCAATGTGTTCTCTCTCACCAGCTTCTGCTGAGGTGGAAAGATGTCTTTTGCTGTAAGCCAGTGAGGTCAAACAAAATAACTGAAACTCTGACTGCAGAACAACCATGGCACTAGGCACGATGAGTGCCTCTGAGCACTGCTACAGCTCACTGATATCTCTGGCACTTTCTCTGCACTGCTGTTGTTAGCAATCAGAAAAGCAGAAGGGAGAGCTGCCATTAAATTAAGTGACAGAACCAAGCTACAAGGCAATACTTCAGTAGAGACATATGGGTAAAAAAGCCCACTCTCATATGTGAGATATAGGTTGAATGAACCTAAGATGAAATATTCTTGTGTACCAATGGAATGTTTTCTGTTTGTTTTTTGATTGTGTTGTTTTGCTTGACATCATAGTTTTCCCCCATGAAGTTTTGATTTTTTCACAAGCCAGAAGTTCAACTGGAAAAAAAAAAAATCCAAATGGAAATTTATCAATAAAATCTTCTTGTTTAGAAAACGGAAAGACATACTAGGATAACTCATTTAATTAAAAACTTCTTGTTGTTTTAATAAAGATAATAAGAAGGCAAATTCATCATTCATTCATCTCAGTATCCTACATAAATGGTACAGAATAATTATAAATCCTAGTTCAAAATTTAAAGAATGTAGGCATTGGATTGCCACTATTCCCAGTAGACTTTCAAAGGCTTCTAGCTAGTAGAAATGTTAACAAGTCCGAAGTGGCATCTGTAAACAAAACCTTAGTGTCCAGTCTCAGAGGTGTTGGGTTGTACTGCAGGACACATATGCTTGTCACCAGCTGAGTTCAGGTTCTAAAAGTTTTCATGTTTAGCTGGTTGGGGAAGTTTCTTGGGGAGAGAAAACGGAGAGAGGAGAAGGAGAATGGTAATTGCAAGTGAAATAATTTCAGTACAAATCTCTCTCTCTTTAAATCAAAATGTATGTAATTACAATGACTTTGAAACATATGAAGCACTGAACAGCCTTGTTTCATCAGTAGAAGGCAAAAAGTAAATAGTAGGAAGTACAGCACTTTAAAAAGATGTTTTAAGTACTTTGGACTTATTGATCTTCTGTACTATAAGTAACAAAAATAATGACTTTTAAGCTTGAAGATTTTAAAGTCAGTTGGTTAAAAAGTAAATGTTATGCTTAGAGAAAAAAAAAAAAAAAAAAAAAGCACCTGTAGTGCAGCAGAAATAATATGCAAATGCTGAATAAAAATATTTGGAAAAAGAAGGAAGGAAGGTTTACACTTGAAATTTTCTAAACTTTGGCTATTTCTCCACTGCAATAAATGGGGAGTTTCAAAAAAGGCACTGTTGACCTAATTATAAAAATGCATGCAGAGGATTTACATGTTAAATACCTACTATTGATCTACTAAGTCTTAGCAACACCAAAGTGTGCCAGTCTAATACTGTTTTGCTATTGGACTGTTAAAGGATTAGAGATACTATAGGACCTCTCTTTTTATATATTGCAAATTTGGACTGATAATTTCAAATATACAAATCTGAAGCTATAGATTTATATAGAAATATAGAAGCTATATTTCTAATTAATCTTTTACTGTGATTTCAACAGAAATTCTCAATACTTTCATTTTTGAAAAATCAGGCTGTAGTTTGCTTGATCAGCTCTGATCTTTCTGAATAGTCACTCTTAAGATAGTTGCTTAGCAGGCTTAGTATATGGTTATTTAAAAGATCGCATACACAATTCCCTCCAAATATCTTTATGTGTGTGTGTGTTGTGCTAGATTACAATTTCAAGTAGATATAAAAGTACTCACCAAAAAATATTTATTTATTTATTGAGAATTACAGCTAAATAGTGGGAATTTAGGTGGAAAACCTAGGATAGCCTTTATCTTCAACTTGCTAATATGGATATCAAAATTTAGAATTGCCAAGACTTAAGGTGTTGGTAATTTTTTTATAGATTTTTTTTTTTTCTGAATTTAATTTTTATTTTTATTTCAATGGAAGGAAGAAAAACATCTGAATTTTAGGATCTAGAACTGAAATCAGTTTGTGTCTGAGTTTTTCTAGTAGCAACAGCAGATCCAGCTAAATAAAAATAATTCTTAATAGGTGTTAGTAACTATGGAATTTATCTATCTAGTTAAATTAGAAGACTGTGATAACAGGAAGAAGACTAATTTGAAAAAAAAGTAGGGAGAAAATTAAAATAATGAAAAGGATAAGGAAAAGGAAAAGAAGAAGAAGAAGAAGAAGAAGAAGAAGAAGAAGAAGAAGAAGAAGAAGAAGAAGAAGAAGAAGAAGAAGAAGAAGAAGAAGAAGAAGAAGAAGAAGAAGAAGAAGAAGAAGAAGAAGAAGAAGAAGAAGAGGAAGAAGAGGAAGAAGAAGAAGAAGAAAAAGAGGCCGTGTATAATGCAGAAGAGTTCTGTTTGCAAGGCTTGGTTGTTGTGAAGTGTGATGAACTTTAAATCAGTGGAAAATCTGAAAGACCATGAAGAAAAAATGATTATCTGGAATAGTAAGTGGAAGTAAATTAAGTATAAATATGATCCTGTATTTATTACATTAGGAATGGAAAATTAGATGTAGAAACAGAAAGCTGGATACTGTGATTCAGAGTGTGCCTACCATCTTCCAGGAGTAAATCACACTATGCTTGTTATTACCTGCCTTGCATCTTCATTGACAACACAAGTATTTAACCGTAGTGTTATTGTTCTGTAAAAATGTGGTTGGCTTGTAACTTTTTTTTGTTTCTCTTTGGGGGTAAGTTAATGATGAACTAGAGCTGCGAGAGCAATGCTATTTTGCAGCAAATATTCTTAGCACCTTGCACCCACTTCAGATTTCTCATCAAGGGTTTATCAGCACCTGCCTAGCAACAAAACAAAACAAAACAAAACAAAACAAAACAGTATTTCTCCCAGTGAATACACAGGTTTATCTGGAAATATGAGGATTATGTTTTGGCCTGTTCTCTGAAAGATGTTGAAGTACAAAATATGTTCTATCCCTCTTGTATTTGTTAATCTTATACCCAAATAAATTTACCATAGTGTAGGGAAAGAAACAAACTTTTAAGTCCTAGTTTAAAAAAAAAAAAAAAAAAAAAAGAAAGAAAAAAAAAAGAAAAAAAAGGAATAATTTATTTGGCAATAAATTTAAACTCTGCCTAGCTGTTTTAGTCAACTGTCTCCAAGTCAAGAGTCACAGTTCTTAAGAGCTGTTATGATACCAAGTTAATTTCCTGAAAATGGGTGCCTGAGGTTGGATGAAGAATTCAACATGACTAATAAAAAAGAAAGGCAGAGCTTAGAGGAGATAAAAGAAAAGGTATTGGAAGGAAGGATTTTTTTTTTCCTCTCAGTAATAGTTCAGTTGATCATAAAGACCTTAATGTGGATACTCCTGAAAAATTGTTCCTTAGTGTTCTATTTCTTTTTCCACCTGACATAGGAATACCTACATTTGCTCCTTTTCATATGCTCTCTGCAGGGATGACTTTTCCATAACACATCACAGAACTTCTGCACTGCGTGATACTTCTTGCTTGCAGAGGAGATATAGCTGTATTAGATACAGATAATCAATCTGTCCCACAGGATAGAAAGGGAACGAGTTAGGAGAACAGAAAATCCCTGGGGATACCACTACAACAAAAGAAACAATATTGAACTGGTTCATCATTAACTGTTTCTGACCAGTTGAACAAAATAAGATATATTATTCAGGTAAAACAAGCCCAAACTTAAATAATTAGGGCTTGGATTTCTTGATGTAAAGTCAGAAACTATTTGCAGAAATAAGTTTTTCCTACAGAAATTGTTTCTTTAAGGAGACATTTTTTTAATGGAGTTAAGTTCCCAGACAGTTCTGTTAATGATTAAAAATCTCTGTCTGAAAACTGTATTAGGAAGCTTCATTTTTTTTTTTTTTTTAGCGTTCCGTAATAACTGATGAATAAAGCCCATAATTACTAAACAACAACAAAAAAAAAGCAACAAAGAAGTCACATTTTTGATCAGTCCATCTGTAATATAAATGCAAATTTAACTGAATTGATACTAAAGAAAATTTTCCAAAAGGGAGTAGCTCTAGAACAATTCAAGTCATCTTTTAGCTTGACATTTAATGTTAAAAATTGGTCTGTGTTCTTCTGTAGACTCCCCAGTGTTACTGGTACGTCCAAATGGAAGGACTCCAGAACAAGGAACAAACCTGCTGGCTTGATCTCTTGTATAACATCAATAATATCTGCCCTTACAGTGCAGTCCACTTCTGCTTGGCTGAAAGCTGTATTCTACAAGGACATGCAGACTTGGTGCAAAAATGTTGGTGCACTTTTTCCCTTGCTGTTTTAATTTCCATGACTAGAGGACTGTTTATATGTAATATAAATATGAGTGGATTTAATGTCTTGCCACCGGTCCTGTAGCGCTTGTTTCTCTTATTTCAGTATCTCAAGTGTCTCTCCAAGAAGGAGTGTATACACTGTGATCAAATCAGCTTTGATCTTCCCTTTAAGGAGCTAATACTGCATTTTTATCATCTTGCAGCAAAACACTCTTTCTAGAACTTGTATAGTTACAGAAGCTCTTCTCCATACTCCTTCCAGTTATATAATTTCCTAGTAAGATAGAATACATGAGTGTCCTGGACTTGTTTAGTCATCCACAACCCTGAAAAAGGATTATAAAAGAGAATAAGTAATGGGTTTAGCCAGCCAGGTGTTGTAAATGATAACATCTGAAGACTCGAGAATATCTGAGTCTTATATAAGTCTAATATAAAGTTTATCACTCAATAGATAAACAGCAAAGCTTCATTTTGCTTCCTTTCTCCTTTAAAGACTGCAGATGTTAAGGTCAGGATTCAGACCCATAGTTTTGACATAATGCACTCTGAAGTTTAGTACTTTTGTTCTGACTTTCATCAAATGTCAGAATCAGCGGCTCTGTCTTCTCACAAAGTAAAAGTCAAATTACAGTTTTGAAGAAATTCCTGTCAACTGAAACCGTACAGTTCTGCTCAAATTTATCCTTAACGGTTGCTGTTTAAATCTTTCTTGCAATTCTTCCTTCCCCATTACATTTGAGTCTTGAGTCACTGAACAATTGTTTCAGACTCAGAATCTAAAGTCTTTCTCATCCTTTTTTCATCCTGAGTTGTGTCGTCTATATTAAAATAAAATATATTTCCAGGAACTAAAACATGAAATCATACCATGAGCTGAAAACAAAAGTTAAAGTGCCTGTACAAATTATCTGTTCTGCCTAACACAGGCATTCTCAGGCTGAACCAAGGAAAAACAATTGGCAAGACTTAAAAAAGACTCTAATAATGGTAGCAGTTGGTAGCAGTATGTGGAACCTTTCACGTTCAGAATGGATTTGGTCCAGATTGAGAGCAATTTAAAAGAAATATTGACTTCTAGATGCTTAGTGACCTGTGTAAAAATGAATTAATAATTCCAGCTGTTTCCTATAGGACATCACTAAAATTGTCAGCACTATTGCCAGACCAAATGGCACCTTCATTGAAAGGTGTAAAGGATTTTTCACTTCATTTATCAATAGAACATGCAAAAATAGGTCACAGACTGTCCAAAGAAACTGAAATCCTTCCAAATCCATGGCAGATTCTGTTACGTCCTGCAATCCATCACTTAGTCTATGCATGTATTGTCAAATGGATCATACAATCATGCACACTGGAATATGGGTTTGGACGGCAAGTCACCAACTTTCACAGACAGTAACAGTCTTAAGTTATTGGACTGATGTAAACTAATGGTACTGGCCTTCTCTGGAATGAACAGACAGGTGTGATGTAAAGAAAAAAGTGAGGAGAAGGAAAAACATTGACTTTCTTTCCTAAAACACAGCTGGACAATGCAGCTAATGTCAGAATTTGTTTTTGGCATAGGCCGACAATCAGTTACTGTTCAGTGGGAAACAGGATATTAATGGGGAGAAGGGATCCGTCTACCAAAGTTAGATCTTAGAGATGTCAGGGACAGGTCATGACCAAGCACTTGTATAGGTCCATGTGAATGACTAAGAGGTCAAAGCAACAGCTTTATATTATAATTAGAAAAACTGTCACCTAAATGGTTTTAAAATGTTTTTTATCTTATTCTCTACTGTCATCCCAATTGTTCTCTCTTCTTTTTTGGGGGGATGTCAGGCACACATATATATGACTTGCTTCCCTAGTGCTCTTAATTCCAGAAGATCTCAAGAAACATTTGTCAACGAAATCTTCAGGAGCCATCAAAGCAGCAATGGAAATCAAGATTTCTAGGTTTCTGATTAGCTTTTACCATATTTCTATGTATAAATAACTTTTTCCCATGTGTAAAATGGGCAATTACTCAAAAATATTACGCAAGAAAGAATTAACGTGTTGGTAAAAGTCTTTGACATCCTTTGTATATCACAGACGAAGGACAGTACTAACTGTATTTATTTTACTAACTGGATATGTATTATAATACAATCATTATTAGTATATAGCAAGTAGGTGAATATTTCAAAGATCTTCAGTTCCAGAGAGTGGTTAATGACAGAGAGCCAGCAGCCAGGATGCTAGTGCAATTTAACTTTCTCCCAGTACCATTGCTATAGGAACACCTAAAACTGATAGAACAGAGGCTAAGTGTCATTCTTGGTTAACAACAAGTACTGAATGACAATAGTCCAGCTGCTCTTCAGGCTGAAGGGTTCAGTCTAAATGATCTGTAATCTATAACTTTTTCATGGTTTTAAGATATAAAGGAAGAGGAAATACAACATTATATACTATGGTTTAAATGGTAGGACAATTTCCCAAATCTCCACTGACACTCTGTAAGAAGTGAATATGCCTCAATCCTTTTCCATAATTGGTAGGGTCTTAACTATAAATTAAGACAATATGGTTGGAATCACTCCTCTTAAACTTCAGGTGTCTTTACACTACAGATACGCTACCTGATTTTGCTGTTTAAGGCTCTTGTCACCAACCGAGGAAGACTAAAAGGCATTTCTAGGCTCCATTCATCTTAACTGAAAATATCTGTCTAAAGTAGTCAGATAAAAAAAAATAAAATAAAATAGCCAGAAACCTCAGATGAAAGTGTCCACACTGCAATTATCTAAAGTTAGGTGAGATTAATCTTGCAATAAAAAGCTGGAAGACTAGTCTGTTGTCAAGAAAATGATTCTTGTGCTACTCTGACAGGTAGTTCTGCACTTCTAACAGCCTACAAACATCAAACCCACCCCACAATACTAATATCGGCCTAAGATTTTGGCATCTAAGAAAATGAATCAAAATAATGAGGCCCCACTTACAATGTGCATACGATGAGTAAGTAGATGAAACCATGGTAATTAGAAACTCAAATGCAGGCAAAAAATTGCACATAGACTGTGCATCTCTCTTTTTGATTTTTTTTCCCCTCAGGCATTAACTCATCTTGGCCAAACCCTCCTTTCTACAAGTTCAGAGATATTTTAATTTTGAACTTCAAATGAAGTGCAAATAAAACACCAAACAAACTTTGGATGTTGCACAATTGTCAGTGGGGCCTATTTTAATATTTAATGACCTGGACACCTGTGACTATCTCAAGAAATAAAAAGAATTAATTTAAAAGGAATTATAGACATAATATAGCACATGATAGCCAGTTAATAAAAATGCATACTTCTAATTGAATGCTGGCACCTAGCCACCAACTATGCATAACTTCAAAAGCAACAGCTGGGAAAGCATCTTTTAGGTTTTAATTACAGTAGCTCATAAGCCACTTATCTTTTCAACTTTTTGTCTTCAGAAGACACTTCTGTTTCATAGGAGTGAGTTCAAAGGTATTTGCAACATGTAGGGTAAAGAACTAGCTCTGACACAGTCAAACTTCACTTGTAAATTTGGATTCTGGAGTGAGACCACTATTCTCATCTTTGAAATGAGTCCTTTTTGAGCTTGATACAACACAGGCTTCAGGCTTGTTACTCAGAATTTTTCTGTCTCCAGGAGCAGGATAAGAATTTCTATCATACTTGTTCTTATCTATTATTTGTATTTCAGTATTATTATAGGGCTGCCGCCAAAACTGAAGCTTCATTATGCAAGTATTTTACTATTCAAATACATAGTGAACATACACAATCCTGGATGATTCAGTCTTGAAAGTGAGAAAGAACTATTTAAGAGTTTAGGAATAGGTATGAAGACAGACCTGAGCCTTGCAAAATGATAAATTATTTAGCTACATCCAGAATGCGTTTTTGCTTGTGTTTAGGAATAAGACATGGAAGTCACATTAACTAGTTACAAATTAAAACTCCAAATGAGCTAAAAAGTTTTGCTATATTGGTTACCATGCTTGGCATTTTTCAGGAAAAAGTCCAGAGGGGATTATGACTTATTTCATCTAACATCCTAAGTCTTAATTCCATACATCTACTCTAGACTTCCTCGACCACTAAATGAGACACAGTGTCAGAGAAAAAAAACTTGGAATAGAAAGAAACTGCCACTGAAGGACTTTTCCCACTCTAGCATAGGTTTTTACATCTTGAATTATATAAGCAGATAATCAGGTAATTATTAGATTAGATAACCAGATAATTTCCTTAGGCTAAAAAACAATATTTTAACTGTTTAAAACTGAAATAATTGAATCTGTCCTACATTCTCTTTGGGTCTGTGGAACACCCCTCTCCCAAAATCTAGGAAATTAACTGTCTGTCTGTGATTCAAGACCAGAATCTATCTATTTTCCCCCTAATAAACAAAGACAACTTGCAGCTAAAATATGTTTCTAACTAAAATAGAATATATACAACCCAAAAGAATGCTTACTATGTTCTTAATTCAATTAATAGGAAAAACAAACAAACAAACAAACAAACAAAAACAGCAAAAAAAAACAACTGTGACTATAAGGACCTTAAAAAGAGCAAAGGACCTTAAAAAGACATCTCATTTGAAATCACATTGATACAAACCAAAACCTATAACAACATTAGATAACTAAATCTGAAAATTAAAAATTATATATATATATTTAACATAATCAGGATGATCTTTAAAGGTGGTTTTCTAGAATGCTATAGACACAGTGAGAAGTTGTGGTACATGCAGTGAGGCAAAAACAAAAAAGAAAACAAATTTTGTTTGTTTAAGATAAATTCATTTACAACGTGAAATATAGGAGTCAGCAAGTGTCATGGAAGGGGACTGAACATGAAGAGCTCTGGAGTTCTTTACAGTCCCACAAAAGCAGCATACACAGGAACATCAAAAGTTACTGACTTTGCCAGCGGACTTTTTGGATAGTGTTATAAAGGATATGATGATAATACTATTAGCTATTACTTAAATTCTACCTCTAAACAGTTAATAGAAAAGATAGAACTGCTCTCCTTTTTGTTTTTGAAAAATTAGAATTTCTTTTAGCCTTCTTGTAGCTTTTCCAGACATAATTCATACAATAATAACAGGAACAGAAACAGGACTCTGGAAGACTTGTGATCATCCGTTTACTTTGTGGACACGTTTCAGGTCAGATTTTATCAAGAGACTGTGAAAAATCATTACTGTGTTTTGTGGCCTGTCCTTCCAAAACAGACAGGGCCCCCAGGACAAAAGAAGATAGATAGGAAAACAGTGCCTTTTACTTCTTAGACATGCATGCATCTGCTGAAGGAATGAAAGCCTCAAGCAACAGGCTTATGAAGAAACACTTTTTGCTCTCAATTCCAGTCCTTGAGAAAGTGGCAGAACTGTACATTGATCCCTGAATCTGGCTCTCCTCAACTGAAATTGTGCAGTTCAAATGATAGACGGGAGTGGCCAACAAGGAAAAATATCAGAAATGACAGTAAGTGTATCAGACTTCCAAAATACCAAAATTTCAGTCTATTACTATTACAATCTAGGCACTGAATGCAGAGTTGATCACCAATTTTGGGATGTCATGGTTGTAAACTATTACCTTGATAATTTTTACTTATGTAGCTATAACATATTTAATGTATTATTTTAATTTATTTTAAGAGAGTCCAAGATATCTCCACAAACCTTGCATACTCCGTTTATACCAAATGATATGAAAAAGAAAAGTTAACAAAGAACTTGTGATCCTGTGCAAACAGGATGACTGGAATTTATTAATCATAAATGAAGGTGATGAGTAGTTCAGAAGGCAAATAAATGAACTGGCAACCTTGCTGAAAGGTCAGCACCTTCCAATAGTAAACTATCTCTGCTCACTTTAATATACTTTTCTAGGTTTAGGGTCAGAAAGCATTCTAAATGCAGCTACTGTATCTGAAGGATGATTTACATCATTTTAGTTTTGTCATGTAACACTTGCTGTATAATAATAGCTCTTGGTTTAGAAGTGCAAATAACTTGGTAGTTAGGCTTTTAGGGGAGTCAACAGAAACATTTTGACACAAGAAGCAACTGCAAAAGCAGTAAGATTTCCTTTCCAAGACTTTGACCTTCTGCCTCATTGTAATTACAATGACTAGGCCAATCCTAAGGTAAAAGATCGGTATAAAATTTATTTTGTGTAATAGGTGCCAGTATACTCTACCCTATGCTAAGGTTAGAGTAGAATAAGAATCCAGTTTTAAAGACTCCAATTTCCACTTTGAAATGAAATTGTTCTCAATTTCCTAACAACTCCGCCTTAGCTATGTGTACTGAGTCCTTCTGAAGGCAACATTTTCTCTACTGTGCATTTTTTTAATTAAAATAAACAGTTAGTTTTGTGTACTTGTCTTCTTTTGTAACAAATATTTGAGGAAAGGGAGAGACATCTCTAATGGCATACATCCATTTAGATGTCAGAAAGAGTTTTGTATGTCCACTAAATTAAGACATCATTTGCTGTCAATTTGGCATTTCTATTTATGACAGCTCTCAGAGGACATGCTGTGAAGTACTTTTGTCTGCTTTAGGACCAATTCCATGTGACAAATGCATTAGTTTTTAATACCAGAAGTGGACATATAATTTGATGAAGTATATCTTTAAGCCATCAGCTGTTGTCTGCAACCAGCTTTTTACAAAGGCACTCTAAACAAGATCACCCTCAGCTGCCTTGATAATCCAATCTCTTTTTACCCTCTAGTCAGATCAAAGTTAGCTTGGGAAAACAAATAAACAAACAAAAAACTCTTCAAATGGGATTTAGATTAAGACTGTAAAGTTAACAGTTTCTAGAGTTTCTGTCATCTCTTTTTCATGGGAAAGGGCAACGTTCCCTGAAACACATGGGCTGTGTTCATACCCCCGTATGCAGTCAGAAAACATTCATGGAAACAGATATACTGCTAGGCTATCCACTACCAGACTGACCTGCAGTATCTCTCTTCTACATGTGACTGAGCTCCTTTCCAAACTCACCATAGTTCCACAATTGTTACCATGAACTATCTGTGTGAATCCTTTGAGTTCATCTGAGTTGTTCCAAAAATACGTAACTTAGAAAAGAACATCTATCAACATCCAGAAATACGACCATCTCAAAAGCATGGCTGCTTTAGACAGCTGCCATTATTTTTTCTCTCTAGCATGATAGCAGAATACAGTCCATGTTTTTACACCAGCTAGTCATAGAAACACTTCTTAAAGTGCATGTTAATTATTAGCACTTCTGTTTCACTCACTGAACAGCTGAAAAACACTTAACTAGAACTATGATTCTTTTTCTCTTTAGTTTGCTTTTCTTTTCTTTTCTTTTTTTTTTTTTTTTTAACTGTGAAAAAACTATGCACCTTTTAAATTACTGGTGTAATATACCCAGCAAAAAAACATTCTATACTGTTTTGATTAATTAGCTAAGACCTGTGCTACAAAAATAAGTAAGTAACAAGGAAGAAAATATGAAGAATAAGCACTGGTTTTTATTTTTGTAATTACCTCTCTGGTTTGTGAAAATTTTGGGGGACAGCTGCTATAGTCTTATCACTGTATTTTCAGAGCTTTCGTTTTGCTGATGTTTTTAACTGCATTCTATCTCAAAGCCAGTCAAACAACACAAGAATCTGATGCTGCAGATTATGTTATTTGATAAACATTTATGTTATTTGTAAAATAATTTATTCAGCAAAGCTGCAGAAGCTAGTAAAATACATCTAAATATTACTCTTCAATATATAATTTGATAATGGAAGGTATTGTCAAAGAATATATGTGAAATGCTGTATTATGTAGAGCTTAGTGATATAGTTTATTGGAGGACTTGTTAGTGTTAGGTCATGGGTTGGACTAGGTGATCTTGGAGGTCTCTTTCAACCTAGGTGATTCTGTGCTTTGGCACTGGTTGTTGCATATCTGACATATACAACAGTTGAAAGAGTGAAAGGGTTTTGAGATTTTTTTGAGTCTAAAAGCAGATACCAGTTTCAGAGACTTAATAGTCCAGAAGCATTGAGAATTGAAGCTTCAGGTTGGAATAATCGCCACTCTCATTTACAATTTCAACAGCCTCAATAACAACATTAATGTTCTGTCTAATGGTACTTAAATTCAATTCCTCCTATTAACATCTCTCTCTCTCTTTTTTTTTTTTTTTTTTTTTTTTTTTTTTTATTTTTAGTGTTCCAGTGGAAATAGTAACAAGTTTTAATTCACTGAAAAATGAAAGGACATACCTAACTACAGTAGCAATGTCATCAATACTACTCATGAATAGATCTAAAATTTTAACAGAGTCCAAAATATGATTTTATCTACTGACTGAATGCAACAACAGGGGTAATCAAATCACCCGTGAATGCCTTATTAGATCAATCTCTTTTTGACACCTCTTTTACATCTCACTTTTATACCTTAAGTGCATTTTTTAAATTAGAATAGGGAGCTACAGGAAAATTATTTTAAGAAAGAATCACATTAATGCTTTCTAGAAGAAAAAAGGAATTGCATGTGAAACTAAAAAAGGAAAAAAGAAACACATGAAACTAAAGAAAAAAAATTATAAATTTAACTGGCAATTTGAACCACTTATCTCTTTTGCCTAAAACCTAGATAGTTGTCCCTACTGCAGACTTCACACAAGCTGCAGTCTCTAAAGCTTTATTCACATTTTCTTTTCTTTCAATACTCTTTTCAGAGTGGTTATATCTAATAATTGCTAACTTGTGTCTTATTTTTCTTTTTACTATGAAAGTCTGTATTGAAAGACAAAAAGCAGCAGAAGCAGAACTGAAGTGTGGGTTTGTTTATTTTCTATTTCTAAAGAACAATTTAAAATCAAGTAAAATGCCTAGGCTTATTTTTCCTCCTGTCAGTTGAAGTTATGCAATTTGCTAAAGAACGCTATGCCACTGCAATGCTTGCCATATTACTCAGATATGTCTTCCAATCCAAAGCATAAATGATACATGAAGCTCAACGAACTTGCCTTATAGATTATATGAATTAACATGTGTGTTTATTTCCCTTACATTATTCCCCTCTTCCCTCCTTTACCAGTTAGTGGCAACCATCAGGTCTTCTTCAGTTTGAGGTTCTAGTCTCATGGGTCTATGCCCGTATTCTGCCCCTTATAAGGATCATAGTGATTAAAGATTGCTACATGGGATTCTGACTGAACAGACAGACCTTCGTGTGATAACATGACTATGAGAGGCAAAAAGTAGAATGCAGTGGATTTGAGAGGTCCCCAGATTAATTGAATCCCCACAGGCTCTTCATGACCTTCTAAAAGACATTTTACAGGCTAAGTTATCTCTTAATGTCAATTGTAATAACAGTTTAATATCTGATTAGTAGGACTATCTTGAACTGGCAGGAACATGGACTTGGTCATCTAATATGTCAGATCTATCTGTTATGATGCTGAAATTCCCTTTCATTTTGTCTTAAACAGAAGTTAAAAGTTTTGTCATTGTGAAGACAACCTGGTAAAGGGGACACCCCTCTGGTTCCTTATCTCACACGATCACAGAATAACAGAAGTATGTTCTGAAGGAATACTGGAAAAGTATTACAAGTTATTTTAATATCACTTTTTAAGTCACAAATTATCAGCTATTGGAAAATCAGGATGTATGGTCACCCAGCCCTTAGCAGAGTACCACTGTTGCAGAGAAAAAGCTTATATTTATAGCATTTTAATTCCTAAAAGTGAGGTAAATGACTCACTTACATGCCAGTATGTTATACTTAATTATATTATTGACACATGAAAAAGCAAGTTCATACTGTAAAGAACAAACAAAAACAACTGAGAGCAAAAAAGAACCTTGCAGGACTGTTTCTAGAAGCTGCCCACACTTCCAAGAGGACATAATCCCATGTTAAAACTCCTAATTTATTAATGGCAAAGTTTGGAATGATTTTTAGTATTAGGAATTTCCTAATTTCCTTCATTGTTAATGAAAATTCAGCTGACAATAGGAACTCATTGGGGTATATTATATAATGAAGACTTTATGACGTCAATACATTTTATTGGAACATATCAATTTAATTAAAAGTTATGTTGGATGATATTGAACTATGATTCTATGATTTTGTTTCAAATATATCCTTTTATCATTTACTAACATATTACAGAAGTGAAAAATAAAATTGGGGGAAAGTTGAAATATTACTTCTGACAAAAAATTATAATATAAATATTGTGTCTTGATATGAAATCAAACCAAATTTTAAATATCAGAATTTTCTCGGGGAATGGAAATTCAGTCACTTATAATTATAGTGTCTTCTGTGTGTGTGTGTTTGTGACTACCTTAGGATCAAAGTGCTAGATGAAAATCAGACTAAAGCACACCTTTATATTTATAAAATTAATGTATAAAATGACAATAATGTTTTCCTCTTTATGTTGGCAAAGAAGCACTATCGTTCTTTCCCTTTTAATACAAATACATTGCTGGTTTGATTTTTTCTCTAAAAAATATATTTAAAAAGAAATAATCTTTCTGGATTTTTCATTGGAGCTATTCAGCTTTTGCAGCCATGTGAAGGTCTATTCTGTCCCAGAACATTTTCAAATCTCTTCCTGCAGCAATTTCTCTTCAACATGAAAAATCATCATCTCTTGATGGGCAATTCAAAATTCTTAACCACCACAAGGAAGGCAGATTCACATTGATTTGATGCAGAAAACAAAACAACTGGGTTAATCTCCAAAGTATTTTCCCCCTAGACTTTTGCACTAAACAACTTGTTTCTTTTCAGCCTGTCAAACAGTATTACTAAGCTTAAGAATGCATCCTCTTATTTCATTCAAATTCTGTTGACACAAACCATTCCTCCAAAGGCATAGAAACACATGCTTTGTGTGCATGATTTCCTCCCCATTGTATATTTATAATCAGCAAAGCATGGGTTTCTACTTTCTAGTTTCATTTCCTTGATGGTTTTGTTCCGTCTCCATTATATTCAGAAGTATATGGCAATAAGTGATGCCAAATACAAGCAGGATGTCAAAGAGATTCTTTCATTCTTGGAGGTATTCAAGATTCAACTAGATACAGTCCTCAGCAGGTCTGATTAGACCTGCTTTGAGCAGTGAGTTGGACTAGATGAGTCCCAGAGGTCCCTTCCAACTAAAATATCCTATGATTTTATGCTAAATGTTTTATGACAATTTCTATGTGATGTTTTCCTGATCAACTCAGTTGCTTTTGAGCAAGAAGCCTTGTTTTCTGTTTAGGGCTCATTGACTAGCTCTGCTGTAGTTATGTCATATCTGCTCCTCAGCTATCTAATCCTACAAATTCACTGGCTCTTTCTCAGAGCTGGCAAAACAAAAGTTTTTTTTTTTTCTTTTTTTTTTTTTTTTTTATTTGTTTTTGTTTTTGTTTTTGTTTGTTTTTGTTTTTTTATTGTTCCCCCCACCCACCCCTCTACTCTGGACAGTGATGTGGAATATATTAGTTGTATGTAAATATCATACATTTTTGCTGTTGCTGTGATAGGGGCTAAAATTGTCAGTAAAAGGGCTGTGACTGCTTGGGTGGTATTTTAAACCACTGTAAAAGTTCGTTCAAAAACAATGAATCAAAACCTTTCAGTACAGTTAGCTGGACATTTCTTCTACAGCTGACTTGGCTACAGTAATGTGAAACATAACACAATTACAAGCTATGGTCAGTAGTATGCTAATGACACTATTACAAAATCAAAACAAAAGCCATCTTCAAAACTCTTGTTTGAACTTTCCATTAAAGCTGGTATCTACAAATATTGCTTAGTATTCCCCCAAACTGATCGCACAATATAATCCATTTATTGCTATTCAAATTATCCATTTTGCCTGACAGGTTTTAGAAACGTCGTTAGAGATTTTAGGATCATTAGTAGTAACAAAAACTTTTCCCAATTCATTGCTGGCAAAATGCTCAGTGCTCCTTTCTATCCCTCTGCTATTCGAAGTACTCAGATTAGAAACACAGTATTCCAATAGCTTTAATATGACACAAACATTGTGAACATGTCTACATTTTTACACCTGAAACAAAAGCAATCTTTCCTTAGCTCTATGAAAGTCAACCAATATAAAAGAAAAGCTTCTTCCTGTACCAAGGGGATTTGAGGAACTCCAAGATTTTTTCCCTTGTTTATACCCAAACAAGGGTCTTTTTGCCTTTTTAAAATCAAAAATAGTTTCATGCTTGGCTCATTACAGTGAAACCACTGCAGATTAAACCTCTCTATCAATTACAAGCAGCTGAACATCCTTTAGCATCAAACAGAATGACGAAAGGCTACACCATAATGAGTAATGGCTAAGGCCAATTGCTATTGAATTATGTAGATGACTTAACACCCTTTCATTGATGTTATCTGTATGTTTTAGGATAAAAGTTATTGTGCATTACTTTGCTACAGCTCTTACAGTATATGATAGCAGAATCAAAAAGGAAGTCTTTACCAAATAGAAATGTCTATAACCAGCAAAATATATCATCCCAGCAATACAAGTCACACTTCGCTATATACCTACAACAAATATTGTGCAAAAAGAAATTCATGCATGACAGTTTACAAGGAAGAAGCTTGAAAAAGAGAGTAACAACTGCAGCAGTGAAAGCCTAAGTCATGAGCCTGAGCCATTCTATGATTCTATGAGCAGTTCCCATGAAGACATCTGGTCCCCAAATTTTATAAGTGGGAGATAACGAGAAGTGTGAAGTTAGTCATAGCATGAGAGATATTTCAGATGGGAAGGACCTGTTAGGTCATCTGTCCATCCCCCTGCCTAGGCAGGATTATACTTTGCAGTATCTTCTCAAAAAGATTGCACAGAACAATTTCACTTGAGCAGAGGAATGGAGTAAAGGACATAATAGATCTTTTCCATCTCTAACTTCTACAAGTCAAGAGGTCTAGTTTGTAGTTGGTGTGAGGTGGCTGCAGGCACAAATACTGCAACTGCTATAAGAAAGGAAATGGGGAAGAAAATTCTACCCTTGGATCAAGGCATGCAAGTGTATGCAAAAAGTGATGCAAGATGTTAGTGAACATGGAAATTATCCCATAAAGGACATTTGCAATTCAGCCATAATGAATGACTTAGTATCTGTGGGCTTGGTGCTGCCTTCATAACAATTTACATATGTATACCTCATCATTTAGATAAATAGATCTATACTTATAAAAATATATGAACTAAGTCCTTTTCACTAATATTATTGATGGGATATTGCACACGTAATTATTTAAGCTTCCAGTTTAAAACAAACAAACAAACAAACAAAAGGTATTATTATAGAAAATATTCCCTTATATATTTACATTATGTGGATGACAAGGTTTATTTGGCAATTGTTATTTTTATTGAGTTAAATGGAAAGAACAGCACCCAAGAGTATATGATGTCAACAATAGAATAAAGATTGTAATACATTTTTCCATACACATCCTAAGTGACAATTTCATAATACAAGAAAGAAGTAAATAACACGTACTTAAAATCCTTGTAACAAACACAAAGGAAGAAATAATACTCTTGAAAAAACAATTAAAATCCTACTTTTGGGAAACTATTAATTGGATTTAAAGCTAAGAATACAAGGGATTCCACTGGTTAAACTTAACCATAAAAATCTTCATTTACAGAATTTGGACACAAAATACTAAACAAAACAAAAAAAAAATAAAAATAAAACAGACAAGCTGCTGGCTGGACAGATCTTAAAACTTGTTTGCCAAAACAAGGTTTTGTAGAAATGCAAAATTTAAATCTGTCTCTATTTTGTGCTTTCCACAATATTAGGTAATTTTTTTTTGATCACTATGATAATTAGATATAAAGGTGGATTGAGGGAATTTAAAAATAGCAAGAAGGTAATGGTGAAAGGCTGAGTCTGAAATTAAAATAGAAAATGCCAGAATATCAAATACAGTATTTTCTAATATGCTGCTGATAGCATGAAGAAAGATAGTTGGCAAATGATGACTTCCTTTATCTCTGTAGATAAAATCTTATGATTAAGAATGGTACTCAAACATTGGTAGATTAAATCAGCAAAATAACTTGTACATCATAATGGCTTACATAAGCTATGAGCTTATGAAAACATACATGATCTGAATATAGGCATATGAACTTTTTCAGACATCTTAAAGTTATCCCGATTTCTGTCATATTCTGTTGTTATTCATTAGTCTTTGTTAAATTTATATGTTGTCAATAATAGTACTTTATAGTTGTTAGATTCAGAATAATTTTTTATTCAATAACACTTTTTTATTATTATTTTGTATGTAATCCTATGGTAGCCCTTGAGTCTTGATTACAAACACACAGTGTCACTGGAGCAGCTCAGCACTGATCTGTCTGAGGGACAGATTTCTTAATTAGCACTTAACATAGAGCAACAAAGATGCTCGCTTCCATTTTGATGGTGGGGAACTGATATTGTTCATACTGCATATAGAGCTTTATTTGTTATAGAGATAAATCCTCTACAGAGAATACTTCACATATGTCCTCCAAAAAACTTCACAACTCTGTATTCACAGTGGAGAGTAACTGAGGAAGTATGTTTTTCAAAGACAGTTATATACAACAATAAATAAATAAATAAATAAATAAGGCTTCTATTTAAAAGTATTTAGGTAGTGAGTCTACAGAAAGGACTTTAATTTTAAAATCAGCTAACATGAAGAAACTGTGACAAGAGGAAAACCCTTAAACAATGTCTAGCTTTAAAAATCAGGAAAACAGATAGAAATGGAGAAAAGAACTAGTTGTCTCAGCCTTGGGGCATAGGCCCAGAAGGAAACTCAATCAGACTAAACCATATCAAATTATGTGTCTGTTAAAATATCCATCAAGTACCATCATGAATAACTTTCCCCTGCCAGTTAGCATAGATTAAGAAGTGCAGAAATTACTTACCAACACAGTAGTTATGATAGAAACACATTCATCATTTCCATTCTCATGTTCGTCTTTCTGTTACTAAAGGTCCAAGAGATGTATATTTTGATAACCAGTGCAGTTCCCTGAAACCTGAAGGTTGGCTTAGCCTTTTTGCCACTACTAATTTTTTGTTTGGGTCAGATATTTGTCCTGGTTTCGGCTGGGATAGAGTCAATTTTCTTCCCAGTAGCTGGTATAGTAGTTCCTTTTTGAATTAGGATGAGAATAATAACACACTGATGTTTTAGTTGTTGCAGAGCAGTGCTTACACCAAGGCAAAGACTTTTCAGCTTCTCATACTGCCCTGCCAGTGAGGATGCTGGGAGTACACAAAAAGCTGTAAGGGGACCAGGACCAGAACAAGGACAGCTGACAGAAACTGGCCAAAGGGATACCCCATAGCATACAGCATCATGCTGACTAATAAAAATGGGGGGAGCTGGCCAGGATGGGAGGGCTGGCAATTCCTTGGGGTCTGGCTGGGCATTAGTTGGTGGTGAGCAATTACATGTTACATCATTTACTTTGTATATTCTTTCATCATTGTTATTATTATTATTGTTATTGCCCCTTCCTTTACTGTCCCATTAAAGTGTCTTTATCTCAAATAATGAGTTTTTACCTTTTGTTCGTTTGGCTGGTTGGTTGGTTTGTTTTCCAATTCTCTCCCCCATCCCACTGCGGTGCAGAAAGTGAGTGAATGGCTGTGTGGCACTCGCTTAGCTTAGCTGCCTGCTGGGTTAAACCTCAACAGTCCACATGCAGGAAAATAGTCAGTGTTTCTTTATTCCAGCACTACTGGGGGAGGCAACACAGTTAAATGAATAGTAATCTATTGTCAGCCAGTGATTTTGTTTGTGACTTGGGGCAAGACACTTCACTTCTCTCTTCTTCTTTCTCTCTCTCCTTTCCCACCTGGACTGCTTTGTTTGTTTATATTCTAAGCATTTCCAAGCCAGAGCTCTCTCTTACCAGGTATTTGTATCTTGCAAAATGCTTTATCCTCTTCACGTGGGCTTATGGATGCTGCCATAATACAGATAGTATTTATTTATTTATACTATTATCATAGAAAGAGAAGAGAGGACTCTATTATGCCAAGCATTGTGCCTAAACAGAAGAAAAAGAAAGTTTCTGCTTGCTAATTTTATTGTTCAAACAAGCTGTGATAACAAATAAATTGATTTCAGTCTTTTTTTTTTTTATCAACTGCTTTACTCTGAGCATGTTTGTAAACACAAGCACAATTATTAGTTCCAAATATAAAAAATACATTAAAACAACAACTTGTTCTGAAGTCATGCAAAAGTATGATTTTTTTTACTCTTTCAGAACAAACAGCAGTAAGAACAAAATGAATGGTAAGAGGTTTTCTTAAGGAGCATATAGTCATTCACAGGTACATTTCACTCAGGTAATTTCACAGAACGTTTTTCAATGGTGAGAATCACACAAACCTCTGTACCACTGTCTAAGATCTACAAAGTGGATAGTATAAGCTGAATAGAGTGGGGATGTTTTTGCCTTTGTTGTGATATGGTTTTCATAGTTCCTTAAACACAAGTATATAGTAAGAAAGACATATAAATTCTTTAAAATATATGCCAAATACTTTTTACTTCTTACTGCTCTGAAAGAAATGTTGATTGTCAGACCAAATGCTTTGATCAGCTTTCAGCCTTTAGCCAAACCTGAGTCTATAACTGAGACTCCTTTTTGGCTCATGCCAAATTTTCAGCAGTGTTCTTTCAGCACCAGCAAATGGACTCTTCCACATTCAAATATCACTTTGGTAATACTCAAGCATCCATTTAACAATAAAAATGCATCCTGAAAATGCAGTTTATCATAGTGTGTGTGTGTGTGTGTTATTGAACTTAAAGCAAACTAGTAAGTTTTCCTGCATGTCAGTAGAAATCTAAAGAAAGCAGCAATATTTTTCCTAATGAAAACTTGCTACATGCACCATTTCATTTTAAAATAGGATCTTTTGGTAGAAAAAGAGTAGAAGAAAAGTCCTGATGGCTTCACCATACTGTTTGTTATTCCTACACTATCATCTTTTCTGTCTAAGATATGCAAGCTACAGACTTCCTTACTTTGAGGAGGCAGCGCACCAGTTGGTCCATTGTACCCAAGAATGTGCTTCTGATCTGTGGAGCAGAAGAAAAAGAAAGTGGTTGAGGATGTTGAAAAATTAGGAGTAATTTGTGCCTTTTGAGACACTTGGTATCACAGCACTGTCTCATTTGACAGTATAATGCTGTACTGGCAGGTTAAGCCAGACATGCTTGGTTTCTAAGAAGTAAGTTGGGTATGGATTTATGTGCTTTTCTCTGCACTTGTGCTCCATGCAGTGTAAGCAAAGCCCTAATCGACTAGACATATGCCTCGCCTGTGCAGACCACTATCATATATCATTTTCACTTCGTTCTTCTTAATTACTTTTTTCTACAGAGGATATCTAGAACTACAGGCAATCTTAATCCTAATAAAATGAACATTTAATAAATATTGTTCATGCAACCCTTAAAGGCCCCATTGAGTTCTAATATATAATCACTTTATTTTAAGCTTTAGGACGTAGATGGTAAAATGAATATGGGTGACTCAGAGTAAGTGCAACACATTGACACCTTTCTTACTCTAGAAAGATGCTCTTCTGCAGTGCTTAAAATGTAGGGAAAAGTCTAGTGATTGATTAGCTAGTTAAGTGATAAGGAGGTATATCAGGCAGGGATGCAGAAAAAATACAGATGATAAGGACAATCAAGTATCCTTGGTCTGAAAAAATTACAGTGCTTTCTAATCATTTAAATTATATTTTTAAGTGAGAAAAATCTACTGCACTGTCTCTAATTTTCTACACATACTTTTTTTTTTTTTTTTTTTTTTTTTTTGCATTAAAGACAAAAGCTATTGGAATTGTATTTTTTTTTCCAGTAGTGTAATCTTTCCTTGAAACGGAAATTACTGCATCATCAGACTTTCATTTGCCCGTATAACATTTATAGTCTTTGATCTCTTACTGGCGTATTATAACATTGATAATTATCTACTTCTACTGTTTTCTGTAATACTATGTGGCATTCTATTATGTTTTACATTATTAACAATATTATACATATAATACACTTCTGCCAAATCAGGTTGTGGAAGTTGTATGGAATCAGGTAGGCTATTAGGCTTCAAATTAATTATCTTTATAGGTCACAGGCACACTAAGGATACTCATAAAATATTTTCATTGTGATTTTCAGGACCTTGTACAATTATATTAATATTTCAGATATTTTATGCATTTTATGTTCAAAGGGGAGGGATCTTCATGATCAGAAGACAACGCTCCATTCTCTCATTATTTAGCCTCCATTATAATAAAATCCTGTGCTGTGGTGATTCTGCTTTTACTTAAGGATGACTCACAGAGCATCACAGTAATAGCTATTCTTGATTTAGTTAGATTGAGAGCTGCAATGTCATGAGCTCCTTTTATCAGAATGTCTTTATATCAAGTTTCAAAAGCATTTCTTTTTCCTTCACTTTTGATATGGTAGGAACTGACTCACTAAACATACTTTTTTTTGGTTATTTTTTTTCTTGATGCATTAACCAACATTTCCTTCTTAACTTATGAAAGTTTGTGTAGCCTTTCTACTAGGTGCTATCATGAGGAATTTTTTTTGTACATACTGAAATAGTTTCACCATTTTGCCTGGTAGGTAGCTATAGTCTTCTGAAACACCATTTTGAAATATGATAGTTATGAGTACTTTTATATTAATCCCATTAAAAAATATACATATTTTTAAAAGTAAATCTTACTTTCCTTTTCTTTTCTTTTTCTTTCTATTTCTTTCTTTCTCTTTTTTTTTTTTTAAAAATTGTTCTAACTTTGCATCTTCATCACTTTACTCTCTCTCTCATTTTTTTCTTTTCTTCCTCTGTAAGAACAAACATTTATTAATTTCCAGTGCTTTTGCTTTTTAGAAAGTTTTGACTGCTGTTGGAAGTTTTCTCAAATGCTTTTATGCTTATGTTGTATAAATTATGCAGTTTCCAGAAGCCAGCCAATCACAGAATTACAGAATACCAAACAGTGACTTGCCTCTGAAGACAAATTTTAGATCTAATCACCAGTTATAGTTATCCTATGAAGACAGATAAATGACTTAGACTATATTTTTCTCAAGATAATTAATATTTTAATGTAATTTCAAGATAACTGTTTCCAGACTAGGTTTAACTTGTAAATAAAAATAAAACTCAAACAGTTTATTTTTCTCATACAGAATTGCACCAAGGCAATAGTCACATATACAGGGCACAGGACAACTCTTATCTCTGCATATCCAGAAGTATTACATCTGCTGTAGTTCTCCTCCAGCTGGATTTATGAGTAAATTTATGAGTCTTACTCTTAAAAACAGTTAATCCTACAATCCTACATTTGGCTTTCATTTAAACAGCTGATGTAATTGAGACAGAACTGCTACTAACCAGATCTGTTGGATACTAAGGTCAGCCCTGCTTTGCTTTACTTCTCAAGGAACAAATCCAGGTCAGACTTGCCGTGAAGTCTCCTTTGAAGCAACGACATTCCCCCTGACACCATGCCCACAGATCAAAGACTTGCCAGAGGGAAAGCCAGAGCAAATTAATGCTATTGGAGATTTCTGCCCCTTATAGCAAAATTTCTAGTCCATTCAAACACTATTGCCTTCCTCTTCCTCAACCTTTAGCTTTGTCTGGAAAGTGAAATCAACTGTGTGGGACCAAGCAGGTCTTCTTCAAAGAAGAGGAATACACTACATTATACTTTCATGAGTAGAAAAATTGCCATTATCATCATTCACACAATCAAAACAGAAACGAAATTCGTTACATGCAAAAACAAACCAACCAACCAACCAACCAAAAACAACAAAAAAAAAAAACAGGTGAATTAAGTAACTATGGGTAATTAGCATTAGGCAATGTGATTTAACTTGCTTGAATTGGCTTTTTCCTTTCCTCCCCTCTGACAGGCACAGAGTTCCAACACACTAACAAGTGGTCCAGAAGTGTAGATGTTTATGCTACCAAATACCATTATGTCTGCTGTTTCAGAGGATTGAAATACTTTTTATATTAAAAAGAAGTGGCATTCAGTTGATAATAGCTAGGGATTGGGGAGGGATTTAAGAGAATGGCAAAAGTAGAGGGACAAAGAAAGGAACTACAGAGAAGATCAAATGGTTGAAATTTATCCCTTGATTTTAAGCATCATTTTCTGCTAAACCTGACAGCATAGAATTGAACTTGGTGGGATTTAAACAAGTTAGGCAAATATTTATTTGCCTTCCTGAAAACGGACAATTTTCTGAATGTTGTTTTATTGAATCAATGTTCTACTGCTTCCAGAGAAAATCTAACCACAGTCAACTAGAAACTACTATCCCATGCTTGCTTTATTTATTTATTTGCTTATTTATTTATTTATTTTCAAAGGTCATTCATTTGTATCCCGAACATCTCTCATCTCCCATTTATAATAGTATTTCAGGGTTGGTTAAACTTTACAATATTGAATTATGTAAGTTTCTAAAGTACAATTTTCCCATTTCCATTTTTTAGTAGAAAATTTCTACATGTTTAAAAGGTTATGCCTATATACATCTATATTTACTCATATCCGTGTCTCTAGAAACTGATACAAAATATATATATATATATATATATATATATATATATATATATATATATCCAGATGTCTTCTATTTGTGTTGTGTAAACTTAAGATTATGTTTCAGGTATGTATATATTGCTTTTTCCCCCCTGTAGTTAAAAATGTGCGCTTGCATATAGACATAAACAGATACAGATATCTTTGAGATATATCTTTAGGCGACAAAGACGTAATCAAGTTCAAATTATAGCAGTGCCTAAAATGTGCAAATGAGACTGAGATCTCCTTGTACCTGTAAAAGTATAAAACATAGCAAGAGGTATTGTATTCTCCAGTGAAGTTCTTACTTAAAGACATATATTTTGCTTTGTCGTGTCTCGGTTCAGAGATGAAAGCTGGAGTAACAAAATGCTTGCCCAAGGCCAAATCAGCGATAGATAATTGCAAGTGCCAGGAAGGTACACCTCTCATTTTTTTGCACAGCCAACTTTACTATATATGCTCTCTTGCATCACCACACTGCCTGAAGGCAGCACAGCCAAATCTAAATTATTTTTCTCCTACATTTTTTAATGTCCCCTGTGATCAATCAGAATGAAAAACATGATATAATTATGAAGTACTTTTCTTCTTATTTTATTTCTTTCAATAATAAATATTGGTTTCTAGTCATGACAAAAGTCAAAGAGCAGAATAGAACATAGGATTTATTATCTCTTAATTGTGACAATAAATAGAAATGCATACAGAAACGTAAATCCTATATTTTCCTACAAAATAAGCCCCTGATTTTCACTACAGCCATACTAACCTTCAAAAGGAACTTTTTTTTCTTTGATCTGGTCATTGATTTTCTTAAAGTTTTTTTATTGCGTTCTCATTGGAATAAGATAAGATTTAAGACCAAATAATACCAGTAAACCCCATTTTTACTTTCCCCAATGAATTTTAGGTCTTTTCCATAATCAGACAATCCTTTTGTTCCTGTGGACTGCAACATGGTTCTATTTTTTAAAGGTATTTTATAATCTTTTGTCACTGAGCAATAAAGCATTTTACTTTATTTATCCTTACTAATAAACATGATTTTTCTGGTGTGTCTTCGTATTCACACTGATATAGGCTTTGGTAATTTATTGTGCATAGCATTATGGTACATAAAATTTGCAATTTAATATAAGTATTTGGTATAGGTGCCATTACATTAGCAGAGAGTTGTAAATGTCTCCAGCATTTGTTAAGTTTTATGACTAATCCTCATTCTAAGTGGTCCCGCTGGACAGACGTGGTGGTTTTCTTCCATACATATCCTCATTTTAGGCCTAAACACCCAATTTCTGATAAGAGTCATTTAAGAAGAATAAAATTTGCTGCAGTACTTGACTGCCTTGGGCAATGCTTACACTGCAGTCACTGCAGTGTACTGTAGGCAAACTCAAACTAGCCCTCTGAACAACTAGCTTGAGTGCTAGTAACTGCACAGCCGAAATGGCATGGTTCTAGTGCTCGGTTTTATCTCCTACCTGCCATGCGGAGTCATACTACCATGGTCAAGCCATGTGATGCCGCAGCTGGTTCTCAAGAGAGCCCCTGGAAGATGAAGCTATATAACTTCTAAAGAAAAATTACATCCTTACACTCTGTGACCACAGCAGTTGGAGGAAAAACATGCTGAAATCTTATTTTAGGACAGTGTTACCCAAAATTTTACACCATATGGTCAATGCAGCAGCTTGATAGTCACATGTCCTTCTATTCCCCTTTATGATCTCACCTAAACACAAACTCCCAATCTCATGGCTGGTCACAAAATCAAACTCTCAGAGAAAACTATGACTGCGATTCAGCTTGCATTTACATTGCAGTGACATGAGCTGACTTGTCCCATGTGACAGAGTTGCTATTGTTTTGCTCACAGAAGTTTAAATCTACGTGACTAACACGATCTCACATTCCAGCCATGGCTGAAAACTAGGATTTGTGTGTCTACATTTTGAAAACACTGTCTGCCTTCTATGATTCCCCTTTAAATTAACAGTTTAGACCTTGCAAAGCAGTGACAGTTTTTCTATCATTGAAAAAGGTTTGGGATGATCATGTGTTCAACAAGATTATAGCCACTGTTTATGGCAGCTTACAATTTTAGACAGACAGAAACTCACCTAGAAGCAGAATCATTATTGTCACCCACATTAGATGTAAAGGCATGTGTCCAGAACCACAGCTTAAATGTAAACAGAAACCTGTAGTTCACAGTTCATCATACAAAGAATTCATCTAAGAAGGGAAAAGAAACACATCTCTGTGAATGAGATCAGGGAACCTTAAACCAACACTGTGCTTATTTTTATTTCATTTACAATGGTGTAAAAAACCCCTCAGTTCTAAGTGCTATGTATCTTTAATTCTCACTGATTTTAATGAAAAGAACAAGATAATGACCTCACAATATAAACACAAAAATCTAATAAATAAATCTCCATCCCTGGTGATACTTGAAAGCTCAGCATGGTCTTGGGCAAACAGCTGTTGATAACCATGCTTGAGCTTAAGGCTTGGACAAGATGATGTCCAGAGGTCCCTTCCAGCCTCAATCTTTCTGTGATTCTCTGAAGTCAGGGATAATGCTGTATTTCATAAGCAGTCCCTAAAATATAATGTTATAAGACTTTATATACTTGTCACATTACCAAAGTGACTGATACTGTTCACAGGAATATCTTTTTCCTCATCACATTACAGTTTATAAAGATTGAACATACATGTCACTGCTTCACTACAGAATTCTCAGAGTCATATTCTTGTTTTTGTCTCAACTATACTTAGTCTTCAAAAATAGAATTTAGTCTTGGCAGAAGAGAAACAATGATTTATAAGCATTTTCTTTTGAAGTTTGTGTTCTCTAGAATAACTACAGAGGGAATTTGATTTCTTGAAGTTTAACTTTCGAAAGCCTATTGCAAGTACAACATGGATAAGAGACTTGTCATTTCATTAATGAAGAGTGACCAGTTGTCACCCTCACATGGGAAAAAAAAATTGTGACACATGAGCAATGAAGGACCATGAGACAAACCAAATGTAAATACCGATGGTTTAAAGAGATAATTAAAGCTCTTGAGACTGCAATTATGACAAGGCAGCATGACAAGGCACACATATGTCGACAGACTATATTTATATTGACAGAATCTGTCCAAGAAATCCTTTTTGTACAATATATCTGACTGTCACATCTTTGGACTGCACATGCATTTATTGACTTTGTGTTAGTATAGATCTTAAAATTTGTCCCTTTGCCTTATTACTCAATGACACTTGGTTAAATATGTTGTGTCTTCAAACACCAGGCTTCCTGCAGCTATTTATCTAAAAGTTTGAATTAAATGTGTACATTACTAAGTGATGTTTCCATTCCATACATTATACATATTATGTTACAGATTTCTAGTTAAGATGAGTGAATATGTATGCAGATATTTGGACACTGTACTTCCTAAGAATACAGGAACCGTCCAAATTAGTTCTGATCTTTGGACATGCAATTAATTTTCAAAGGAACTTATGGAAGCTAAAATTAAATTTGAAGTTATAGCTATGAAACTTAGCACCTGATCCTTTCCTCTGTCTGTCAGGACAGATGTGAATTCTTTGTTTTAAGCCTCCTGACCCATCCTAGAAAAGAGGGACTTCAGCCACAGAAGGAGCAGAGTGGTATGGCACAACTGGAGGGACTCCAGTTCTCCATTACAAAGTCAGAGGCACTGGCATCTGGCTGCTGTTTGAGGACATCTTTTAGACAGAAAGAAACTGAAAAAGAATACTGCTTTCACCAAGTTCTTCTCCTTTTCTTCAAACAGATCCTTCTCTCGGTAGCCAAATTGTTTCTTATAACATTTTTCTATGAGAAAGAGAAGGACATGCCAATACATGCTGATACATGAAAAGCACTATACTGACAGAATTAATTTTTATGTCCATAAGAAGAAAGATAATATTCAGCATTTGTATACAGAGATTTATTTATAAACATTTGGCATATTAAAGAATTGTCAAACAAAGATGCTTAGTAAATAAATGCTTCAAATCGGTCAATAACATTCTTCACATAATAAACACAGAAATGCATTGGAAATAGTTTCCATCTTTAGATAGAATGCACTATTCTCATTTGATTAATTTTATCACTTTTAACATTTGATTTTATTATACCAGCAAGAAACACGCACCGTTTTATTCTCCAAAACAAATCAAGAAAAACCCTACCCTCCATTAAAACTCTGACATTCTAATCCTTTATATATAAATTTAATTAACTCTTGGAGTGAGTTTATACTGAGTCTTACTCAACTTTATAACTCAGTTGCCAGTAGAAGAAGACAAGGAAAGTCTCCTCCAAAATATGTGTAATCATTGCCTTCTATACATCTCATGATCTCCAGGATTCAGATGACCATAAATTAAGATGAAAATCATCTTTCATTTAGTGAGTAATGCATTTTAAACACTCGCAGCTTGACAAAAGAGAGCTAAAGATGTGATGTACTTCTTTTCAGAAGAAAATGATAGATGAATATGAAGGCCCAAACACAAATTATTTTTTCTTTGTTTTAAAGAAAGCTTCATTGTTTCAGGTAACCTGTCTTACTGTTTTTGAAAGATCAGTGGTGGACTCGGTGGACTCAGAGATTTTATGATAAATTTGAAGGTCTTTTCCAAAGGACTAATTTCTTACCTTTCATGATTGTACTAGCTCCTTGTTTACTAACATTTTGGTGGCCATTTTAGGAAGAACGTAAATTTTCTAATGTTTCTAATTGAATTATGGTTGTAGAAATCCTCCAGCTAATATCATTGTTGACTCTACTCTCACAAGATAGTGAAAGGGTTACCACAGAAAATTTTTAATTTATTTATTTTTTAAAGACAGAAGTTACAGGTCTAATACTGCTTATAACTGTGGAAGTAATCAGCCCTTCTGAGAGCGAGAGGAACTTGGAGAAGGAGAAAGTTTCTGTTGGCTTTTGAAAATTCTTGACCAAAATCACAATTCCTAAAGATAATTCTTATTTAAACATATAACCAGAGCATAGGAAAAGGGGAATATGAGACTAACAAAACAGCAACAACAACAACAAAAAAGTCTGGCAAATGAATGAATACACAAGGGCAAGGATGTACAGGGAAATCGCAGAGAGATATAGAGAGCGGAATGGAAGGGAAGTCCAAGAAACAACTTGAACCTGGAGGACAGAAGGTGAAGGGAAAACTCAGACACACTACCCAGCTGCTTTGCATTGCTTTGCCAATGCAAAGCATCTGTAAATGCAGCTTAACTGGCCAGTTCACTCTGGCATGTTCACAGTGCTTCAGATTGACATACTGCTCCTAAGGTGCATGTACAAATACATGTCCACAAATAATCAAATAATTAACAGAAAGAAAACCTAAGCTTGATGTTTCTTTATGTTTCTTTTTCAACTCATTATGAAATAGCACAGGGCAAAAATTCTTTTTTTTTTTTTTTTCTTCGGTAGGTGTGTTAAAGTAAAATAAACTGAACTCTGTCCTGTAGTGATCCAAAGCAAGAACAATTAGTAACAACCAATAGTTAAAAAAATCATTACAATATGATGACTAACATATTGGGTGAAGACCAGAAGTGCAGGTGAAGGGAGGCGTTTGTATTTTCCCAAAACCTTGCAATGGAGGGAAAAAAAAAATAATAATAAAAAAAATAAAAAGATACTCAGATTTAACTACAGTTTAAGTACTTGGATGTACTGGTTTCACGCACTACTACAATTCAATAATTCTGGAGAGACTACATAAAACCTCTTCTATACTTCTTCCTCTTAGCCTTTGAATCACTCAGAATCACAGAATTTCTAGGTTGGAAGAGACCTCAAGATCATCGAGTCCAACCTCTGACCTAATGCTAACAGTCCCCACTAAACCATATCCCTAAGCTCTACATCTAAACGTCTTTTGAAGACTTCCAGGGACGGTGACTCCACCACTTCCCTGGGCAGCCTGTTCCAGTGTCTAACAACCTAACAAAAACAAAATAGTAATGACTTATCTGAAAATAGTACTGACTTATCTGTTACTCAGATCCTTCCTAAATGCAATAGTCAGATCTGGTGTCTTTCCAAAGTCAAATTTCCAAGGATAGCTATGTAATTAAAATATAAATAAATCTCTATTTATTATTACCATTTCCCACAGCAGTCTTTCACTGCCAGACCAGTCAAGTCTAAGTTACATGTGAAAGCTTCACAGAATTAACTGTGGTGAACCTGAATGGGTCCTTGCTGAACAGCACACTTGTTTAACCATAATTTCTTTTGTGAATTTGCTAATTTTTCTCTATTTTGTTTGGATTGCTATAGGCTTTAAATTGAATATTATATGACATTACCAACTGGAGAAACATGCATCATTATACTAGAGGGAGTCAGGAAGAGAAGACTTAAGAAAAATCTTATTAAAAATGTCTGCTGTATCAGTGAATTTATTTCCAATATAAACATGATTTTCCTTAAACAATTTGTAGCCATATTTGTAGTTCTCAGGGAGATCTGGTGTAAGTGAAATCTTGCAATAAACAACACATTTGAAAAATATGTTCTGGAATTCTCCTTGAAGAGATTTGATTTAATCATGCAACTTTTTTCTTTTTAAAATATAATTTTTTTAAAGCATGATTTTTATCTTTTTTTTTTTTAAAGAAAGAATTCTGAAATATTTTTTCATAAATCCTCATGGGCAGTTATCACGTCTTTCTTCTATTTAAAAGTGATACATTGCAATGGTTGATATCTGCCTGTGATAAACTTCAGATCTGAAATTCCAGTTTACATGTAAGTCTGAAGCTGTCATTTATTTCCACACATATTTATGCACTGTATTTGGTAAGTTCTAAAAATACAGAAATAAAGCTTAACAGTTTGTATTTAGTCTTCCACATTGATATATGTTTTTTCCTTCTCCCTCACTTCCACTGCAAATATTTTTACAATATTTTAGGTTGTCAGCATTTTTGTAGACTCAGGTATCTGAAAATCTAGGCTTTTTTTTTCTCTCTTTTTTTTTTTTTCCAAGCACGCCTCATCAGCAAAGTTCTAGTATTGGAATTATAACTTTATCTGTATAGAAAGAAATTTTTGAAAAATCGGTCAGTATATCATGTAAATATAGCATAAACCAAAACACTTACATTAAAAAATATGTTCAATATGTCTCTGTTTTCAAAAGTATCATTGGAAATGATTGGAAGTAGCATCAGATGCTTTGAGAGTTCTCTTACAACATCTGTCCCTGGAAACATTTACACTACAGTCTGGAAAACACAAAGCACAGATTGGGTCAACAGCAAACAATCTGGATGAACATCATGTTTGCTTTTATTGTTTACCTGGTCTTTTGCAAAGGTGCTCATATGATATCTTCATCTTCTGCTAAACTGAAAATACAGCGAGAATATATATACTCAGATCATTAGATCTAATTCCAAGAAAAACATTTTAGAAGGTTCAACAGGCCTTCTAAAAGAGGAATGCATTTCATTGTTTACTGGTTGTTTCTACCTACTGTGAAGACATGCCTCTCAGATGTGCTAATGTTTTATCTGTACAATAGGCTATAAATCTAAACAATGCTTTCATATGTCTGTACTTGCTCTCAATCCTTGCACGCATGAGTAAGATTTGAGGGGAACCTGAACACTGGATATCGTGGATTTTATTCTGTTCTCTTAAAAGAACCTCATTATCTTCAAAACCAATAAGGTATAAAAGGAGTTGATATGCTCGATGTATTGTGGCCAAGATGAAAATTAGCATTTCAAATGGATGGAGCTATTGTACTCTTAAGTATGCCTGTTTAACCCATCATTCAAGCAAAGGAAATAGAACAGATGAAGGGCTTCAGCAATGTTTTCATTGGAGTCGATTCCAAAGATGGTGTCTGCTGTAACTAAGATCTGGATGTCCCTTTAGCCAGTCTAGTAACCATGCTTTGGGAAGTCACAATGCCATCCTCAGCTGTGGCTATGAGATAAGGGTGCTGACTAACAAGAACAGTTCTAAGACAAGCACAAATGAGATTACTTTAAGAAGACTGTAGGTGTGCCAAAACCTAGCCTGACTTTTTTTTTTTTTTTTGTCTTGAGCTGTCACAGCTTGGAAAGCTTAAGCATGTGCATCACATAGTTTTAAAAAGAGGTTGCAGAACAAGATTTTCAAGGACAAAGTGTCAGTGAAATGACACGAGGGTTGGACTTGCAGAGAGAGCCCAAAGAACTAAACCTATTAAAAAACTGGCACATTATAAATTTGTACTCTGTTCAGCAATTTGGCAGAATCTATTTATAACAGATTTCATGTTGGGGATTGAGTCCAAAAACGACTCCTCCCCTAATTATGAACTGAATCCCCCTCCCATCCCCCCCATAAACACACTCCCTTTGCTTTTTTAATGCAAAAATAAATGTTATAAAACATCATGACATAAAATTAAAACTTTTTGTTTTGACTTGCAAAAAATGTGAAGAAAAATGAAGGGCAGGGAGGTGAGTCTCCCCATCAGGATACACTACCAACCAGAAAATTTGGAGAGAAACAGGAACATGGGATTTGAGGCACCAAGCTGGTGGAATCTGAGTATGTCATAAAGGTTAAGCGCAGTCTCCGAAGGGGAGCCAGGCATCCCATGCAAGAGTACCCCGCTGGTTGATGGCCAGCTAGTGTTGGCATTGGTGCTGTGGCAGATGCTCATTTAAACTTCAACCCTAAAACTTGCTGGAAGAAAAGTTACAGCAGTAGGTGGGGAAAGATGGGAAGAATGAAATGGGAAAAAATAGTAGAAGGACTAGAGAATGAAATAAATTGGCTACTGTACAAATGCATTTGAATTGTCTATGTGTAGCTAATGGTTCTTGGTCCCAACTGTCCCTTTGGCTGCCATCATTTTTATCTTTGGGTCATAATAGCATAATATATATGACAGTTACCAAATTTCCCTGTAGTTCTTTCATAGCAAATTGAATGTAGTTTTGCAACTATGGCCGTACTTAAATGAATTGTTATTCTATTACACTAGAAAGTGGAAAAAAGATACCTGATAGGGTGCACACACTGTCACTATATTCTGAAAATAGTTTACCTGGAAAAGGTCTATCCCTAGTGCAGTTATGAAACTGACTTACTATTTTGAAAAGTTCTTGATTGCCATGCTGAGCATATAAGCTATTGAATTCAATTTTAGATATATTAGTGTCATTATAGGTAGATGTTAGAAAACTAAATGCACTGATTTTGGAGGGCTCCTTAATGTAGATAAATTTCAGCAGAAGCTTAGGCTGAGCTCCAAAAATGTGACACATTGACCAATGTCAGTGTGCTCCAAATAACCACAATAATTTTCAAGACACTTTATGTGAAGTGGTAAAAACTAATTTTTAAGGCACGTTCCATTGAAATTTCCTGTCTGAATTTTCTCACGTAAAATTTAATTTTACTTTTTTGAAACTTTTTTATTAAAAAGTATGTTCCTTATATCTATTTCATTTCTGTTGTTTATTTCTTATTGTATGTTAGATGTGGAGCCCAGAATACAGCAAAAAAAACGGAATACGAGGGGCTGTAAATTAGGAATCCTTTAGGCCCCAACACAGCATTCTCCTATTGAGAGACATATTGGTACATATGTAATTGTGCAGAATATATAATTACATTACTGTAATATAGTGATACTATATCATTGATATTAGTTATGAAACATTCAATATATGCACATTGATAAACATAAAATAAAACTGTATCCGAAAACATATTATTTGTACTTACTGTTCAAACAGGATGCCACTGGTTGTACTTTAAAAAGGAATTTATTTGTGATGGCCTTCTATAAGATCCAATTTACAACACAGAAACAGTGTTTTTTATTGATTTGGAAACAACTACTACAACTGGTAGCCTATCACTAACCTCACTAGATTTTTTGTTTGGTTGGACACAATAGTGATTTAAGGAGTTCCTACCTTACAGTTCATTTTCATGTGATACCAACACATTAAATTGATACCAATTATAGGTTTGAACTCGTAGTGACTGCTGCTGAGTAAAAGCTAGATGGCGGTTGATGTTGGGCATTTTGTCCAGCATACACCTACCAGAGACATTAAAATGATCTCTAGCCACATCAGTGCAACAGTTCCCCAGTATTGTGATGCTAATTAACTGCAGATGTTGTCCACTCTTGATCATCTTAGTCTGAAATTCCCAGCTAATGGCAGTGCACGCTGCTGAGTTTAGGCAAGGTATTCAACATCATTCCCACTGTTCTACGTGACCTTGGATTACCTAATCTAGTTAGTTTTTCGGGTCAAACATTTTAGTAGAATGAAAGCTTTGTGATGGCTTCATAATGCAAATGAAAAAGCTGTTGATTTCTGAAGCCAAGAGCTAACAAGTGCTACTAGTGACTGAGTCAGGTTTGTTGTAATCTTTACTTTGAAGATACACTGGAGTTCTCACAGGTTAATGAACCACTTGTGGTAGAGCTTTCCTTCACACTTTAACACTGTTTTATTCTTGATAGAACCATTAACTTCTACACTAACCTTTCTACTTGTTACTATTACACACATTCTGCCCACTAAAGCTTTCTATTGATTTTTGCCAGAGAGCTTTTATAAAATGTAGGTTTAAATACATGAGTTTTGTGATTTTGTTAGCATTGGGTAGTATACAGACAGACAATGATTAATTTGTATCTCTTAATTTATTTTATATATATTTTATAGTCACTTTGGCAATATAGTTGTCCTTACATTTTGTTTCTTGACTCATTTGTTCTAATAAGGTATCTTTGTAATCATCACAGTTTCCAATTAAGAAAGTAAAGTTTAAGTAAAATTTACATGGCATGAAGGACAGTATTATCAAAATGTATTGATATACTGGAAATTCTTCCAGTCATTCCAAACTTATGATCTGACTCGTGAAGAATGGTGCCATTAGGTGTGAGGACCAACAGTTATTCTCACCTGGAATGTAGGTATGCATTAGAAAATCCTTTTTTCTTCTTCTAATATTTTAATTTCCTACATCTTTAATTGTGTTTATGAGGTTTTCACATCAATATTCTAAATACATAAATCTTTCCTGTAGTAACACAGTTTGTGGTGAATGAACAAAAATCAAAAACTTTACTACAAATCTTAGTGTCTTGAATTTTCTCCTTGGTTGATTAGGACTAAACACACATATCTAGTCCTGAGACCTGAGCAAGTTACTACAGTGAAGATGCTTGGAAATGAATTTCCATTTTAAAAATTACCAATAAAAGATTTTTTTTTTTTGCATTATGGATCAAATTTCTGTTAGCGTATTCAAGTCTGACTCTATTGATTTGATTGCTCTATACATTTCAGAAATCATTGTAGCTTTGAACAAGAGTTATTTTCAATAAGACATTATTCATGTCTGCTCATGAATTAGGCTTTGAAATATTTGTACTAATATTTTCTATTATGTTGGTCAACAGGGTGGCATTCTGTAAGTTTCATTTTGATATTGAGATTCAAATATTCACAACAAAAACATGAATGTCTCATGATTGCAACTGTGCAAATAGCAAGAGATTACACCAACTTTGAAGATGGATTCTATTCTTATCCTTTTCATTATTCATTTCCCTGAATTATAATGGTAAATCTGGGGAGCTTGCTTGAGTTGATGATGAGTGTTAATGGATATTCACACCTGAGCAGTATATTTGCAGGGAAAAAAGGGAGGGGGGGGGAACACTATGAGGACTACTATAAATAGTTCCAATGCAATTGCATAAATCCAAAATAGCCCTGTGCGCAAAACCCTGAAGTCTCAGGACAGGTACTTGCCACTAACAATAATTTATTAATTTGAAATGGGCAAATAGGTAATTTTATGCCAATTCACTTTAGGCTGCTCAGTGCAGACACAGCTGCATACAGTCAAGAAACAACAACTATGTAAGAATCTCACTGAACTTTTCAGAAGTTTGATTGTATGCATTATTCTGTGGGATCAATGTAGCAAGAAAAAATTAAATGTAAACATTTGCTGTAAGCAGAAAAAAAAAGTCTAGTGTTCAGCAATTTAGGTCATGATCCCACAGTCAGAAGAAAATAAGAACATTTGAAAAAATCTGTTGTTTCTGAGCATTGCTACAATATAAGAACTACTGGATAATTGAGAACAAAAAAAATTAGATTAATGTATCCCAATTAAATTATCTGAGCCTTATCTTTAAAAAAAATATATTATCTCCATATTTTCTCCATTTAGTCATTCTGTAGTGATAATTTCATCAAATCAGGGATTAAAATATAGGAAGAAAATGAGCCATCAAATTAGCTTGAAAACTAAATTCAGAAATATTATTTTCAATGTGTAATGAAACAGAGGCAGGAATTTGTCAATAGACATATGTTAGGTAATTTTGAGTAGCAAATATTCTTAAAGTCTATGCCATTTACAAGCAAGCTACACTATTCACTTAATCTGCTAATAACTAGTTCTACCTTCTCTAAATTAATTTTGATTAGCACAAAAAGAAGATCAAGTTTACTTAAAGGTTTATAAACCATGGTGTAACTTTTCAGCAAATTAGGGCAGCATCTGAAACAAAGCACAAAACCACAAGAACTTAATACAGTCTAATACTTCATGGTGACCATTTCATTCAGCTGTATAAATAAAACCATCATAGTGAAGACAGTGACTGATGATTCAGTGAAGCATGTTTCCGAGAACTAAGACAACTGTATACTGCTAAAATGGAAACCAATTTAGCATGAACTAGTAAGTTAGGAAGTGACGGTTTGCTTAAAAATAACCAAGTCTTCTCTTCCTTGTAAACACTGACGCAATATTAAATGCTGTGTCACAAGTAAAAGTCTGAGATCACAAATTTCAGCTACAGTTCAGTAACAGAAAAGTCCGAAATATAAATCTAGGCTAAGATATTTCTGCTGTGCTGAAAGCTTCTGTTTTCTATGAAAAATAACTGTTTAAGTTAGGAAACTAATAATATGTATATATACAGACACAATCACACATTTGTATTTTAATATGATGTCACTCAGTATTCATTATGCAGGACATCTTTCAAGCATCTCTTTTAACCCATTTTTCTTTGTGTATCTGATTGCACATCCCAAGCTCTTTACCATGTAAGATGTAGTCCCTTGAACATGGATAGAAGAATATTAAACTCAAAAATAGGGGTATGATGAATCAGAACTGTAACTGTTCTAGAGACTATATGGAACTAATTAGATTATATCCTTTTCAGCTATGTTTTATTTTCTCAGTTTTTCCCCCAAATAAATAGGATTTTTTTTTTATTCTAGAAAACTTTGTCAATTATTTTCACATCAGTTTTTATTTTAAAAGCTTTTAAAAAACCTTTTAAAAAGCAGAATCATTACAATAGTCAGAGGTGATAGCATCAGGATCTCCCTACTACCCCTTTCCTCTAAATAAATTTGATGTAGATTGTGAAGTCATATGAAAGATATAGTTTTTGTTTTGTTTTCTGAAACACCGATTTTAAATGCATGGAGAAAATTGTGAATACAAATGCATGTTGCAAATTTTTCAGGTAAGGATTTAGAATGGTAACATGGGTAAGAGGGTTTCCTTTAAGCCTATTTTGGATTACAGTGAAGAGTTTTTAATATAGTTCATTTTTCTTAAGCCCTGCAAATCTAAACACAACCATGAGGTTCTAATATATATCGAGATCTAAAACCAAAAAACTTAAAACCACTAATATATTTAAAACAGAGGATGAAAGCATTGAAACATCTTGAGAGAACTGAGAGTCAACATGGATATGTGAATGATTTATGTTCTGTTATTCTAAACAAAGCACTATAACAAAAATATTATTTTAAAAATAATAATTAAAAAACCTTATCTATCTACAATTTAGATACGGACTAATCTAGAATTTCAGTATTATATAAGATACTAAATATCTCTTCATTTTCACATTTCAAATTTAGATTCCTAAGTCACACACACAAAAAAAAAAAGATGTTGTACTAATAAGACAGTGCTGAACATAGCTTCTAATGCCTTTAGTAATACGGAAGGCTCGACATGAACACACAGTCCCAAATGTTTTCATCAGAAAAAGTTAATCTGCCAGTACCATTCAAGCCTCCATACTGGAACATACATTTCTACGTAGGCTTTATTACCACTACTCCTTTAACCAGCTCTTTGCCAAAAGATTGAATTTCCATGTAAAAAACCTGAACCACACACCTCCAAAACACGTATCAATATTTCAGTAGCATTAACTTTCACTAAACCAAGTGGTAAAATAAATTCAGTATGTTCAGATTAGAGAGATTCTATTCTGTAGTGGTTTGAATAAAATGATCGTGAAGGCCCCAGCTCAATCTCCAAAAGACAAGAGCTGATATCATAGAAATCACCACGCTCAGGAACTGGCACCATTACTGACAGACTTGGTAGTAAGGTCAGTAATTCCACTGACCTAAGGACTAAACAATGCTTCCTTTACCTCTGACCCTCTCTCCCCCAATGGAAATGGTCCCTTTAGATTAGAGCTGAGATTCAATTAGTATGGCAATGGATCTTTGCAAAAGAAAGCCATTTCTTACAAAAATATGCTTAAAAAGAAGCAAAAGCTGGTTTAAGAGATGAATCTGCATTTAAAATAGTCAGATCTATTTTTCCAGCAGGTGAAGTGTGTCCTTTATTCATCCTATTCAGTATTCAAAGAAACAAACATGCATACATGTACATTTTTAAATACAAACTAATTTAAACCTAGTAAAGAATGTTCTATACCTAAAAATACAATTGTATATCTGATTTCCATTTAAATACAAATAAAGCATCAAAGATTACAATACATGCTGGGCAAAGAGGATATTGATTGGATGTTAGTACATGTAAGACAAATTCAGTTCTCAGCCATACCACCTTAATTCTGAAGAAACCCCACAGATGTCAATGAAATGGTATTGGATTTGTAATGGAGTGAGAACATAATATTGCCCAGCGTATCTTTTTTTTTTTTAATATATTTTTTTATTTTAAGCAAAACATACAGAAGAAGTCTTCCTTTGCTCCCGTTATCAATCAATGACCATTGCCCTCTTAATGTATTACAATAAAATATCTCAACGGTGCATTGAGCTGGTTGACTGTAATATATCAGCAGATCAATGGTTTGCAAAAAGAAAATGGTCATATGCAAGACAACTTTCTCCAATTAGATAATTTTCAAAGATTTCACACATTGAATTAGTAATGGCTTTGAAGAAGCAAGTCAAAAGTGTTAACCAACTAACTGGAGATCTCACAGGGTTTTCAATGTGTTACCCTCCTTGTTCCCCCATTATTAAAAAAAAAAAAAAAAAAAGATATATTATACATTAATAATTTAAAGGATGCTCGTCTACAGATCTGGACACTGCGGCTTGGGCAGTATGATGTTCATAAAACCCTATACACTGGTAAGTCAAGGGAGAAAATTAAGAGTATCACAGAGAAATGGAGACCTTCTGGGAGCCAGGTCACTTCAACATGAGGTCATCCTGAACACGCTTCCCTTTGTTTAAGAACTATTTCAGGTCTTTAATCACACTTATACATGGAATTGATGACATCCATGGAGTGGACATGAATATATTTCTTTGTATATAAGCAGACATTTGGGCATGCAATGCAAAAAGCTGTGCTCCTAGATGTGTGATTTCTTCCTCCCAAACAACTTAGTACCCTTCTTGTGAGTCATGTTGTTTACATTAAAAAAATAAATAATAATAAAAAACCCTGTTCAACTTTAAAAGCCAGAGCTAAAAGCTTTGCTTTGCATGCAGTTCCTCTGCTGCAAAGAATTTTTTATTCATATAATCCTCTTTTTCATTGACATCATGTATTTCTGTAATGGTGCATAAATAAACATTGACAAATCTAAATCAATAAACATCTTCATTGGTTGGGGTGGCATCAGCACTTAGAACTGTTGCCTGTTGAGAAGCTCTGGAGTCACAAAGATCAGATTATATAATTTCATGTTATTGACATTTCTGATTTTTTCTGGTCTGGGAATACAATAAGAAAAACCTTTCTTTTTTTTTTTTTTTTTCCTTCATTAAGAAAGGAGGAGAATAAATCAGAAAAAAAAAAAGGCAACAACACTCAAGCAACACTCACGCAACATAAAGAAACTGTAATATCAGTTCAGTGAAGCCTTCACAAGTAATACATATTTTTAGAAAAAGAACCCCATAACAGAAGCACAAGGTTATGACTTCTCAGCAGATCCAGATTAGTGTCAATGAACTAACAAGAATACATGGAGAGGTGGGCTTTGCTGTGACTCACCAGATGGAGCTATTCCAGACAGCTCTATTTACCTGGCAGTAAATGTAGGGTGCCTGAAGAAATGCTTCTCATATATAGAGCCTTTTTTATGCATATTGAATCTCTTACCAATAAAGTTTGTTCTCCATATTCAGACCTGCCCCTGAAGCACAAAAGCAAACAATAATTGGCAGTGTCAAAGAATTACAGACTTCGTTTAATTACTAAAAGCTCAACAGAAATATTTTGAGTTTTTTTTTTTTCTTTTAGTGGTTATACATGCAACACAAACAACAAAAAGCAATGTATGTGTACAGAAATATAATTCTTTTTAATGTATATCTCTTTCTGCTCAAAACTGGAAATCGAAAACATGCAACAGAAGTATAGCTAACAACAATAAAAATCAGTTAATCCCAAGAAACACTAAATGCCTGTGATGGTAAAGTTAAGTACATCTACTATAAATTCAGAAAATTTTGATATTAAAATAATCCCTGCAGTTTAAAATCAGTCTCTGTTAGCTTTAGAATAAACTCTGATTATCGCTAACAGTAACAGCAGAATTTAATAATTGAATATTAATAATTTGCATTTCTTCAACACTAAACAATATCAAAGGACTTTTCAAATAATTAATTCATCCTTACATCATACTTGTAAGTAGAAAGGGAATAATGTTTTACCATTTCACCTGGAAGAAAGAGAGATAAAGTTTACAAAGAAAGTTAATGCTAGGGCTGGAACTAGTTCTTAGTTCTCAAATTCTACATCCTGAAACACAACCTATGAACTATTCTGAATTGGTTCAATATAAAATATGGTTACAGTCTTAGAATGACATGTGTTGGATCTCGTATGATACAGAATAAGAACATGAAAGTAATTTATAATACACTGCTTGCCATAAAATACAGAATATCCTGCAAGAGTTTTAAGAAAAACTTTATGTTATTATCATGCAGTGTTTGACAAAAACTACAAAATTCTCCAATGATTACTGATCCTTTCAAATCCTGGGTCACATCAAACTCAAAGAGATGTAATTATGTCCTCAAATTTCTGTACAGTCTTAAGTAACTTGTTGACTATCAGTGGACTATTGGGTAACTTAAAGCAAGAAAGTTTAGCAGACTTAGTAACATAAGTTAACACAACATAAGGTCCTGAGCAAGTAATTCATTCACATGGACAACAAATTTAATGTTAACTAGGACAATTTCTGACTTCTAAAAGCTCAAATCTGTGAATTCAATATTCTTCTTATGTTTAAATAAGGGTCTGGAATACACTATGTTTTAATCATCTAAAAAAGGCAAAATGTCCACAAAAGAACACAGTGGAATCTTACAAAGTAATATGTTGGTTATTCAATGTAAGGAGCATAGATAGCTTTCTATTAGTTGAAGAACAAAAGGGATAACACAAATTATCTAGACCAGAAGCTGTGCAAAGTACACAGTGTACAATGCAGGGGATGGAGTGAGTGGGGAACAATCCCTTCACTCATCTCACTGTGCACTTAAACACAGACCCACAACATGTCAGCATAAGGGGAAACATTACTGTACCACAAGGACACTCAGCAACATCACAGAGGTGCAATAGCATTTGCTGTAATGTGATGCTGTGCCAAAAACATTCGTACCTTTTACTGTGATATTTCTGCTCAATGTAGTGACTTGTTCATGTCAGAGTGTGCCTCACTGGGCAATTTATAAGAACTGGCAGCTCCAAACAAGTGTTACTTCAAATCATAGTTACCTCTATCTGCAGATTCAAAACCAAACAAGAACACACAAGAGCAGCATTACAGGATGGCTGGGCCAAATTCTACTTTATTTAACCAATATGCTTTACCATTTTTGACAGTTACTCCAGCATGACTGAGACTAGAAATCAGGTTATCATTGCAGAAAAATGGCTTTTAGGAAGCTTTATAAACAGTCAGCATTGATGAGAGATTTCCAGAAGTATGAACTGACCAAGGGAACTGGAGGAAAACAGCCTATGGCCTCCAAGTGCTGTGGCTTCTGTCCTGCGCAGGGTGGTGCTCAGCCACACATACTCCTTTGATGTGTTGACTCTACCTACCCTAGTTGTACTTTCCATTTTGTGGAAACTCCTAGTAAAGCCTTACCTCTGTAAGAAGGCTTGGTGATACTTTGCACAGAACATATGAAGAAAAATATGTGGAGAAATTAATGCTACTGCTCACAAGCTCACTGACTGTTTATTTGCATGCATTATTTGTCCAACACTTGTGTACTGCAAACAATTCATTTAAATAAATTATGACATGTTTGAAAAGATAGTAAAAGGCTACTTTTATTAAGAAGTTGTTTGTCAATTAGGGTTAACTGAATTTGTTCATGTTCAATAAAAATTAAATGAGCCTGCTCTGTTGCTCTATGTGAGACTACTTATGTTATGTAGTAGTCTCACATGGGATGTTTCACCCAGTTCTCATGCTGCTGTACTCAAACTCTATATACATCTCCGAGTAGCTCCTTAACGATGGCACTGGTTTAAGTGCAGACTGTAAGTGGGGGAAAAAAAAATCACTCACTTTTATTTGCAAATGAAAAACAAAACAAAATGGTAGGGGGAAGCAAGGGAGGAAGCAAGGGAGGAAGCGGGAAAGACTCCCACTGCTGTAGAACCATCTCAATGCTAGTCAGAGGGCAAGGAAAGGGGGAGCCTGGATACATAAGTTCTGCTCCCAGAGTGACTGGACTGTTCCTCTAAGATAGTAAGGTAATCTTCAAAGGAGCATCTAGTCATGTTGTCCTCCTGTAAAGAACTTGACATTCCCTTACTTCAGCAAATAACAGGAATCTATATCTTTCAAATAGATAACGAGATAAGGCATACTTTTTTAATCCCTACTGTAGGGAGGCTTTAATCAATAAAACCTCCAGTTTTGATCTACTGCCAGCCAGCCTGTACAAGCAGAATATGTAGTGTGCACAAAACAAGTCATGATTAGACAAGTCTGTTTGATGGTCAGTCTTATTGTTTAGCCTACCATAACTTGAAGACTCTGTTTTAATTCTACTTTTAATATTCTGTAACAGCCTGTATTCAAGGCTCAAAAATAACTTTCCAAATATTTCTGACCAAAGAGAGTAAGTCATTTTCTTTTATATTTTTTTTCTGTTCAATTAAATATTAATTTAGATTTTCCTAGCAGCTAGTTTACATGGATAGTCATGGGAAGTACATGTATGCTAGTACCAGTCAGGTACTGTTAATTCTCTTTTCAGTGAACAACACACAGAAAGCTTTTCAGCCCCGTTCTCTTGTTCTTTAGCAAGAAGGATATGCTCACCATACCTCAGAAGCAGAGTCAGCAGAGCATTTTAAGGGTAAAAAAAAATAATAGATTTCACATTCCAAATTTATCCTGCTCTTAACAGCAGGACTTTTCATGCTTATTCCCTTTACTGTTATGTAAGGGCAAATAAATAAATTGCTGAGTACTAATAAAACTGTAATTTAGAGCAACATATCAAATACAGTACCAGTGAATTAAAAGATCAAGCCCTCTTTCAAAAGCTCCTCAAGAACTATATACAGTATTTAAAAGTACTGATTCCATTGACCTATCGATTTAAAAATAGAGCTCAGGCTCCTGAATCACTCTGGAACTTCTGAAGTACCAAATCTGTGGATTTTTCAACTTTCTAGATATGAGGTCTCTTAGCCAGAGGTCTAGTTTGAATGTATGGCTGCAGAAGGCCTATGGTGAGGCAAAATGATTATCAGCACAGATGACCTTCATCTTTAGGTAATGCAGTTGTGTACTTCCTCCCTTACTGCAATGAATACATTGATCCAGAAGGCTTAGTGTGGGAAAAATAATTCCTGATGTTAGATTATTATGTTATAGGTATAGCAATATATAATAGTTAAAATATAAAGTAAAATTAAAATTAAAATATAAAGTATAAGTACATGTATTTTGTTATTTTTTATTTTATTATTTTATATTATATATACTATGTATTACACATATTACATGAAATTATTTTATATGTATATTTTATATAAAATATAATATATAAAATATTAAAATATAACATTATAAATACACATTATATAATATATATTATTTATTAAGTTTTTATTTTTAAATTTATTATATATTATTGTTAATAATATATTTTATATGACTAATTAATGGAAGAGCAGATTGTGATAAGTGAATTTACTACATCAAAGTCTCCAGATTGGACTTTAGGTCTCTAGCCCAAACCTGTGTTTCTGTAATGGCAGAATCTTGAGTGAGGTTTTAAGGTCATCAAATTAGCTCATGATTTTTCAAATCTGTGAAACATACAATTAACTATTTAGCCAAATACTGGCCTCCTGTCCCACAGTAATGGGAACACTGAAAGACGTTGGGAAAGTTGAAAGATGACACTTCTATGTATGAATCCAAGTATATGCATGCACATCAGCGAAGTGATCTCAGAGCTTGCACATTTTAACTGTGTATAATGTTTTTAAGTCAATTTTCTTCAAGTTTGTCTTCATACGTAGATCTCAGCATGCCTTACAAAACAAAGAAAACTTGAAGAAAATATTCTTAATAGCTACGGTTGCATATTTAAATTCAGCATGCAGCTCCAGGAAGGCATACTCAGAATAGGCAGCCAATATAACCAAAAATTCCCAAGAATCCTCAAGAATTTTTGTGGGTGTGTTAACATTAAACAAAACCAGAGACTGTTTTTCTAGTTTAAATTATACTGGATGCTAGTAGGCTGTATATATATAAAAATATATATGTTGTAAATATTACTTGAGACTAACGAAGTTTAACTTTTGAAAAAAAAAAAAAAGAAAAAAAAAAAAAAAAACGTAGCAAAGATTTCTCATTTGATTCATTTTGTGTAAGGTTTTTTCTTTCTGCAATAACAGAAGCAGTTAGTTGCATAAGTATTAACTGAACCGTCTCCTTGTGACATTGTGAAGTAAATCCAGAGCTTTTTATTCTGGATCTTTGCTAATCCAGCTAAAAACAATACTTCCAATACCTGTTAGTAGAATTAAGGTTCATATTATTTTTCTTTTTCACGTTTCTAGCCACTAAAGAAGAGAGTAATTACTAATCGTTGATTAAGAATGATTTTATGAAAGAGGACAATACTCCTGCTTTACAGGTAACGCAACATAGAAGATGGCAGTGGGACATACCTGACTAGCTGCTTTGTTCCTAAACAAAGGTTTGTGTGTATTTATCTATGAAAAGGCAGCCATTTCCACTATTGATCATAGTAACCTATACCGCATAGCAACGTTGTAGACCAGGTTAGGACAGGAAGTGAAGAATAGCTTTTCCAATTAATGCCAGACAGGGAATTTCATTAGATAGAATGCAATTACTTGAGCTGGAATTTGTCCAGGAGCTGGAGGTCAGCCAGGACACTAGTTTAACATTAAATTGCTAAATAAGTAAATAAATAAAGAAAATAGAATCCAAACTAAAGGACAGTTTCTTACTTCATAGTCACAGTTATCAAATCAATGTAGAGCATCTGTGATATCCAAATTGTGTTTCTCTGGGACCTAAAGATAGAAAAAAAAAAGAAAAAAAAATCAAAAAGTTCTCTGGGGTGCATTTACTCATGATAAACTCCTAGTTAAACATATGACACTCATGATTTTTATTACAAATGTGGAAAATTTATCTAGCTTTGACATAGTTTCAGCTGACTTTGTAAATGGATAAATGAACCTCAGAATAAAAATAAGGAGCTGGGAATTTACACATTCAAAAAAAAAAAATAATCTCACAAACTAGTGCAAATGGACACTCATGGTTGTTAAACACCTCTACCACAGAGAAATATATATGAGAACTCTAACATGTGCACGAATTCAAATGATCTACTTGTACATCATCCACAAATAATATTACCATCACTAGTACTAAAAGTCATTATCATCACTTCTAGATTTCCCATGGATTTTCCTAGTCCTCTTTAGAACTCCCATTAAAATCCTAGTGAATATCTGCACTCCAAAGTACACTAAAAAAATAAATCTAGTTAATTTGAGAGCAGCAGAGCTAATGAAGACTGTTTCCCAAATCCCCACTCAATATATCCAAGTCCTTCTCTATGCTATTTGCAACCTCGCTCCACTCTTGTTCAAAATGAGGACACAGTGCAGACACCTTCCTCCTGCTTTTCCTAATTACTTAATAGAGAAGAGCCATCACAAGAGCTATATTTATGCTGCTTGGCCAGCCAGCACATGCCTGCTCCCAGAAACTAAATAACTTGAGCTCACAACACAGTCTTCCTTGCAGCAGGAACCCTAATTTATATCACCTTCTCTTGCCAGTAACCAATTTCCACAAAATTGGTAGAACTCCCAGAGTAAACTTTGGTTGAAATTAATTAAAAGATTCCAAAGTTATTTGAAGCAGGCTGCCAGACAAACAGCTTGATAGCATAACCCATGTTTCCTTAAGAAGACAAGCTAAAAAAGGAAACTAGTAGCAATTATTATTTCCAGATACCATGAGGCCCAAGTTCTTGATTAAGGCCTATAAACACTACCATGATAGATATAATAAACAGAAAATTTGCCTAACAGAAGGAAGAACAGTAGATGAAATGATAAGACAGCTTGCATTAATTAACAACAGAGCTCACTATTCACAAAGGAAGTTGCCTTAAGTATACAGACCTGGAGACAAATTATTGCTGGAGCTGAGCTTCCATTTGCTGCAGATGCAAAGACAAAGCAGACATTTTCAGAAATACCAAAAAGTCAGCAATCCCTATTTAGGTACCAGCAGAAAAATACTCAGAATTTTTTGCTTTATTTTGTTTTTAAAAAGAGGAGTCTCCTGCTGTTTATTGTGGCTGTGAGCAAGGTTGTCCCAGCAGGAGCACTGGTCCTTTTAGTTTGCTGGGGGGGGGGATTGGGGAGGAGCAATGCCCTCAGATTGCCTTTTCCAAGCCTGATTATTTGAAAGACTAATAATAACTGTTGTAATAAACCCAAAAGTTCTGAATAATTAATTTAGAGTAGACAAAAAAATAAATGGGGGGACATCACACCAGTACTGGAAAGACAGCTTTTATGATTCTTTGCCTCTCTGTTAGTAGAGGTTTAAACATTGTTAAAAATTAGGAAGATTTGATGGGCAATGTAGAAGTGACCTACATTCTGAAGAAGAAAGCCCTTATAGAAGACCAGTCACAGGCAGAGAAGAGCACTTAAAAAATGATGACTACATGACAACAATAACTACATCAGTAAAGTGCACTGAAGCAACATTTTTGCTTGGCAGCTCTCAGAAACCCCTTGAGAATATCACATCATCATTCTGAAAGGAAACCCAAACTGTATTTTCAAGCTTCAGATAAAACAGGATTTTCCTCAATTACCAAGATGTTGTCTTTGTGGAAATAAAAACTCAAACCTCCAGAAAATACCCTTGAAAAGCAACCATTAGAAATAATTATAGTTGCTTTTGCAATTGTCCAGGTGTTTTGCAGTGCATTCTGTAAGTTGATATCACCAGATCCATCTAGGTCTTCATTTTACACACTCAAAATTACACAGGTCAGCAATGCTCTCAGGAAAAAAATTGTAAAACGTTCCCATTGAATGCTGCCTAATATACATTTGTCTGCTAAGTGGTTACGCTTCAACTCCTTATTTATGGTTCTACACTTATTTTTATTTTAAATATGAAAACAAATTAATAGATTTTCCAGTCTGTCACACCACTTTGCTATAGAAACAGTCAACCTATTATACAGAGTTAATCATCAACTTCAAAATGAATTCTGAAGGTATAGAGGGACTTTATAGTATTTGCTGCACAACTTTGAAATCTCATTGTACCAGAGATATGGGTATGCATAATCTCCTAGTAAATAGACCTAGAACACCCCAAAACCATGTGACAAAACAGTAAATGATTAATTTTACAGGCTCAAGATGTACCATGTATATCCACATGCAGTTCTTGTACAAAACAGGCCTTTACTTCATTGATCTTGGTTTCAGGCAAACAGCGAATGTGCATCATAACATAAAATGCAGGCAGGAACAAAGTTAAATAGTGGTCCTGGCACGGATCACGGATAGGCCCTTTACTAGGGATCCTTCATAAAGTGAATTATTTCTTTGGTTCTATAAGTGTTTTCCAAAACCACTGGGCATTCTGCCATTAATTAGATATACATCCAACTATAGAGAATGCAGGCAGACATTTCCCTCTTTCTCTCCAAAAAGGTCCAAAATTTTTCAGTAAATCACTACAAATCTAGCCCTTCTACCCCTTGCTACCTTTACTTTACTTTGCCTCTCAAAGGAGTGAATTTCAAAGCTCTGGAATCTGCACAAGAAATGTACAGACTCTATCAGAGCCCTCTCCTGCTAGACTGACCAAAGTACTCTTTGTTGGAATATAACAAAGCTATAACCTTAAAAACCGATCACCATATTCCTCCCGCCCCAGTCAAAATGGATTTTGAACACCTAGTTTTTTTAAGGCTAGCTTTTTACATAGAAGTACAGTGGTAACTGATGCAGGTTATAAAGCAGAAGCAGCATGCTGGCCCAGTGTGGGCAAGTCCTGGAGAAGCAGAGATCTCAGTGAGAATGAATAAGGTTACTTCTAGCAAGTCACTTGGGTGGTGCCCAAGCTACCTGCAGAGGCATCAGAAGGTCCCCTCCAGCCACACAGCACCCTCCAACCAAGCAGCAGACCCCTCTCCGTGGCAGGGAAATGAGCTCCTAAAAACCCTGTCTGGACATGCTCCAAACACCAGGGGACAAACTTGTTTACAGCTAGCCAAGGCCTCTCTACCTGTAATGAGGCCTGAACTGTGAGCTTATTCCTGACTTCAAAAAACACACTAGGTCTGGGGTGCCTCTAGACAATGTGTCACAGTGCTGGGATCAGGAAGCAAGAGGAGTTCATGCCTCCTAAACAGGCTCATCTGAATAAGGCTTACCTTGTCATAGCTACTGTTTAATTATCTAAACACTGTGACTGGCTTAACTATAGGCTGAAATTACGATCTTCTTAACCCTCATGACAATAATGACTGTTGATTACATTTATTTCTTTGTGTCTGCTCATCTGCCACATCTTCAGTGCATATAAATGGAACTACAATTACATAAATTGATCATTAGTTATTATTAGAAAGAGATCAACAACCAAAGTCACAAATACCAGTCCTGTTTTATATTCAGGTATAAAAGCTGTAGCAAAATCAAAAGTCCGGGACATCTGAAGCAAACAGAGCCTTAGAAATGACTTGGCAAAACTATCTCTATTAGTTTAATCAGAAAAGGAAGATTAAACACTACCTGTGCCAGGACAGATTGTAAAAGCCAAACGATGATCTCTCAAGCAAAAGATAGTTGTAAAGTTGAAGGCTGTAAAGATGAAGGCTTGCTAACCTCCTTAACAATAACCTTGTCCAATAATAGATTTGATTTCTTCCTCACAGCTTTTGACAATAAGGAGAGAATTAGGTTTAAAACTGGGGTTGTAGGCCATCACTTTCTAACACCACTACTGCCTTAACAAGACACGTAGGCCAGAAGTAGTATGGTGCCATCAAATGTTTTATAATGAAAATCTATTTTATCACAGGCTAAAGTAAATGGAGGGTTTCATTGTATGATTTAAAGAGAATATGGTTTAGTGGTTGAAAGAAAAGAGGGAAGGAAAAGAGTAGGCAGAGAACCCTAGGCACATAAGCAGCACAAGAGAGTGAGTGACTTGGTCTCTTTAAGAAGAGACTCAGGAGAGTTGCAAAGAAGAAACTGAGGAGGGACAAGGACACTGAATACTTGTTCTTGTCTGGACAAGAAGGAAAAGAAGTAATACAATCATCAGTTTGAGCCATGTAATGACATTCTACCAGAGGGGTTCAAAGTAGAATGCTTTTGTATATTTTTATGAATATTTTGATGCAGGAGATGAAGAGTCTCATCAGACTAAACCATAGCAGTGATAAACTATTTGTTTGCTCTCCATGGAAGCATCTGTCCGAAACTTCATAGTGGCATAGGGAGCAAATGTACAGATTGCACCAAATATTGAAATGGAATTTCATGTGGTTTTTAATGTTAGCTTAAATAATCGTTTTAACACGTAGCAACCCTTGGTTAGGACATGTTATCACTGTCTGGCACACACCACATGGAATTTAAAAAATAAAGGCTTTATAGAACATTTCCAGTTGAATTTGTGGTTTGGACCAACAGCTTGTCTAGACCAATATCTTCAGTGGATCAGATCACATGCTCGTGACATGATAAAAATAAAAATAAATAATAATAATAAGTTTACATAAAATACAGCCTCTCCAGAAAGGGCAGTGACCCCTTGTATCAGATCAGGTTTTGAAGGGTTGTAAGCCAGCAAAAGAGAGGAAGGGAACATGCATAAGTGTGAGTCAATAAGAGCCTCTTGCCACACAGAGTTGGGGTTCATTACAGAGCTGTCTCCTGCCCCACATCAAAGATGTCATCAGTCTCTGAATTAGCAGCTGTCAGTCCTGTCTGGCCTCCATGCTTCTGCTTTCCCACCCTGTAGTGATTTCAAGGGGGCATGGCTGTGTGAGAGGTAACATCCTTCAGATGAGCTAGAAACATATGGCACTGACCACATGTGGTCATTAAAAAGTCCCACGCCAATTTTTGCAAGGCTAACAATATTAGCCCCAGTTTCCTGGCCAAATTCCAATATAGGTAATTATGTTCTGGGTAATGACATACCAGCTAGTTTTATAAGGTTTAATATACATTGTGGAAAGTGGCTTGCACCTAAGGGCTCTGAGTTAAACTCATTGCACAGTCAGCTGGGATAAAATTAGAGAAGAAACAACCCAAGCATGTCAAATGTTTAAGCTTTAAAACCCTGGGAAGAATGAAACAAAAGAGGAAGAGATCCAGGAGTACTTTAGCATAATCAAGCTGGCTCATGCCGCTGAAGACACAGCTGGGATGGAGAGCTCACTGCTGTGAGGAAACGTGTAACAGTATCCACACCCCACCTTCAGCAGTGGGTGTGTGTACATGTTAAATTACCAGGTTAAGAAAGATGGAGCGGTATGATGCAAAATATTATGTGGGTTTTTCTGTTTGCCTTTTTTTCTCCCTCTAGTAAAATCTAACCAAAACGGGCTCATACAAAAACAAGAATCTTCAAATACTCTACACCTGTTGCACAGCATCTCTGTGACCCCAATTCAGAAGGCCAGAAGGATTGTTTGATTATTTGTCTCATCTTGCCCCAATTGAAGAAATTCAGCATGAGATCCATTTTTAATCCTATCCTAGCAGAGTACTTGCCAGGTAATCCTGATGAAAAGGTCTAGGCTGATGCTCAGCCCCAGAATAACCTGAGTGACAGAAGACGTCCTTCCAGAACAACATTAAAACTAAAATGGGGAATTCAGATTATGCCACTGACACCTTGGCTGGGGCAGAAAGACCCTCATTTGCAAGGACCTTCCTACTTTGTTCAACATGGGTTGACATGAAAGTTGTATTTGAATGACATGAACCCTTGCTAGGAAACACAAGCAGACATGAGACCTAAGGGGGTGAAAAGACAGATGGTAAGAAAATAGTTTGGCCATTTTGGTCCCATAAGGCCTTCTGTAGATAGTGCATGCCATTTTATGTGTTGTATGAACCCGCAAATAAGCATCCACAATATTTTACATTGTGCAAAATGAAAGAAAAAGTGGTTAAAACAAAATCTCAGATGGATCAAAAGCTGCAAAATCTGCTTCAGATTTTAACCCTATTCTTTGGTCAATGGGATATTCAAAGCAATGACACTGCAATACAAGGAGTCATCTATAACACAAAGTTAAAATTAAGCTGTAATCTTATGTTTTTCCAATTTATGAGCAGATATGGGTTTGTTTTAATGGTGGCATGCAAAATCCAAATGTCAACCCATGTATTTCATGTGTTGATGTATATATCCTATGCTCCCAGGCACACAAGTTCATATCAAGATCCTCATTGCCTTTCCTGCATTTCAGACTGCTGAAGATGGGAGACACAGATTCTTTCCCTGCTCTTCACTTACAGAGCACTGCTTCATCTCCTCAATTCCTTTCTCCATTAGAATGCGTTCAAACATAATTAGTGTAACATTAAAAATGGAGGAAATTTTGTAATTGCCAGTTGTTCTGTAGCCATGGTTACACCAGAGATTTATACTGAGAGACTCTGGCCCAAGCACGCACAAGCAGTTAGCAGGAACAGCAGTAGGATAATGTTTGTGTGCATGTGCAGGTGTGCTGACATGCATGTTAGCCAAAAAAAAAAAAAAAAAAAAAAAAAAAAGAAAGAAGGAGGGAGAAGGATGGGGAGGAGGGAGAGGGGAGAGAGGCCAAGGGGGAAAAAGGAAGGAGGGGGCAGGGATGGGGAGGAGGGGAGAGAGAATATTCGGTGACATTTAAGGTGCTAATATCTGGAAGTCAACCTTTAATTTGACAGCTTTTAGTGCTAGTTAATTTCACTCATCCAGACGAGGTGTAGGAAATTTGCAGCACCTTTAAATTATCACGTTTTTCCACACTGCCTGAGGCCTATGTGGAATACCTGAGCCATACTTTCTGCCCCCCTCCCCAGCTCCCCCTCCTTCCCCCCTTTTTTCAGGTCAGTTGAAGTAAAACTTTCATTCCCTTTCTCAGACAATTAATCTTTAGCTAATTGAAGCAGGAATGCTGCAGGATGGGTTTCACTGGGGCCTGTAAATCTCATTTAGCAAAGTGAATTCCAGGCACATGCTGCACCTAATGATGTGACAGGTGGGCCGCACCACAAGACAGCAGCCGCAGAAAAGTTGATTCTCATTAGACCCTCGGAGTCCTGCAGTCAGTTTTCTGATGGCTGAAGAACACTAATCGCATCTGTTTGCTGCTGGGTGGGGTGGGCAGGGGGACCACGAAGCGGGGGAGAGGCAATGGTGAGAGGTGGGGGAGGGGGTCTGTTGCTTTCTTTCATGAGTTAATATCCTTGACTCCTGCCCAAAAAAACAGCAGGCCTGCCTCCCACCATGCGATCAGCCTCCATTCTGCTGACTCCTACAGGGTGCACCCTTTTTCTAATTAACTGGAATGGCTATGGAAAGCAAAGGAGGCCTTGTGTTGGGTGAACCAATTATTTTGAAGGGTATTAAGTCATCAGATTTACTTTTATCTTGATTGCATTGTGGAAATCGTGCATAATTAATGGTGGGAGCTTATTAGGAAAATGATTAGGCAAATTACACAGGTGTCGGATGCATTTTTTATGATAAATTTGCTAGAACAATCCTGCAATTCCATCTGTTCAGCTCATATCAGAATGTCACTCTGGAAGAAATTAATGGTGCAGAGTCGCACAAAGTTACTGGAGGCCTTGGATGCAGATTTATGTTTAAAAAAAAAAAAAAAAAAAAGATACAGTTAAAATTACCCAGCAATTTCCTAATAAATACTTGATGTTACAGTTCAATAAATTACTTATTTAATCTTAAAAGAAAATGATAGTCAGCTGGAAACTAAAAAGTGGAGAAAGCATAAACCTCATTTTGTCAGTTTGATGTGTATGTAAATAAAAAATAATCATAAGACATAATAATTCTTTGCAGTGGGATGCTGACTAGAGACAAGCTGTCAGTATCCAAGCACTTCTGCTAGGTATTTTTTCCACAGATACTACAGCTTGTCTTACAAATCCTGTGCTGGCTCTAAGGTCACAGAGCTGGTTCCCTTTTCTGTTATTTCTACAGTGGTTGACAACAGATTCTGAAATTCGCATACTGTGGGCTAAGGAGGATATCAGATACTGTGCTCATATCCACACTTCTTTGACCTTGCATTTGTTAGCAACATCATGACATTAAAACCCATAAACATATTCTCCTTCCTAGTGAGACACTAAATTAGTGCCTGTTTGTTTGTGCATGCATGTGAAAGAATGTGTCTATGTGAATCTGTAAAATTAGTGAAAGACTAATATTCCACCCCTGGAAGTGGTGAGAAACTGCAGAGATGGATTTGTTACTAGTTAGCAAAGAAGTTCATATTCCATATAACAACCACAGCATTATAGTAGCTAATGTAGATTGATTAAAAAAAAAAAAATAAAAAAAAAAATGCACCAGAGCAAAAGTCTCAGGAAACTGGTTCATGGAGGGACTATGAAAAAAAAGAAACAGTTTAATCATGACTGTGCAGTTTAACACAGTCTGGCTACTGAAGTCTAATGAATTTTAGAAAGGCTATATTCTCGTAACATGATTGGCTGACTAATCACAGCTTTGACTTTTCTTTCAGTGCTACTTTTAGCAGAGGTTGGCTAGACAAACATTTAGCATGTCTATTGTCTTATCCATGGGCAGCTCTGAGGAAGGCAAAGACCTGATGCCAAGGGTTTGGGGTCTGCATCACCTCAGATATGTCCTTTCAGTCACCATCCAGGCCCCTAGAAATAGACCATAAAACCTGTGGGCTTTGTGTAGCAAAGCATGATTTTTAGCCCTAAGAGCAGTACAGGGCTGCTCAGGATTAGAAGCCCCCCTCCCGCAGGGATGACTTGGACAGCACAACAGGCCTCTGAAATGGTATCTCAACACTGTAAATGCAATATATATTCAGACAAATGATCTACCAACTACTTTCCCAGTTTAAGGTACTTTCCAGCACTAAGAGTAAAGGAGTCCTGGCAGTAAGGGTCTTGAGCACAGTTGGCAAAATCCACCTAAGAGGCTGAGTAAAAAAGTTTATCTGTTTATGTAAGATTTGCAAGTCTATTGGGATGGCTTTAAAGAGAGTTTGATGTGTTGAAGATGTCTTAACATCTTCAGAAATGTAATGCAGACTTACTCCATTTTGTAGCTCCCTCCCTGTGGTGCCCCAAGGAGTACCATCCTGCATAAACTCTATAGCACTGTGGCTATACTATTTTACTCCTCTCTCCTATTCCTCAGTGTCCCAAGAGCTAGCTTACTGCCACAGTGTCTTTGGAAGAAAAACTTATTGGCAATGTGGGTCAGTAAGTTTGGGGATTTCTCTTCTTTTCAGGCTCTTTAACTTGTTATCAGAATGTAAGTGAGCATCTCACTTTCTCTCTTCTGGCATTCTGAAAAAGCAGCTATTAATGATCACCCATTTAAAAATTAAATTAAATTAAATGTACAGTTAAAGAGCAGTCCATGAGAGAAGAGCATTATTTTCCCCCTAATATCTAAGTCTTGCTAAATAGTGATACCAACCTTTCTGACCTTTGCATCTGTTAAGTCCTTCCCTGCAAAGTAAGGTGGCTAATACCACTCCCTACTATCTGCACTTGTGGTGAAGGCAAAGGCACTGTATTTCAACAGCCTCTGTCTGAAAGAGGGGCCACAGCAGCAACATGATATGGATTGCTTATGTTGTTTGTCAAGCAGTGGTCAAAAAGCAGTGGTCTGAAAAAACAGTTTCTCCTCCAGACTGTTCTCTGGGCATATACTTTGAAACCTGCCTTTATATGTTTCATTGTAGTGAGTGTTTACAGAAAAATTACAGGGGCACACAGGCAAATGTGGTGAACAAGTATGCCCTTCAGTCAGTTCATTACTGCCTGTTAATTAAGACTGTTGATAAATCTTGGTTTTAGTCCATGAAGGCTACAGAACAATATAGATTAGTTCTGTTTAGCACAGCAGGTAACCAAAATGCAGTTACTGAAATATCAGAGAATATTTGAGATGAATCTGAAGTTAGGGTGCCTATGCATCCTGCATTTTAAGGGATGTCCCTTATCTGGTGCCTAAAGTGCTATGACCCATATCCAATAAGGAATTGCTAAGCATTTGATCAGATAAAAAGCATATTTTCAAGCAATCATTATTCAAAGGATCAGACACTGTGATACTAATGTATGATTTTGTACCATGAATAAAACATTTCAGATGATATCCCTCAAAAAATCTATACTGAAATTTATATAGGTGAGGATGGGAGGGTCAGGTGAATTTCACAGAAGGGGATGGAGAACCGTCTGGATTAAATAAACGGGTTAATATAAAACCTAGCAAGGCCAACAGTCATAGGTTCAGAACAGATAGCCGTAACCATAAACTTAACACACAGGTTACTTCCAAATTTCATGGTGTTCTGTCCTTATCCTTATCCTGTATAAGAAATTAGTACTATTTATTCCTAGAAGAGCTCAGCGGTGTTATTGGCAAGATAGAAAATACTGTAGAGGGAAGTAAGCAACCCTCTTAGCAACCCTCAGAAGTCCTCTCTAGTTCATGTAGTTAAGCTGACAACACACACAGAAAATAGCTGTCTGGACAACCACTCACCTATACAGCTCTCTGAAGGATACCTCAGTCAGTTCTCCTTCAGATGCCAGAATATCTCCAGGTGCTTTCACATAGATGTGTTCAGACAGACCAAAGGTCTTTGCCTCACCATCCAAATTCATCAGTCATGATGAGCTCTCATAAGCTCTAGCAGGAAAACCTTGCTAGAGACATACCTTGAAAGTGTTAGTGCACCCAGAATCTGCACATTTTGCATAGACATTCTCATAGAGGCATCATACCAAGTAGAAGACCCTGCCAAAACTGAGGCACTCTTTTGAGTGGCTCAATATCAAAAGGCAAGTATGGGCAGCCCCTGTTACTGGAAACTCAAAGCTCAGGCAGGAGGAAGAAAGAGAGACAGAGAAATTCTTAGAGACAGGCAGGAAGTTTCTGGTGGTGCCAGAAACCAGATCTGTCACTCTCACTAATCTCAGTCCAAATCTCATGCACCATCTACATTGCTGCTTTGATTTCAAGTGCTGGCGTTGTATTTCAAGTACACAGTATCTCTCTCATACTGTAACCAATATTTGTTTTTAAATTAAACAATACTTTTCTTCTTCAGAGCATCACTCAATTTTCTTTAAGCCCTAGCAAAATAACTATTTCTTAATCCTTATTATAGATATCTACCTCAATACAAACAGGCCCTTTTATAGTATTGACAGTACATTTTTAGCATATCATAAGCTTGCACCTAACACCTAGACATTTCCCAGAGCTACATTCTTTGAAATGTAGGTGATAAAATCACAGTTATTTGTTTATCTGATTTTCTGAGTACAACTCCCACATAATGCTTTCAAAGTTTAGCCTTTAAATTAGAAACAACTAACATTCAGGAGTTGGCACAGTTTTTACCCAAATCAGGTGTTCATTAGACCACAGACCAATTTACAAGTTTTTGAAATGCTTTTTACTTCCTGCCCTGCTGTTGAGTGGTGGAAAACAATACTTCACATCTGAGATAAGTGGAAGGGCCCAAACTCAAATCATATATCAAAACACCATAGAAATGCATGAAACTTTGGGCATAGATTCTTTTTCTGGGTTTTCATGTGTTGCCCTCTGATGCAGAAACAAGAACTTTTTCTGTGGATTGACATGTCTTTGAACATAGAGGCTGGGCTGATTGCAGCCTTTCACTAAAACCCCTTCATATTTCGTTTTAGAGACGTGGGTCTAGATTGATGAGGAATGCCATTGGGATGCTGCTTTACAGATGGTGAGCAGTAGAGCAGGCAGTACATCTCTCTGGTGGGGAGGAGGCAAACTCTTCATTAAAACATCAGCTTCCCCCAGAAGCTCGTATTGTCTGACATGCCTAACCTGTGTGCATATGTCAACACAGAATGCTTGCTAATGTTGCTGAGGCTGTAAATAAGGGTTCATACTATACTATGAGGGAGATTAATGAGTAGTGTGCTTCCTTCTCTGCTGGAGGCTGAAGTAGGTTCCCTATTAAGATGCAGTATCTGTCACTGTCAATAGAGACATGCTGTGTGGGTGTGAGGGGAGGCTAAAGAGGTGTTTCTGAATCTAGTAGTGCCTTACTTATAAGGGTCTAGTGCAAGAGACTGACACACTTGAGCAACATCAACATTGTGAAATGTATTTTCCATTAATGGAATAGGTCGAGTTATTTCTGTGGCCAAAGACAGGTGTATGAGGAAAAATAGGAGATATTCGCTTTTGAGGAAGGACAGTGTTTTTCTTTCAAACAGAAAAGGAGAAAGAGAAAGAAACTGGTATCCTGTAGACACCAGGTAGCTTTCAGGGAATGGAGAAGGGAGAGATCTTTTCTTCTCTTAGTTATCCCATCATACATATTGAGAATCTTATGAAAAATTTGTATGTCTACTTTCCTTACTAATGCTTCCTTATCTCCTTCCCCATTCACTTCAGATTAATGACTATTTACTTATATAACATCGATTTCTGTAGTATCAGAATGTCTTATAGAACCATCTCTTCTATGTGGAAAACTTGATACCATCCCTCCAAAGGAAGGATTATCCATTTTTATTCTCAGGGCAACAAAGCACAACAAGGCTCAGTGCCTTGCCCAAACTTACTTACATTGTTAGTGTACCAGTGAAGAGGGATCTTAATTCTGAACTCACAGGCCTTTAAGCATGTCTCTGCTGTTGGTCCTGGCATCAGAAAAGAAGGTTTTCCACATAGCCCATGCCTATGCTTCAGTGAGGAATTCTAGCAAAGGTGTTCATCTCTCTCGGACTGGTCCAAGAGAGATCTTTTTTTTTCTTTTTTTTTTTCCTCAATAAATCTTTCTTTAGTGTCTTAATAATAATCACTTTCTAGATCAGAAGCTTACATACACTTGAATAATAAACACAAGTTTAAATATATAGGCAGATGTATAACCCACTGACTACTTCTAGAACACCTAAGGAACATGTAAGTTTATATGAATCACCCTTCTTCCATTTACTTGGTCAGCCTTTTTCCATTAATCAGAAGATTGAATGAAATGCGTGTAACACAGCACAATATTGTCCCTTTTGTCCAAACACTTGCACCTCTTTTGTAGAAGCTGAAAGAACTTGAGGAACATATCCAGCCAGTACAGTCATTAATTTTTGGGGAAAAAAAAAAAAAAAAAAAAAAAAAAAGCAAACAACTAAGAAATAAGTGAAAGTTTGAAAGGAAAAAACAAACAAACAAACAAACAAAAACACATTTAAAATACTTTGGGAGTCTATCCCTAAAAAATCGCTTCTAGACTTGCATATTAAAAATTTATCTCATGTAAGTACCTGAATATGTGGCCTAAGTCAATGGGAATTGCAAAGGGTAGCACCCTTGAATAACAGATCACTTCTTTAGGTCTCTTCTCAGTTACAGACATAAGGCAAACACATTTTACTCTTCCTTTGAATTATCAACCTTACTGAGTACCAAATAGTTCTATTTTTAATTAGAGAATAAGTCTATTATTAATAATTTTTCACCATAAAAATACGATATAATTAGAAAAACTACCCTATGAGGGTTTTGGAGTCTGGGGAGACTCATTTCATAATGCTACATCATGCCACTTGCAAAAGGAAAAGAAAGAAAGAAATAGATTTCCTAATTTATTAATAATATTATAGTTGTATGTATAACATAGGTGTTAAGAAATATATTATACTACGCAATGCAGACATGCTTTCCCAGAAGTCTTCATAACTTATCTGAAATTGCTGAGAGCTTCTGACTCTTCCCCATGCATGGTGCACCTGGGCTGTGTGGAGGTGCCAGGGAAAGTGATGGTAGTTCTCTCAGCCACTGCAAGCAAGGAAGTGTACACTTTAGCTTTTGTCACAAATCAGGAGAGCGGTGGTTTATTTTACAAAGGGGAAGAACAAGGGCAAAACAGATGGTGGTCCTGGCAATAAAAATCTGTAGAAAATTATACCAGAGCGAGGCACTTGGTCTGAGTGCATGGCCCACACCAACGGCAAAGAGGTCATCTTCAAGGCCAGCGGAAGGCAGCCTCTCTGAGCCAGTGCTTTGCTCCTAGCATTGCAGGTGCAGAGACCAAAGCACTGCCTGCTCACTGCCTCTGCCTCTCCTACAGTGGCTGATGACTTCAGAATATTCTCAACACTGCAGGAGTGCTGAGGGGTTTTGTTTGTTTGTTTGTTTGTTTGTTGTGTGTGTGTTTTTTATGTGTCTGTGTGTAGTTTAGTCACATTTTTATATTTCAGTGACATACATGAAGAAGATGATCTAATTGGTAAGGTACACATGCAAGTCATATATTATGAGGCAAAAAGGCACCTCTTTAATTACCTGAAATGACTAAAATCCTCAAATAAACCTGTACCTATTGACCCATGTAAAAACCAGGGTCAGATACCATCAGCTGTATTTGTTTTGTTTCTGGAAAAAAGAGAAAAAATCTTCCAAGCATCTTCCTTACAGTCTTTCTAGATTTCTATCTGGATAAAGAACAAAGAGCTATAATAATATAACTATATTCTGAAAATGGTGGGAAAATCACATTTTATGTTTGAGTTAAAAGAAAAAAGAGCTGCGAAGAGCTCTCACAGGTCCCAGGCACAAAAACCTCAGAAGAAAACTCCCTATAAATCAGACTGAACTCAACACAGTAACAGGCCAAATTCAGTTTAAAGAGTGAAACGCAAAGATCACAGAATCTCGGAATCACAGAATCACAGAACTGTAGGGGTTGGAAGGGACCTTGAAAGATCATCGGGTCCAACCCCCCTGCCAAAGCAGGTTCCTCAGAGCAGGCTGCCCAGGTAGGCATTCAGACAGGCCTTGAATATCTCCAGAGAAGGAGACACCACAACCTCCCTGGGCAGCCTGTTCCAATGCTCCGTCACCCTCACCGTGAAAAAGTTCTTTCGCATGTCAGTGCGGAACTTCCTGTGCTCTAACTTGCAGCCATTGCCCCTTGTCCTATCCCCACAAACCACTGAGAAGAGGTTGGCTACATCCTTCTGTCCCCCACCCCTCAGATATTTATATACGCTGAGGAGATCCCCTCTCAGTCTTCTCTTCTCAGGGATGAACAGACCCAGGTATCTCAGCCTTTCTTCATAGAGAAGATGCTCCAGGCCCCATATCAGATTTGTCCTCCGCTGGACTCTTTCCAGGAGATCCCTGTCTTTCTTGTACCAGGGAGCCCAGAACTGGACACAGTACTCCAGGTGAGGCCTGACCAGGGCAGAGTAGAGGGGGAGGATCACCTCCCTTGACCTGCTGGCCATGCTCCTTTTAATGCATGCCAGGATCCCATTAGCCCTCTTGGCCACCAGGGCACAGTGCTGGCTCATTGTCAACCTGTCGTCCACCAGGACCCCCAGGTCCTTCTCCTCAGAGCTCCTCTCCAGCAGGTCGTCCCCCAGCCTGTACTGATACTTTGGGTTGTTCCTTCCCAGGTGCAGGACTCTACACTTGCTCTTGTTAAATCTCATTTCGTTTCTTCCTGCCCATCTCTCCAGCCTGTCCAGGTCTCGCTGAATGGCAGCACAGCCTTATGACATGACAGCCACTCCCCCCAGCTTTGTTTCATCGGCATACTTGCTGAGGGCAGACACAAATCCCTCATCAAGTTCGTTGATGAAGATGTTGAACAAGACCGGACCCAGCACCAACCCCTGGGGAACACCGCTAGTCACAGGCTTCCAGCCAGACTCTGCTCCTCCGATCACCACCCTCTGAGCTCAGCCAGTCAGCCAGTTCTCAACCCACCTTGCCATCCACTCCTCTATCCCACACTTTCTCAGCTTTGCTAGTAGGATGTCATGGGAGACAGTATCGAAAGTCTTGCTAAAGTCAAGGTAGATGACATCCACCGCTCTCCCCCCATCTACCCAGCTGGTGATGCCATCATAGAAGGCCACAAGGTTGGCTGAGCACGACTTCCCCTTGGTGAATCCATGCTGACTACTCCTCATAACCTTCTTCTCTTCCAGTTGCTTGGAGATGGCATCCAGAACAATCTGCTCCAATAACTTTCCAGGAAGAAAGATACATTTTTATTGGAAGGAAAGGAAGGAAAGGACACTTTTTTTTTTTTTTATATATATTAAAACCAATTCATGTCCCAAAGTTCATTTTTAGATGATTTTTAGTAGAAACAAGGGCACAATTCAAACTATGACCTGAGCTATTTATTTTTAGTTCAAAACGTGTATTTTTTACTTAAAGAACTAAAAAATTAAAAGACACTAAAAGACCCTATAATTGTCTCTCAAATACTTTTTCTCTTGAAGTTGCTATTATAAATTTTTCTCCTTAAAACAAACTACTCTTCATCATTTTAGCTTCCAAGCGTACTGAGAGAAATATATATATATATCACTTTTTAAAATTTTTATCACCAACCTTTCAGTTTTATATAGTTCAGTCCTACAATCCACATTTTATAAACTAGTCAGGCCTTTCTGGCATGGAAAGGAAGCAGCAGTCAATTTCTTAGAAGGAGGATTGACAACTGTCAAAGATTAATGGCATTAATGTTTACTGATTTGGCTGGCAGCCAAGCACCACTTTTTGACATTTCATCTTGGTAAAATATTAGTTAAAACAGGTGCAAATACATATGATTTGCTGTAACTTCTGTTTGTCTTCTGAAACCCACAAAGCAGTGAATCTCATCAACCCCTTTGACTCTTAGTAGTTGAGGGGTCTTGGTCTCTCAGCAGTCAGACACTAAAAGAATTTTTTTAACTCTCCTTTTCACAAGTAAATGATATGAAAGACTGTGGGAAGTGTGGATATGAGGACTCAGGTGGAAGCAGTCATTCACACAAGTGGATTTACACAATGCTCTCTGGAGTGCTTCCAACAGGCAATGCCAAATAACACAAAAATTATTTGAATCCCCAAAGAAGAAAACAAAAATAATGGCTGGAGTTAGGCCTTATGGAACCATATGCTGACACCAAATGACATGTAGCCATTTCCATTATTCTTTCAAGTGGCATTAGGATTTGTCACTAAGTGTATAATTGCTCTTTGTTTTGTTTTGTTTTGTTTTTTAAGCTAGGTAGAGCCAAAAAGTACACAATTCAGACAATGCATTTTTATATTTAAGAGTTTGTGAATCACTGTAGAGCCACTTCTGCTGGAAACCCTAGGCATTACACTTCCTAGGATTAAAAAAAAATAATAAAAAAATAAAAAAAATAAAAAAAATAAAAAAATAAAAATAAAAATAAAAATAAAAATAAAAATAAAAATAAAAATAAAAATAAAAATAAAAATAAAAATAAAAGTGGGGAAAAGAACATCTTGCAATAAATAACAGGAAAACAATACAGAACATTACAGGCATGACCACTTCCATGAAAAGTCATTGCAAAAGTTCCTTAAAGTCAAACTCTTAAAGCCAAGCATTTCCATCCAAAAATGAGTTTTTAAGAATTCTGCATGAAGTCAGCTGCCTGTCTGTTCACTTCGTTGATATAATTGTTGCCACAGCAAAACAGGCCATTTCAACTGGTCTTTTCCAAATGGATCCTTGATAATCAATTTTGAATGTTTAAAAGGTTGGCAGAAATCTTTTACCATGCATTCACTCTACTGTATCGATGAAGGAGCAAAGAGATTATTTTCATGCCAAGTAGTCATGAAAATAAATAAATAAATAAATAAATAAATTTATGCTATTCTTTTAAAACATTAAAAATAAAAATAAATAAATATTTATTGAGAGCGGGAAGCAGGGAGAGGAAGACATATGAAGCATCTGCCACACAACAGAAACTAAATATAATTCCCTATAGAATGAGATTTTTTTTTTTTTTTTTGCTGTAAACTACCAATACCACCAAAAAAGGTGAACTAACAACGTAGTCTGAGCAAACTCAAATAACATTCTTTTTCTGCAACCTTTCCATTATGTAGCTGATTATTCTTCAGTGCGCACGCACGCACACACACAAGCGCACACACACTGCAACAATTTATTTTAATGTAATGCTGCCCCCTTGTGCTTTTGTGTACAATGAAGTTTTTGTCAATAACCAAGGTTTGTAGCAACTAAAGAAATGCAAGAAATCAGCCATTCCCTCAGCTTTCTAGGCTCTGAGCTTTCTTACAGATTTTTTCACTTGAGCAGTAATATGATCTTATGATCTTATGCAACAATCAGCAGACTTAGAGCCTAAGGAAATACACGTATAAAGCATATATTAACATAAAAATTAAAGATAGAGTAGAAAGAAAGCATGTTGTGTGGGGGTGAAAGACTTAAAATGAAGGCAAAGATCAGATAAAATAAAGTTAAAATAATCTACTGAAAATAAGTGGAAAATAAATGTTTCAGTTTTATATGTTAAGTTGTAGTATGCCAACATGAATAAACAGAATTTGCAGAGGAAAGCAAAGAAAAAAAGGCAGGGTAAGATAAGAATGAGAACTCAATAGCTCAGGAAATCTGAGCCCTTCATACAGGAATCTAGTGCCAATCAGTCTTGGGTTACCAACTTTCAGAATCCTTGATGGACTGGTGCCCCATGTGAAAGGCATTATGAACTTTTGAGATGATCATACTAACAAGGTACCTCTGCAAAAATTTGGCTCAGAGTCAATTATCTACCAACTGTCTTTGTAGATTTAGCAACCAGGGACTGTCTGATAAATTTGTCTTCCTTAGAGATTGTCCCCCACGAAATTGTTAATTGGTTGAGCTACAGAGAAGTTTGCTTGATATCATTCCATATGGCATAGTCTGTGGCTGAAGACAACTCACACTAGCATCTTTCAAGAATGCTAAGATTTCAGAAAATTCATTAGACAAAGTAAGACACTTAGGCATGATACAAGGCCATGGATGTATACTATCAATAATTACATCTATCTCATGGCTTTGACCTTTAAACTACCCCTGCATACTGAAGCAACGATTCTGTTAGATAACTATTTCCTGTAATTCCATGTGAACAATAATTAATTTACTTCTTATATGCATATTAGGCAGAAGATTTTGTTTAAAAACATCCTGATTGTTTTCAAGCTTTCTCAAGGCTTGCTGATTATCAGCATGCACTTCCAATCACTGAATATATATCTATACATAAGTATCTATATACTTTCTCTTTGTGTGTGCTGTATCCAGGTTACTAAATACATTTGTGACCCCCACTGTTCTTTTTTTCTTCTTTTCTTTTTAAATCTCAGAGCTGAAAAAGTTATCGGTAAATAAAACAAAGCAGAAAAATATTTTTGGGTCAACAAGGCTGTGATAATTACAGGCAACTTTTAGCAATATAAATATATATATATGTAAGTATTTTGTTCTGACTAAATGAAAGATTTCCATTTTCAGTTAGAATTGGTTTTGCATACAAATATACTATATTCATAATTTCATTATTTATAAGTATTGACAAAGTCAATGATTTGTTTCAGTCTGAATGATACCCTCAATTTGAACTGAAACAATGTTTCATCTTTTCAGATGTGAAAGAAAAATTAAACATTTTTAATTTAATATTGACCTGAAAAAATTTTCAACTGTGTTGAAATGGCTTGGCCATTGACCTGAACACAACCCAGCATGGTTATTCAAGGAGGTTTATCCAAGGAGGTTTATTCAAGGAGGTCTACTGTAAATAGGTTTTATCTTCAGAATTTCTACTATTTGACTTGTTTTATTGCTTATTATCATTCTTATTAATTCTTGATATAGCAACTCAACAGATGTCTTAAGCAAATCTGAGTGTCTATGTTATATTATTAGAACATGTGAAGCAGTATGCAAAGTGACATCCTCTGTTTTTGTCCTCTCTTGAATGTAGATCTAAAAAGTCAGTAATTTAAATATACTGTCTGCCTGTCTCAAGCTATGCTACTTATTCTTGAACTACACATTCTCACCTTTCTCCTCAACCTACACCTCTCACATAAATAAAATTAACTTGGCCAGAGCCACAAGTTGAGTGTCATCCCCAATGAATGAGTGCCATCCTCCATGGACAAAAAATATGCTGTAAAGCAACTACAAAAACTGTAAGGAAATGGTCTGGTCACAATACTTTGTGTCTCACCACCCATGCCTCCAGGCTGCTGTTGGGAAAGGAAGGTGCTACAGAAGTAGATTCTGATGTAGAAGGGATTGTGGTAGGGAAGACTGGCAGCCCTTCATTGTTGTGCCATTCCTGGCACTGAACTTGGGATTCGGGAAGATGTAAGTAATGGCACTATGCCCATTTGCACATGAGCAAAGCTATGCATATGCAACAATCTGATCAGCTGCCTGTTATTTTGCCCACCAGCCATCTTAATGGTGGCTGTAGAATTGTAATATTTCTTTCAATAAATTATATGGGGAAAAAAAAATACTTTCACTTGACATACTTTCAGTTGACAGCATGGCTAAGGATACAGGAACATTTGGCTAATGACTGTCCTTCAGAATGAGCTCATGAATCAAAAACTTTTACTGTACCTAAATGCTTTCTAAGGAATACATATGTAATTCCTGTTCATGATTTCATTTCTGGTTTTGTGAGCTTTGAGGGAAAAAGATTGCTAAGCTTAATATCCCAGTGCTTATAATTTCTTCTAGTTTCCCTAACTCAATTCATTTGGATTCTATTCAGATACTAAGCTTGTCTTTTCTATTATTTGACCTACCTTGTATTTTCCTCACTTTCCTCCACTCTCTCTGTATTCACAATCAAATATATTTTCAGATAGATCTATATTTAGTATTTTTAAGAAACTATTGCTTTAGTTACTGTTACAAATATTATTAAAGGACTTAATAAACATAACCCACCACCTTCTTCCAACATTTCAAAATTCATTTAACTATTCACAAAATCTACAGACTTCTGCCTTAGCTCAGACCCTTCTGAATAGAAAAGGAGAATTCTTTTGGGGGCAAGTGACAGTAAGAGAGAACTTACGTTTCATATTGTTTCCTGAAGTTTTCTTTGATGTTCCAATGTCTACACTTGGATTTTTCTGAAATAAGGCTCCTAAATTAAAAATAAAAATAAAAATTGAAAATTCTGTGTCAAAGTTAGGCTATATGAATGCCCCGCAAAGTATTAGGAATTGTCTGTAGTAAGCAAAGTGCTATCTGATCAAATATTTAACCTTGAACAAAATCTAAAAAGAACTTGAAATTAATTTAATTGTTGCAGTATAACATGTTGTGTGAAAAGCCAGGTAGTCCAAAGTGAATTTTTAAGTCTGTCTCAGACAAAAAGTACTGTCAGTATAAGAAACAATTTAGCCAATCAATTTCTAAACAACTCCTGAATCTATTTGGCACAACCTGGATCAAAGCCAGCCTTTTATATTAAAAGTGAGGAGTCTTGCCCCATTTACAGAATTGAGACTACTTGACCTGCATGTAGAGTCCTGTTTTTACCAAAAGGTCAAACTCAGGACAAATGTATTTGTGGAATGACCCAGTCACACAGTAAGAAAGCATTAACTGTTGTAGTGGCACAGCTTATCCACAAAGTTTTGCTGCCTGAGTCACTGGCTGACACCATTCTTGTACATGACAGCTTGAATGTCTGTGCTAGCTTTGTAGCCAGAAGCATACAACATTGGAGACACATCTGGAAATTGGGTTTTATCTCATCTAAGCCCAGAATCTTCAGTACTTCTTAGATTTATCTGGGATGAAAGCAAAACCTTTCCTAATTGCTTGTGTATTTCTATTTCCAGTCTTTTTTTTTTTAAAAAAAAAAAAAAAAAAAAAAAAAAAAAGGCGGGGAGGACAGAGGGGATGGACACAGATGACAGAAGGAGAAGGAGAAATAATGTGTTCTTTTTACAGACTGATTCATGTATCGATAAAAATATATTTTGATTAATTCTTATTTGACCTAGACAATTTAACTCACTCCTAAAGATATATATATCACAGAATCACAGAATTTTCTAGGTTGGAAGAGACCTCAAGATCATCGAGTCCAACCTCTGACCTAACGCTAACAGTCCCCACTAAACCATTTCCCTAAGCTCTATATATTTATACTTAAAGTCCCCTACATTCTATTTGTCAGTGAATTCAAGATAAGTGTTGATTGAAAACATGTGCAGCACATCTTGTGAAAAGCCAATAGAAAAATCAAAATAGTATTGCTCACAGTGAAACAGAATGCTTGTGACAAGGATATTGAGACTTAATTCGTGAGAAGAAAAAAAATGGGCTGGGTTTCAGAAAGCATTTTTTAATGTTGAGATCTGATGAACTACAGCAGAGCTTCTCAAGACAGGAGTCTTATTGCATGAGTTTCTTAAAACAATGCAAAGCACTCAAGAATAGAGTGTAGGGAACAATCTAAATTGGTCCCCCGGGTAAGGACTAGCTGACCTAATTGGTATTTCCCATCTTTAATTTATGTGATCATACAGTATGCTGTTATCTTTTCATTACATTAACCCATAGGGTCAAACATTCCTCCAGTGGAGTTCCATTGGCACAAGCAGATTTGCAGCTGCACTCAGTTTGGCCCACACTATTTAAATATGAAATGAATTTCAAACACCGCTGTAATCAGCCTTATTAAATAATATTATTCTCAAGCAAGAAGACCATGTGGTTCCCTGATAAGAAAGACAGATAATTTTATCAATGCAAACTTTATAAAACACAATACCCATCAAATAGTCCGTGCCAGAAGAGCACTAAACTACTTAGAGCGATAAATAAAACATTAGTTTGGAAAAGTATTTGGATCCTTCCTCACATTATTGCAATGTTTTATTCATATCCAACTCTTATATTCCTTTCATTCTGTTAATCTAAGTGACCAATATGTGATCAAACAGCACAGTTCTATACAGTTCTGCTTCCTTTGAGATTGCACTGCACCTCCATCACCTTCAGGGCAAGAAGAATGCCACTATGGCAGTCTCAGTTTGTAAACACATGCCTTTTAATTTGTCTGTCAATCTCTTTTCACTAAGCCACATCAGTAATATCAAGCAAAACACTGGTACATTCAGGATCAATCATTAAATGATAGCTTCTGCAAAATAGAAAAAATACATTTTCTGAAAGTAAGTGAAAATGGGAGCCCAAAATAGTTCTATTAAGAGATCTGCCAGTGATGCCAAGATGTTGTCTTTAATAAGAAGAAACATGGATAATAGTCCTCTATGGTTCAACTTCTTATTTTACTCTTGTGTCAAAAAGAGGAAACCAAAATCTCCTAAAAACTGTTATTCTGATTTTGTTTAAAAATGCTAAGTGAACATCTGTAAATGTTCACTTTGTTTACTTACCTGTAAAATGATTTTGGAGTCTTCCTGAAATTATTGCAAACCACCTCACAGGAGTTGCAACACTATGTCAAATTTGTAAACTTGCAGCATTTCTTAAAATTTTAGGTACTGGGAGAGTTGCTCAAAAACATTTAATCTAAACTGGTTTGTGATGGACAGACAAATAAATGGTTAATAATCAATCAGGCAACAATTCAGTCTTCTTTATGAAAACCAAAGCCAGAACTACTCAGACTCAGAAATACAACTATGCTGCCTCACAGGAGCTGTATCAAGAAGCTTACGTATCAAGTCTTTGGAACCAAAACCCAAAGATGCACTAAATTGCAAAGGAGGATAACAGTGGAATATTATAGAAGATGTAGATTATGTTTATAATGCAGGAACATCAGAGGAATTTTTGGTCTCTCAGACTGACACCCGTGGTCTGACCGCATCTAGTCTCCAAACTGGATCTCTCCTGACACTGAATACATGTTAGAATTGAATAGCAGTAGTTCCCACAGTCAGCTATGGAAACTATTCTTTTTTCAGCCCATTTATGTCTTTGATAAAAGATGTACAGAAACTGAAATTCTGGTCATGACCACTTAATATTAATTTAACCCATCTCATTCACTTTAAACATGTTAATCTCCATGAGGACAGGCACTGAGACCTATCTATAGGACATAATCCATATCTATAGGACAGAATCCATACTGAACTTGACGCAAGATTAAGTGTTCAAGCTTTATACAACTGAGGCTACAAAATCTGACAGATTATTATTCTCAGGTAAAAGAAGTTACAACAGAAATTGCATTAATTTCTCCTAAAAGTTTTTTTCCTCTTTAAAATTTTGTTTTGGTTTTGTCAAGAGCAAATATTAATACTTTTCTTTGAAAATGAAAATAAATGTGTGTGTGTTCTCTTCTTGTCATTTTGTTTCCATACCCTGAGAAATATGCTACTTTAAAAAAAAAAAAAAAAAAAAAAAAAAAAAGGTAAAGACAATCATATGAAAGATGAAATTTCATTGATAATTACTGCGCATAAAATAGGTGTATGAAGCCCAGTACATAAAATGCTTTTATCATTTGGGGAAAAAAGACCCTGAAAAATCTATGAACTGTCAGAAACAGGGTGAGAGTTGTAAAGCTATCCTATCTGCTGTACCAAAAGGTTACTTCATCAAGTAACTTACAAGTTAGAGGCACACATCACTGTTGAGGGAAAAGTAATTTGTTGTAATCATTTTTAATTATAGTTATTCTTAATTATCTTTGCTGTATGTTTAAACATTAAAATACAAACAGTGCTGCCATAGCACAGATGGCTGGTGCCTGCTATGCAGACTGTCAAGCTTCATTTGAGCACCACTGTCATTTTTCCTTACAGTTGTAACTTAAAGTAATAATGCACTTTCTCTGAACCATAATTATTCATGTTTTAAAAAGAATACCTACCATAAGGTATCTAAACAAAAACATTCTGAAGCAAAAACCCTTTCTACAAGTTCCCCTAAAGCACAACGGCATTTGAAACCTGAACCCCAAAACTGAATGCACTACTAAACTCATATTCCTAATGGAAATCTTAGTGGTAACTCCAGTTATAAGCATCGGAAATTACAGTGTTAAGGGCAGGGGAGCAATTGCTACAAAAGGAACAAATGACTGGATTTTGCTATCCTTCCTCATCCAATTGCAGTTAGTTTTGTCTTTGAAAATGTTTTAGATAATAAATAGGTGGTAGTGGTGGGTGTTCTCTTTATACTTCCACATATGTTGATACAAGTACATTGTTCCTTAGTGTTTCCTTACAACATTAAGTACCATTTGCCCTAAACCAAACTTCAGTATTTCTGAAATGAAATATCACAGCTGCTGTGAGTCTCAACCCAACAATGTCAAAATAAGTTCAAAATTAGATGAGAGAGGTCTTCATTCTGGGAGACAAATATTTCCTCAAAACAGTACCCAGGAACATGCAGAACAGAGGAGAAACAAGAAAGAGCTACAAATGAAAATGCATGAGGAGCAACTGTGACTGGCCAAGGAAATTCTATAAGAAAATCTGAAAGGTGTGCCTGGATGAAGGTACTATTCAGTATCCGTTATTTAGTATCCAGTATTCCTGCTGGATATTAATGTGAAACACTACATGGAAGAATATCAGTGCACCATAAAAGAGGGATGAATGGATGCAGGAACAGCAGCAGTCAGGCCTCTATGTCAATAATAGTTAATTGTGTAATAAGGTCACGTGTCACATACAGATTTGTAGTATTGTGCTAGTGCAGTATACATTCCTACTGTCACCTCTACTTTGCCATTATTCTGTTATGAAAGTGGTAACTCGTTCTCTCCAGGAACTCCATTAGACTCATTCCAACTATTTTGCAAACCACACTTGACATATATATTAACAATTCCATCACTTTTATGAATAAATATTTAAATTCCTTCATTCTCTATTTCTGTAGGTTCTTAAAAGCAGTCCTAATTTGCAAGACAATGCTACTCATTTGCGTGAAATAAAAAGTGACTATTTCTATCTTGCAAATAAAAATATTTAATGAATGTTTTCTAATGATAGTAGGAAAAAAAAAAAAAAAAAAAAAAAAAAGTACATTTATTTGAAAAGATTTGGAACTCTTACTGTGGCAGGAAACCCAACCCATTTCTCTGAAGGCCTGGAATTTCTACTGAGGCCTGTGGCTCAACACCACAGATGAAAAAGTTACCATGAATAAAGTAGATATGAAGCTCAATTTACACTTGCAATACATAGCTTAAACAAGTATATGGATTTCAAGAGAGGTCTTCACAATACATTTAGCAAAATTTTCTGATTGCATTAGGCCATACTGCAATGTGAATGTGAACTAACTGTTAAAGCATAACTTAAATTGACGGTTAGTAACAGTGTAAAGTTGCCTGTTTGGGATTTGTACATCTATATCACATTTACTTTGTTTGGGCCATTACATTGCTCTATCACTATGGATCACTTTATTTGGGCTCTCTACATTGCTCTATCATGATGGTTCACCTAATGCTTGTTTCAGAAAAAGAAAGCTGAGCTCATTCTGTAAAGTCCCTTACTTCATTCTCAGTAACAGTACCATAGGCATCTTTCAGTATTTTATGCTATTCTTTGATGGCCAAGTTCTACAAATGGGCACGTTTTTTTGTTTGTTTGTTTGTTTGTTTTTCTCTAGAAATTGGTCTTATTTAATATCTCATTTCTTGCATGTCTTCAAAAAGATACTATGTAGTAGTTTTTGACCTGGTTTGAAAGCCTCAGTATTCTATTATCAATTTGCTGAGCCTCCTACCACAACACTGTATAGTTTTAGTGTTAATTTTTAATATTATTTTCATGCATTTTTAAGGTAAGAGGTTTTTTTATTTATTTTAACTAGAGTGCAATAATAGCATCTCAATATTAAATAAATAATGTTACAGTGTTGAGACAATTATGATTTTTTGACAGTGTTGATATATTATTGTTTCAGCTACAGAAATTCATCTGTTTCATGTATTTTGTGGGCCCTTTTTTGTCCTCTTTCTTTCTTTTTTGATTTATTTTTTATTTTTTATTAAATTTGTCCAATTGCCAAGATGCTTTCCGTGGGTCAACACTGACTAACACTTCAGGGCTGGATTTCTTTTTTGCTATGAACAACACACAACACATACCCTCATTTCCAAAAGATCTATAGCAAGATTCTAGAAAAAAATAAAATGATAGCAGCAATGTTTTATGAATCAGGCTCTTTTGAAGTTAGATAGTGGAATTAAAACCTTTGTGAAAATTCGACATGGTATTGTCTTAAAATCCAAATCAGTATAAGACTCCATGTTATTTTACAGGTCTTCTGTCCTTCAGAAGACTTATTTCTATCTGAAGAAAATAGTGTGCATGTATGAAAAGACCAGATGCACCTCCACTTCCTAATAAATCTCAAAAGAAATTAATGAGTGGGAAACAGGAGACATGGTTTTAAGCCTAAACTTTTGAAGTAAGAAATATTTAGGAAAATTGTTCTGGATCAATATATAAAGAGATGCTTTACATAAAAACTGAATTTTCATTTTGTCCTGGTTTCAGTTAGAACAGAATTAATTTTCTTCCTAGTAGCTGGTGGAATGCTGTGTTTTGGCTTAGGATGAGAAGAGTGCTGATAACACCCCGATGTTTTAATTGTTGCAGAGCAGTGCTTATACCAAGCCAAGGACATCTCAGCCTTTCGCTCTGTCCTGCCAACAGGCAGGCTGGGGGTGCAGTAAGAGCTGGGAGGGGACAGACCCAGGACAGGTGACCCAAACTAGCCAAAGGGGTATTCCATACCATCTGACGTCATGCTAAACAATATATAGGGGTGGCTAGCCGGGGGAAGGGGGCTGGACTGCTCGGGGCTAGGCTGGGCATCAGTCAGTGGGTGGTGAGCAATTGCATTGTGCATCACTTGTTTGTACATATTATTATTACTTTCCTATTATCACCGTTGTATTATTATTATTATTATTGTTATTATTATTTTGTTATTATTATTTTCCTGTCTTATTAAACTGTCTTTATCTCAACTCACGGGCTTCACTTTCCATTTCTCTCCCCCGTCCCAGAGAGGGAGGGGGGAGGGTGAGCGAACGGCTGCGTGGTGTTTAGCTGCCGGCCGGGTTAAACCACGACAGTCTTTTTGGCGCCCAACCTGGGGCACGAAAGGTTGAGATAACGGCAGATCTGACCAGAGTGTGTTAAACTAAAATTGGTGTAAGTATTAGACCTGCTTAATAGTCACTTGTCATAATGCTGATTGCTTTAATCTCAACTCTGCTGCGCCTGTTTTCCAAATTGAGTATTATAGTACATTATTTTCTGTATTTGCTCTCTGTCATGTTGTTTATTCTCTCCGGGCCCTGGTTTCAGATCATTATGGTACTGAGTGTTTTAGCAATGGCTTATGAGACGATGAGATATCTGGTCATGACTCTAACTTGGTATTTGTACTCAGTAACATCGTCAACTCTGTATTTTGGAAACTGTATCTTGGAAACTATTAGCAATTATACCTATTGTTTTTTTCCATTAGGGAGTCAATCTGTGGAGGGGAAAGGGGAAGATATTTTTTCTTACTTGATTACTCTCCCTTTCTCCTTCACCACCCCTGTATCCTCCTGGATCACTATGCTTTCCTCCTTCACCACCCTCTTACCCTCCGAGCTTGCTACAATAGCTCTCCAAGATATTGAATATCCTTGGGATACTCAGACCAGCATAGTCTTGTTGTTCTGCCTCCTGAATGCACTTCAGGTTCTGCTTAAAGTTAAACAACTACTTAGGAAGCTCATCCGGAGATCTGCCCGGAGGCAGTATAGTTGTGGGTGGCAGGGAGTATGGGAGGATATGGGCAGGCATCTAGAGCAGTTGGCACCCCCAGCCTAATTTGGAGAATGCACATCCCAAATTACAGTCTGATTGTAAACCCGCTCTACCAAGTAACCTTTAAGAAGAATGAGTTTGAATGGGGCCCTGAACAACGACAAGCCTTTGAACAAATCAAGCAGGAAATAGTCCATGCAGTAGCCCTTGGGCCAGTTCGAACAGGTCCAGATGTAAAGAATGTGCTCTGCACTGCAGCCGGGGAGAACGGCCCCACCTGGAGCCTCTGGCAGAAAGAACCTGGGGAAACTAGAGGTCGGCCCCTGGGGTTTTGGAGTCGGGGATACAGAGGATCTGAGGCCTGCTATACTCCAACTGAAAAGGAGATATTGGCAGCATATGAAGGAGTTCGATCTGCTTCGGAGGTGGTCGGTACTGAAGCGCAGCTCCTCCTAGCACCCCGATTGCCGGTACTAGGCTGGATGTTCAAGGGAAGGGTCTCTTCTACGCATCATGCAACCGATGCTACATGGAGCAAGTGGGTTGCACTGATCACTCAGCGGGCTCGAATAGGAAACCCCAGTCGCCCAGGAATATTGGAAGTGATTATGGACTGGCCAGAAGGCAAATACTTTGGGATATCATCAGAGGAGGAGGTGGGTTGTGCTGAAGAAGCCCCACTGTACAACCAGTTACCAGAGAATGAAAAGAAATATGCCCTGTTCACTGATGGGTCCTGTCGTATTGTGGGGAAGCATCGGAGATGGAAGGCTGCTGTATGGAGTCCTACACGACGAGTTGCAGAAGCTGCTGAGGGAGAAGGTGAATCGAGTCAGTTTGCAGAAGTGAAAGCCATTCAGCTGGCTTTAGACATTGCTGAACGAGAAAAATGGCCAGTTCTCTATCTCTACACCGATTCATGGATGGTAGCAAATGCCCTGTGGGGATGGTTACAGCAATGGAAGCAAAACAACTGGCAGCGTAGGGGCAAACCCATCTGGGCTGCTGCATTGTGGCAAGATATTGCTGCTCGGGTAGAGAACCTGGCTGTGAAAGTACGTCACGTAGATGCTCATGTGACCAGGAATCGGGCTACTGAAGAACATCAAAACAACCAGCAGGTGGATCAGGCTGCTAAGATTGAAGTGGCTCAGGTGGACCTGGATTGGCAGCATAAAGGTGAATTATTTATAGCCCGATGGGCCCATGACACCTCAGGCCATCAAGGTAGAGATGCAACATACAGATGGGCTCGTGATCGAGGGGTGGACCTGACCATGGACGCTATAGCACAGGTTATTCATGACTGTGAAACATGTGCTGCAATCAAGCAAGCCAAACGGTCAAAGCCTCTTTGGTATGGAGGACGATGGCTGAAATATAAATATGGAGAGGCCTGGCAGATTGATTACATCACACTGCTTCAAACTCGCAATGGCAAGCGCCACGTACTTACAATGGTGGAAGCAACCACCGGATGGCTGGAAACATATCCTGTGCCTCATGCCACCGCCCGGAACACTATCCTGGGCCTTGAAAAGCAAGCCCTATGGCGACATGGTACCCCAGAAAGAATAGAGTCAGACAATGGAACTCATTTCCGAAACAACCTTATAGACACTTGGGCCAAAGAACATGGTATTGAGTGGGTGTATCACATCCCCTATCATGCACCAGCCTCTGGTAAAGTTGAACGATACAACGGACTGTTAAAGACTACATTGAAAGCAATGGGCGCTGGGACATTCAAAAATTGGGATACGCATTTGGCAAAGGCCACCTGGTTAGTCAATACTAGGGGATCTGCCAACCGAGCTGGACCTGCCCAATCAAACCTGTACTGTAGATGGGGATAAAGTTCCTGTAGTGCATGTAAGAAATATGCTGGGTAAAACAGTCTGGGCTACTCCCGCCTCAGGAAAAGGCAAACCTATTCGTGGAATTGTTTTTGCTCAGGGACCTGGATACACTTGGTGGGTGATGCAAAAGAACGGAGAGGTCCGGTGTGTACCTCAAGGAGATTTAATACTGGGTGAGAATAGCCCATGAACTGAATTGTACCATGTTAATTACTATATAAGACTGTATGTTATCACTACTATGACTACTGTAGGTGACTAATTAGAATGTCTGGAAAAGAGTGTAACCTGAGCATGACATAAATGGTATGGAATAAGGGGTGGATAGATGTCCTGGTTTCAGTTAGAACAGAATTAATTTTCTTCCTAGTAGCTGGTGGAATGCTGTGTTTTGGCTTAGGATGAGAAGAGTGCTGATAACACCCCAATGTTTTAATTGTTGCAGAGCAGTGCTTATACCAAGCCAAGGACATCTCAGCCTTTCGCTCTGTCCTGCCAACAGGCAGGCTGGGGGTGCAGTAAGAGCTGGGAGGGGACAGACCCAGGACAGGTGACCCAAACTAGCCAAAGGGGTATTCCATACCATCTGACGTCATGCTAAACAATATATAGGGGTGGCTAGCCGGGGGAAGGGGGCTGGACTGCTCGGGGTTAGGCTGGGCATCGGTCAGCGGGTGGTGAGCAATTGCATTGTGCATCACTTGTTTGTACATATTATTATTATTTTTCCTATTATCACCATTGTATTATTATTATTATTATTATTGTTATTATTATTTTGTTATTATTATTTTCCTGTCTTATTAAACTGTCTTTATCTCAACTCACGGGCTTCACTTTCCATTTCTCTCCCCCGTCCCAGAGAGGGAGGGGGGAGGGTGAGCGAACGGCTGCGTGGTGTTTAGCTGCTGGCCGGGTTAAACCACGACACATTTTGATAAAAAGTCCCAACCAGCCAAACTACCGCCACCATTCCCATTTTCCTCCCCCACATTTTTCAAATGAATTTTAAAAATTGTCTGCATATTCATTGTGAATTTCATTGATTAAACTGAGATAATAGTATGTACTTTTAGAAACATGAAAGAGCTTTAGAGATAAGTGGTTTTGTTTTGTTTGTTTGTTTGTTTACAATAAAAAGTAGAGCCATTTCAATATATATCAGTAGATTAAAAATTCCAGAGCTCTATGTCAACAGAGGGGTTTCTCAATTTAATACAGATTCTGGAGATCCAGTGCTCACACGCAACACCTTCAAAAACTTTGGGGGATATAATTTTGGAGTAAACATACTGAATCATTGCCAGGAGAACTCCATGCAATAGAAACAATGAGGCAACCACAAAGATAATGGTTCCTATGCACTACTCCAATGCATCAATATGCACTTTCCCTTGCTCAGATTCTCCCCTTCTATCCCTTATTCTCAACCATGCTGACTTTTAACTTGCACCGTTAGTAGGAGAGCTGAATTGGGAGCATTAGAATCTCCCATCTGATCTTTTTTTAAAATATGAAGTAAAGTTAAAAACCACTTCAACAAAAGGTAAAGCATTCTTAAAAGCCACAGACACCTGCAAAGGTCAGCTTTAAATTAGAAGTCAATGCCATTTGGGCCAGAGGAAGGACTGGGATAAGACCAAGAAAACTAGAAAGGGACAAAGTAGTAGTGGAATAAAATAGACAAAGTAGTTCAACATTTTCTATAAAAAATACTGAAACACATGACATAGAATATGATGCATTTCTGCATGTTGAAAATATCATCTAGCCATATAACATTCTCAGAACATGAAAAGGTTACACGATATTCAAGGCAGCATCTTCAAACAGTAGTAACTGACTTGTCCATCTCTTCACAATTAAACCTTAGGTGTGGGACTGTGATAGCAACCCCTGTACACACTAACAAGACATAGCAGAAGGGGATGAGGAAGGAGAAAAAAACACATCTATTGCTGTTCAGTCAGAATAATTCCTAGAAGTAAGGCTTGCCCAGTTAAGGGCTGGTGGCAAGGCCTAATTAGAACAACCATCACTTTCAGTAACTAACAACATACAGATCTGAATGATTTCAGAATTGGCACAGCTAAAATGTCTCTTCATCTTTGCAGCTCATTTTTTCATGTTGATTGCCCGGTGCTGAGGACCAAAGGCATCAGCTTCATATATTACAGAAAAACGATTACCTGAGAAATAAGATTTTCCTTTTCTTTCAAATATCCTTAGATATGGTTGTTATGTAGTCCAGAGGAATCCACTTAGTCATCAGCACCTTTGGACATAACAGAGGTAGGTTGTTGGGAATTAAACAGCTTTGAGAAACAGGAGGAACGTATGTCTTTAAAATGATGGTTTTCCATGGTCTGGAAGGTTAGGTCAAGATAAATGCTTGAAAATCAGAGTCAAAATCCATTTTTAGGTATCTGATAGTTCTCAATACTACAGAAAATCCTTCCACTTCCTTAAGTGCATGAATATGGATTTGAGAACATAAGTTCAAGTAATGTTTTAAAATTTAGTTCATATGTATGCACCTTAGGATCTTCCCTGAGAACCAACCATGCTCTTTTTATTATTTTTTTTTTTCCTCAAGCCATATTAAAGGCTAAGTAAAGGTTATGAAGTTGCAAATATTGTATCATAAGAGCAAGTACTAATTGGCCAGGCCCTCCCTGAGGATACATTTTCATAGCAACTTCTCAGAATTAACCCTTACAGATTAACCTCTTACAGGAGTCACAGTAGCCCAATGAAAGGTTATGACCACACACAGAAGTGACTCTGAAAGCCATAAATGACAGAGTCTAACTCCTAATAAAAAAATAATAATATGGACTTTTTAGCTTCTCTGACCTCTGTCTCAGGGCACTGCCCTTTTGTATATATAGATGTGGACAACCTCAGCATAATGGTATGATAAGACCATAATTCTAATTGCAGAGGTTAGAGATCCACTATAGAGAAATTCAAGGTCAATGACAAGCTTGGTAGTATATCCAGATCATCTTCCTCCATGCTTAAAATTTAGATAGTATCCAGAAAGCTACTTTAGTGCCTGCAAAACCTAAGCATGCATAAGTGCAAATTTCTAGTATTTCTAGTATTCTTTCCTTCTACTTTTAAAGTTTTGACATTGGCAGAGGAAGTCAAAGTGTTTATAGCACAAAAATCCCCAAAACAAGGGTCAGATCATCAGGGTTCAAAAAAATTATGTTGATTTACACGAACAGTGGATTTGGCACATGATGTCTAGCAACAAAAAGGTACATAGATATTCCACGACACCTCTGATTTCTGGACTGGTCATTTGTCATGTTCCTCTCTCTACTGGGGTCTCTGTGTCAATCAAGTGGACTCAACTGTGTTTAACAGATTTTTATTTTTTTAAATACTTAGGCAAAACATCTGAGTGCCTCCTATAGGTTTATTTATTCATTACATGAATCTCTTTGTTATATACAGTCTTTGATAATGGAACCAGATAAACCTCTTCATTCCCTTATTATATGTGCAGTTTGATTTGCAGAAAACAGTGGAACAGAATACTTGGATTGAGAAGTGATATCAGAAGCCAAGGAAACAACTTGTACACAGTTCATTTTATTCCTTTGCTTAAAGCAACTCTGTTAGATGAAACAACTATTAAATACAGAGAACTGCACACAACATGTTCTGTGCATTGTGCTGAATACAAAAGGCAACACAGTGCCTCTCACAAAGATCCATACAGTGTTGTTTTTTGTTTGTTTGTTTGTTTGTTTGTTTGTTTTAATTTTACTTGGTTCTATTAAAAGAGCAAAAGATCAGCATGTGTCAGGATCAATCCAGACAGGAGAGCCAAACCCAATCATAATTCCAACTATAAATAAACCAGAATAGTCTATAGAATTGCTGATTTGAATTCCCTATAAATCTGTAGGTGTTTGGTCTTTGATTAACCCTATCTCCCTATCAATATCTACCAGGTATGTTGACTAAGATTAAACGCTTATGCAACTGGTGATATTTTTATTTCTGTAACAATATACTGAGGGACTTCATGCTCGGAGGACTAATTAGTATCCAGTCCTGTAAACCTTCCAAAAGTGCTAAGAACACAATGATGCTGTTCAGCAGAAGACCCTTGCAAAGGAGCAGGGAGTACTCAGGTCGAGAGATGAATACAGTGTGACTCTACGTGCAGCAAAAATCTACAAGACAAACATTTTGTGAGTGGGAGCACAAGGCCACAATAACACCCTAAGATACAGGCCATAACACTATATCATGGTGACTGAGCACCAAATTTGTACTCTCTAGGCCTCTGAATCCATAGCCCTTTCACAGTACACAGATTATATGGATTAATGCATTGTTTCTCAGGTCTTTGTTACATGTTTACCTAATTCATATTTAAGACATAATTGTATTATATAATATACTTTGAAAATATAAGTCATACATACTTGATTTGCCCAATGCTTTCTTCAAAGCACAGTATTCTAACCTTTTCTCACCTCCTCCTTAAAAAGATATTTACACTATCAAGGTCACCAGGAAAAAATATTCACTACTTACTTTCTTCTTCAAGAAATGAATCAACTAGCTAATACCGCAGTTCCTACACAAATTTATATTCTTGGCCACTTAGATCTCAGCCTGGAATTATTTTACTTTACACACACACATAAAATTATCCCATAAGTGAAAGAACTAGCTTTCCCACTTAATGAGAATGGAATTGCTGAGTTTTTTTTCCAACAAAAAAGTTAGTTCTATTTTGGCCTTAAAACTGACACTTATTCTGACTACCATTGTACTTTGTTCACTCAGCAATGGGAAGAAAATCAAAGTTCTCTCAATATTTCATAGAATCTACACCAAATGAATTGCATAACTTTGTAAATTTTCAAGATACTGCTTTTGAAGACCACTATTTTTCTTAAATAGTATTTTTTTCATACAAAACCAGCATCATGGGAAGGTCTATTCATTTTGTACTTTCTGGATATAATCATTTAATTGTAAATTTACATTGTATAGAAGTTAGTCTGGACCACTTAACTGAGGTAAATCTGTTAATTCTTGTAATAAATCTTAACACAGAAAACTGTACTTTTTTATTTTTTATTATTATTATTATTTTTAATCCTTATCAAGACTGATGATGCTGTAAAGGCTTTTTGGAACAGATGGTTGGTTCTTGTGTGTGATGCTTTTCTTCCCTCCTCTATTTTTTTAAAAGCACATATTGTTAACATTTGACCTGATGTGTTCCTTTGAATAATTATTCTGGCATCTTTAAAGCAAAGGAAAAAATCTGAGATTTTTATCCTTATTAACAACCTAAATATAATTTAGCAAACTAAGAAATGTCAAACATGCTTGTAAATAGTGCTAAGCACGGTAGATTTGGTGCTTTTCTCCATCACTTTTAGTTCTGTTGTGTGTACACATTACCTTCTTTAGGTGGGTGCTGTTAGCAATTAAAGAACTGAACCTGTGTGGCACAGCATGATCTCAGTTACCCTAAGCAACTTAATTACTTTAAGGAGTTTCTCAGTACATCATAGGACTGGATCTCCAGTTCTCTTTCAGCTGTTGCCCAAGTGAATTATCAATGGGACTCCTTGACTAAGCAACTTAAGTAGGCAAATATTAAAAGGTCTCTACAATATATAAAAGACGTTAAACAATGCCATGAGATGTACATGTACATAGCTGCTGTCCCAGCAGGGAAGCATTTCAGGACTTAGTGTTACCAGAACAAAGAAGAGTCAAATAGGAAAAAATACATCACACATAAAAGATTTAACAAACCTCTGTGCATACTCCCAGGCAACTGCAAGCCTTTTACTCATTTAGTATCTCCATATGCCCTTTGCTCAGATTTTAAAAAGAGACTTTATTTTTTATCTCTCCTTTGGACTGTGGGGACCACAGCCTCTTCTTCTACAGTGTGATAAACTGTTCCTCTTGCTCAGGGCCAAGCAACCTACTTGTTATGAACTTGCCCATGGAAGTCTCAAAGACAGACATATGAAATTCCTTTCACCCTTATAGGCTTCCAAAGAATAAACAATGCTGATGATGATCTTAGCTATTTGTTGAGAGGTAGCTTTCATGGGTGTAGCAAGAGGTGCCCAATCATCATATAATACAAACAATTAGAAGCAAATGAAAAAATCAAAGATGATGTAAGGAATATATAACAACAAAATAGATTTATGCAGGTGAAAAATATCTTCACATTTTGAGACTCTCCTAGACATGAGATTATCCTGAAATTTCAACTTTGTATAATTTGGTATAATAACCAAAAATGCAGTGAAAATTGCTCCATGCAAGACGTTCTGACATCACACTTTTAACTCTCAAGAAGAGAAAAACAAAAGCAGATTCTGAATTATAAACTTCCCCTAAATTTACAACTCTCAGCTAAGATAAGAGTTTCCAAAAACAAGCTTGAAAATCTAAGCATCCTCTCTTTTGAGATTATGAATTTAAAAACTGTGTGGATGCCAGAGGCATTTTTTTTTTTCCTGTGAGGATCTATAGCACATGTCATTACTTACAGTGCAATCTTAATGCTTACTATTTTCTGTCACTTTAGCACAATCATCTTAAGCGAAACTGTAAATATTTTGAATCAATGTAAAATTAATGCAGCTTTTCTATATTTTACTTACATGCCTGTGAGTGTGTGTGCATATAAATATATTCCCATGTATTTCCATACGCAAAAAAAAAAAAAAAAAAAAAAAGTTAACAGAAAATTAAGGTCGCCTACATTCATTCCTTAAATCTAACCCACATAAAGAGCACAGTGCTGAACCGATTTTTGCTAACTGGAAATCCAGGTCTAAAAACATCAAGAACTATTAGTGATGAAGTCAAGATTAACATCCAGTGTAATCTGTGTCCATATCTAACATGTAAACATTCGGAGTTATTCTTCTCCTCACACACACACACACACACACACACACCATATATATATACATGTATTATATATAGTGTATGTATATATATACTTCTAGTTTTCATTAACATACTCTCTCAGATAGATTTACAAGGGGGCTAGAGGAAGACTGTCCCTTCATGGGAAGTGCATGCTGTGATACACGTCCTGTTTCACAGTAAAGGCTGTGCTATTTCAATACAGTCTTCATTTACACACAAAACCCCACTCTCAGTGATGCAGTCAACTCCTTAAAATAATACTCTGACACACCATCTTAATTTTAGTCTCAGAAACGTTAATATTACCCGCCCAGACATTAGAAATATATGTAGCTGATTTATACATTAGTAGAGAAATTAAAGATCAAAAAGATTTATTAGGGTTACTCTACCATCCCCCCAACAGAGTATAATTATTCCCCATCGTATATATTTTTATGGTAATTAGACATTCAGGGCTCCATTCTACAGAATTCTAAGTGTTCTGGACCAGTCCAGCACCACAATTAAGTGTGTGCATAACTTAGTGCTTCTACAATCCCTCAAAAGTTAAAGTAGGTGAACAGTCCTCCCAATTTAAACACAGACTGAGTTATTTTCCAGGTTAGGTTCTGAGACTCAGCATACAGTAGAACAGAGCTAAATCTTTGTTTATGCCACCTTTTAATCTCTACTACTTTCCACTGACAGCTGTAGCAATGACAATGACGCTGGTAGTGAACTCAAGCCATTGGCACGCTCTTTCTAGCAGCAACCAGGGCTAATATTCACCGAAAAATTTGCACAACACAATTGTATTTCTTTATGTGTGGTCACATTTCAGCCAAACCAACTAGAGAAAAACTTCAAGACCACTGCAACAACCACTTGGGAGAAAAAAAGTCCTGTCCAAAGCAAACCTTAATCCAGCAATATGCTCTGTGTAAATTATGCTTGCTCTATAAGCCTGCTTCTCAAAGAAGCATGGTATGTTGCTCCAAAATGGTGGCTGTCCTTCCAGTTCCTTGGAGAAATGAAAGCAGCAGAGCAGCCCTGTTTCATGAGAGTAGATGTCCACCTCTTTATTGTACAGTGCAAGTACACATATCTATGTCTTTTTTTCTGTTCCTTCTCTCCTCTTTCTCCCCTGTTTTCTTCCATGCCTTCATAAAGCACTGTACATTGTATAAGCAGTTATATAAGGAAAGTTCTGCAGTCTCTAGTCTTGGATATGTCACCACATCCAAGAAGAACAGGGCTGAATCAGTATGTTAAAACTGATTTAAACATATGTTTAAATGTCAAAAAGTATTTAAATGCCTTTAGGTTATTTATATTACACACACACAGGAAACATATTCTATCCCAACAAGCACCTCGTAATACTTTAAACAAACATATGAAACATATGGCTAACTCTCTGCAGATGTGCATGAAGTTTATAATCTTTAATTTTTATTCCAAATACATTAATGTTTCTTACTTCAAAATGACCTGGGTAAACTGTGAAATTTGCTTAAGCTATTAAGAGTAAATCTGTCACACTGACAATTTCAAACAGTGTCCTTATTGCTAAAAGGGCATATATTGTGTGTTACAGGCTTAATGGCTATTGCTTTTTGCCCTGATGTGCACTAGTCGTTTACCTTCACATTTATTTATTTCCTGATAAGCAATCAATGTACAAAAATAGAAAAGCCAAATGGATTAAGAGTCTGGTTCTTACCCGATCTCAGTCTAACAAAAAGGGTTTGTTGTCACAAGTAGAATCAAATCTACAGTTAGAGGATTTTGTCACTGATGATTGACTAGATCAGTATGAGAAAGCATCAGAACCACTACAGCTTGTCTTGTTCCTAAAGGTCAGAGGCCTCACACTCTACTTAAGTCATTGACATGGACATATGCAGGGCTCAAGAAATTTATGTGCGTATGTTCTGCACAAGCATTTGACTGCCTAGCTCTGTAGCTGTGTCTAAAACCCCATACTTTTGAACCTTACATGTCAACTGTATTTTATTCATGAAAAAATATATCTACTCATGAAAATAAAGACAAGTGCATGTATAAGTATTTGCAAGACAGCTATACCCATGTGGACTTGCTTATAATTGACTTTAATGGGTTACCAAATAGTCATGAGACTTTTGATTTTCAAATGTAACATGGAAGCAAAATAGTGAAAAGAAAAAAACCAACTGCATACTGCAAGAAGTACTGTGGGGTTTAGAATTATCTACCCTCAAAGAAACAGATACAACTTGATTTTATTTGTGATACAGGGTATAAAATATTTCAATCCTCTGCAATAACTGAAACTTGAAAGTAGTTTACTTGTCCTTGTCACCAGCCTTGCATCAAGGGAGCAAACAGTATTCCCATGCCCCTCAAAACAGTCCATTATTCTACCACCAAAAAAAAACAACACAACAACAAACAAACAAACAAACAAAAACAACCAACAAAGACAAAACAAAACAAACAAACAAAGGTAAGAAATCAAACAAACAAAACTCCCTAGGGAATGCAAAGAAGTATTCAAAAATAAAAGTAAAGGTGTAAGCTGTTTTGGAGATAGCAAATGATCAAGGATATATTAGTTGTAAATCAGAACATAGAAGGACTTACTCCAAGTACCAGAGACAACTTCAAACAATGAAATATCATAGAGTTTCAGGAGAGGAAAAGTGGTGGAAGATTTCATGAGCTGTGTCACTTACAGCTGCACTAAACAAAGTACTTATGGTGTACTGTGTAGAATAATTTGACATTATTTCAGAGAGGGTTAAACAACTATTGACCCAACAGCTTTCTTCACTATTTCTCTGGTTCTAAACATCACATGTTATGTAGATTGAGAGGTTAGGGTCATGCTGCTGGAAAAAAAAAGAACGTGTGATGTTGTGTCAGATGTTCCTGTACATACAGCTGAAATCACTGGGAGGAAATATATGCAGGGCATATTTGTGGATGACCTTTTAGTTTTGTCTGTCACATGAAACATAATGGGGTTTTACTCAAGTGTTTTGTATGAAATTAGTAGCTAGAGGCCTGATCTAGTTCTCAATGCAGCCACATATATAACAATATGTTTCCTGTACATGCAGAAAGACACTTTTTCAAAAGATAGACTTTGGAAGTCATTCCTCATCAGGCTTCATAAAGATGTCTTTTATAGAATGGAAGGATTTCAAAAGATAATGCAGAGGAGTTGAAATCATTAATAAATTACGAGGAAGAGAGAGAATCAAAACATGAGACTGAAAAAGAGTTATAAAGGAAACTTGATCACGATGAGTGCAAAGCCTGTTAGAGACAGGCAGCTGATACAGAGGGGACTGCAGCCAGACAGGAGCATTGCATATGTGCTATTCCCTACCCACTGCATTGCCTTCCGGAGACAGACATCCTCTGTTACTGGTTCGGCTGACTGCTGGGGCCATTGATAACCATATGAAACCTTGGATTTCAGTCGAGTGCTTTTACATCAACTCATAGTGGGATGGAGTCAGGCTGTCTGTCCATTACAATCCACATCACAAGCACCTAGAGTTTAATCTAAACAAGGGACTTATGACTGCAAGTATATCACTATATTGGCATATCATATTGACTTTCTGATAATGTTCTAAGCCAGTCAGGTAAGAAAGAGAAAGTGCCACTGGGTACAAATTGTGGCATCAATTCTCTGCCAGACTGATCAATTGAATTTATATATTACCTCCAGATACACACTTAAAATCTATAGTTTCATTTCCTCCAGTGCACAGCTCACAGTTTAAATAATTGCAAATACAAATGAATTTTAAAAGGACTTAGCTGGCTTTAAATTAAAAATTTGTGAACATTGTTGTTTTAAGCACTCTAAATTATTTACTAATATGACCCAACAGATTCACTTTTCTCTTCTTTCTGTCTTTTGCTTGATTTTTTTGATCCCTGATGCCTCAGTGGAGCTTAGCATACCTCTGATAAACTGCAAACAGTAAAATAGTACTCTATTTTACCCAAATAAAAAAAAAATCAAATTCAGTCTATGAAATAAGTAGCAAAATATAAACAGTATGAGGACTTTTAAATCCTACATTACAAACAGGCAAGTTGTCAAGATAAATAAGCAGTTAAAGCTCAAGTCTAAATTCTTAAAGTTAAGCAAGTGTTTAGGGGTTCTGTTATATATGAGCACTGTGGTGATATAATAAAATGAGAGTGTTACAAAAAATCCTTAGTGCATTACAGTAAAGGACTCTGGTTATAAGACACACTTGCTGAGTATGATTTACCTTAATCAAACATCACAGCTGTTTTCTGTTTTAATCACATCTTTTGGATTAATCTATAAGAAACTTGATTCACAAGATAAACATTGCATCAAAGTAATAAATTACGTCATTTGAACTTGTCTTAAAAGTGAGCACCATCTTACATTTTTCTGACTTCAGTCTCCTAATTGTAAAAATGATTCATAAGCTTCTTCAGAGATAAGGGACAGATTTGATGCACTGAATAGCTTGTGCATATAGAAATTGTGAAAAGTGACTTCAATGGGCCCTTACAGAGCTGGATCCAGTCCTGAATCACAGCTAAAACCTCCCTTATATGCCACTAATGATATATAGACTGCAGAATTTGAGAATAATCTTAAAAAAAATAAAAAAATGTTAATTCATCTGAATTCATCTGTAATATTAAATTCCCAGTTCCCGATTTACAAGGGCATTGCTTATTCCCTGAGCAGATAAATGTGATAAAATTCCATTTGTCTTCTTGCTGGGAAAAGGTATAGGTAACTCTATATCTGTTTGTCCCCACTATTCTTTTTTCTTCAATGTGTTGAGAGAAAGAAAAACACCTATTGTGTATGGATTGTAGCCTAGCACATAAAAATATAATGTTGGGAAATTTGCAAATAATTGAAGAAAGGGTATTATTGGCTTGAAGGAAAAAAAAAAAAAAGTTCTTATTAAGTGGATAATTATACCTCACAAAAGATATTTGTCCACATTACCATTGTTATTTTTTTTTTTATTGTTAAAGTGAAAATTTGAGGTAATTTGAGATTTTCTCCCAGAGTAATCCTGCAATTTTATTCAAATACATCTTCATCAGAGTCAACAGTAGCATCACCAAAGTGTGTCAAAAAGGCTCAGTCACCCTCAGTCCTGTTTTAAGACTGTTCTGTTTATGGCATTTTTTTGTAAAGCCTGAATTAGGGGGAAGCTGCATTTACATTCAATGTATATCCTTAAGAAATTGAAATCTTACCAGAAGTCCAGGTTGAATATAAAACAGAAAGTCATTTTTCACAGCACTGACTCCCCAGATTCATCTAGATCACTCTGGAGAGGAGTTTCTTAATCTAAACTTCAATAACAGGTAGAGTTATTTGGTATCCTGTAACACACTGGATGCTCATAATTCCAGTTTGAAGTATCAAGGCCTATATAAAAGCATATACATTATTACACCCCCACTCCCAAACCCCAAATTCCCATTTGCTTTCAATTTGTATAATTAATCTGAGGCTGAAAGACAGAGAAATTCTGTTGGTTCACCAATGTTCCCATACTCTGCCATATATCACCATATATCACCATCACAAAGCTTAGAGCTGCTACTTTTCTGCTGCAGCCTTCTACTTACTTTCTTTGCTGTGCTCCCCAGTATATCTATCTCCTGGATACTTCAAGCTACTGCATAGCCAATAGTAGCAGATGTGGCAGTAGCCTACAGAGTAACCCATAAGAAACAGAAAAGGGGATAGAAATATTCAGAATCCACAAGGCTGGGAGGAGGTTAGACCTAAGGGAACACCTTTAAGGACCCAAAAGGCTCAAATTTAGGGTTCACTCTTGTTTTCCTCAGTGATCCTATCATGTGTGAGGAATATCTTTAAGCTTAATGGGATTTTGAAATCAATAAGAATCACTTATTAATGGTTCAGGGAAGTTTTTTGCACTACAGAGTGTGAATTTACAAGATGTTAGATATTCTGTCATAGCTCTCATTCTGCACTAATGCACCACTTCCAAAACAGTGAGGTACCCACAGGAAGACTCTTTGAATGGGAAGATATTGTGGAGTGTCTGCGTGCTCTGAATTTACACCCCAGCTTATCTTCCCACAGGGCTTCCTTTGTGCACAAGTTAAAGTGTGTGAAATCAGTACTGCCAGGTTGCAGGGCAATTTTTGTTGATTTGTAATAAGATGTCATATATTTGTCACCTAATATTTACAGAGATGTTTCTGTAAATATTGATTCAAATAACTGAGACAGCTAGATTTAAAAGTTTCCATTGAAAGAATGTGTTTCACGATGGGGTTTGTTAAACATTTTTTTTTTTTAAATAATGATTTTGCATAAGAGGTGTTTTTGTTTGTTTGTTTTTGCTATTAGTTCTTATTGAAACCAAGGCATTTTTAATGTGTCTGTGGTTCTTTAAATGTAAAGTAAGGTAGCGCAGGGTTTCAAAGGGATGCTATAAATTGCACAGTGGTTGCCATCCTACATTCAAAGCCAAAGCAATAACCCAAACTACCAATTCCTTTCATCAAGAGGCAATAACCAACAAAACTGGATGTTGCTGCCATGTTATGGGGTACTCTGCACTGTGGCAGAACCATTCTCATATTATGTACCTAGCAGATATATGTAGTAGCAATTTCATAGGAGAAAAACATCCCTTTTAACCATCTTGTCCTCCCTGTGAGAAATCTACCCTGATTTATGCAAAATATGATACAGATTAGAAGTGATGACTCCATACAGTTAACCTCCTGATATATAAACAATTCTTCATATTACCCCTCCACTTTCACTGCAAGAATCATATCAGTATTACTACCTTAGATATGAAATAAATCATCTCTTTTTTCCTTAGAAAAGATAATTTGTTCAGAGAAAATCTTGAGGAAGCAGCCTGATCTGTTTGGTATTAAAGTCTTGTTTGACAAAACAAATTTGCAATAAACACTCAGAAAACAGGAGCCATGCCAGTTAGAATGATAGAAAATCATGTTGAAGAGATAAATGGATCATTAAAGAGAAAGTACTTGAATTTTCATTACAGATCACTACACAATCACTAAAGGTTTCTGAACTTGTCTGGCTTGTTGATCTTGTGCACTCCTCCTACCTCGAACTATTATGCCTAATATACATATTTTCTCATACCTTTTTGAAACCTATATATTTCATCCTCTGAAAATATCATTAAAAGATCTTTGTAGCTATCAGAATTCATGAATTTTGATATGCATTGGCCTAAATGGTATAAGAACCTATTTAGTGAGTAATAATGTGAACATCATACCTAATGATTCAGAACTTGCATGACATAAGTGATGGTATTTTGGTGAACATATGGATTTTAACTAGAGCTTGGCAGCACAGGACCCCTGTTTTGTTCAGCTTGTTGGGCTGCTGGGGAAACTAAATCAGAGGGATGACTGAATTATTAGTTAGGATTTTTCCCTGTCTGTAGACTTGTAAGTAAAATGCTACTGGAAGCCAAGAGATTTAATTATAAACAGAAGGCAAGCTTTCTTTTTTTCTTTTCTTTTTTTTTTTTTTTTTTTTTTTTTGTTTGTTTGTTCATTTGTTTGCTTTTAAGTGCTGTAAAATTAGAAGAAAATTTTTTGCTATTCACCTAACTTCTGCAGTGCACTGAAGGCTTAAATGGTTAGGACCCAGCTGTCATTTACTGCCAGGCCCCTTAAAGGCTGGACTGAACAAATTAAATGAAAGCTTGCTCTCCAGTTCTTCAGATTCAAGATGAAACATGGATTCATTTCTAGGAAGTGCAGAACTAGTATTGTTTAATACATGTCTGGTAGTAAAAGGACAAGAAAGGAGTTCAGTAAGGTGTAGATCAAGAAATACTGATTTCTACTGAGCTTGAGTTGCAGCAAAATATGTATCAGCAGAGAGGTCTAGATTTAACTTAGATAAAATTTTGACGCAAACTGGTATCTTTTGTCATCAGTCTGAAAGCATTAAGATAAGTCAGCAATATTCTGCAGTTGTTACTGGAAACCTTCCAGCCTAAAAAAGAGCCTATATCTCTGCATGTTAACCCCAAACTCATGGCTCAACTTAAGAAACAGAGCCAATTACCAGAAGGTAATTGGAAACAAATTGTTTCTCCAGTCCAAACCAAACTGTGGTGTCCATACTCTTTCCCTTTACTATTTCCAGTTTTTAAAAGGGATACTCCCTGCTTTTATCCAGATAGTTCTTTTCTTTTTACCTGGGTCATCCTCCTGTGACAGTTACACTACAAAAAAAAAAAAAAAAAAAAAAGTAGTTTTTGAGTAAATCTGACAGGTACAACTTTGCTTTTGAACCCTCTATGTATAAACCTGAATGAGTTGCAAAATCACCCAGTCAGAGAAACATTACAGGAACCATCAAAATCACGTTAAAACACAATTTACCTTTCCTTTCTGGGGAAGGAAGATATTTTTTTTTTTCTGAATACATCTGTCTTAAAGAGTTCGAGAAGCTGCAGCAAATCAATAGTACTAGCACTAGTTTAATAGTCCTAATTAATAGTACTAGCACTAGTTTAACCAGAAATACCCTATTTGATAACAGTTGATCTTCAGGTAATACAGACATTCTAGCAAATACTAACTTACAACAGGGGACAGAAGAGCTTTGAATATAAATTCATTAGACTTTAATTAACTCATAATCTTTTTTTTCCCACTAACACTGGATTTTAGACCTTTGGCCAAGATGCAGTTGTCCACTACAGAGGGTTGGGTGTTTTGCAGCAAATGTCGTTGCCCTGATATGTGTTTAGTTTCAAGGCTACTAACTGAACATCTTACATGAGCCTATGTCTGGGAGAGGGGGAAGTGCCAAAAACGAGTGGGAGGTAAAGGAGAACCCTTGGTTATTGACAGTTCTTAAAGTATAATGATCATATGTGCAGTATAGCATATGCTTTGAATAATGGAAGTACTTTAGAATAAATATAGGCATTATCTTTAATGTTTTGGTTAAATCCCAACTCAAAAAAATAAATACATTACTGCCTCCATATTTCTTTTGACATTATATTCTGTCCCAAGCTGTTTTTTAATGATTAAATTCAAAATCACCACTTGCTCTTAATGTTTTATCCCAAAAATGACTGCCTTAAGCTGGTGGATGATCTAGTCCCAGCATATTGATTTACATCTCAGAGTGCTCTGGAATAAGTAGTGCACTGAAAATTCAAGACCTGTGTTATTGTTTCTGTTATTACTAACTATGACAAAAAAAGCAATCAAAAACATACATAGGCAATGAGTTTTTAAAAATAACTAAAAATTTTGCATAAAATTCTGAGTGAGTTTTTAGAAAGCACAACCCTCAAATTTGCAGTAGGTGCCAATGTCAATGGTATCATTTTCAGTTGGCTTACTCCTCTGCCAAACATCAGCAGACACTACAAGTCTTAGATATATCTGGCATAAGGACTGGCATGTTTAATTCTATTGAAAAGTAGAGAGACTTGATAGAAACATCTAAAAAATAAGGAGTAAAAAAAAGAAAAAAGAAGAAAAATCCTAAAAAATCAAAAAATAAAGGTAATTAAGAAGTTAGTCTTACTGTAAGCTTACATTAGAGCAATTTTGTGCTCTGTCAACTTCAGCTAGACCACTTGCACAATGTTCTAGGTGAACTTTGTCTTCCATGGGTCCTAACTGGAGATATAAAATAACAACTAAAAAATAAAAAAACCCGGGATTGCTGCTTAGCACTTTTATGTACTTTTCAGCTATAGATCCCAAAGTGTTTATAAAGCTCCAGAAATATAATTATCTCCATTTCATAGCTGAGGAAATTGAAAGGCAAATTTAAGCAGTTTGCTGAGGGCCACACAGTGAATCATTTGAAGAGCCAAATTGTTACTGTAAATCTCCACACCTAGGCAACGATTACACTGCTGTGACTCAGACAAGATATTATTCTAGAACATCAGTTTCTGCTGTGTAACCAGTGCCACACACTGACTCTTACACACTTTTTGTTACTTACAACTGCATGGATCTGTTCATCAAGAAAGTAGGTCCTCTTCGGAACTCCCTCCAAAATTTCTTGTAAAGAGGCATAATTTGCAGAGCTGAAAGTTTCTACCTAAAACAGTTAAAAACACTGTTTAATAGTCTAACTTCCTTTTGACAGCTAACTTGTATCCAAATTCATCAAAAGAACCCTATAAGCATATGATTGCCATGTAACCTTCCCCATTCATCCCCCAATGTATCTGAGAAAAAAGCCTGGATCACCCTGCCATAAACTACATTGGCATCTAAAGCACAAAAGAATAATGGCATTTTCTGATGGCCACAAAATAAATAATTTTGGAGAAATATTTTGAACTCATCTGAAGCGTAAGCAAGTCTTATCGCTTGTAACTCTGTATATTCTAATATCTATTACTATTAGTTGTGATATTTTACAAGATGGGAGCAAGTTCTGTCTGCGGTTCAAGCCACCCAGAAACTTTGATTAGTATGGCACTAAATCAGCTACATTGTTCTCAATCTAATGAATGTTTATGAACTTGGGCCTATTGCTGCCCTTTCCATCATAGCTGCTAACCTGACTGAACTTGTGTTTGGCTGCAGTAGACTATGGAAATTATGCAAATTTGTCTTAACGATAAATGACTCCTTGATGACAGTGAAAAAGTGATCATTTTACACACAAAACTATATTCTAGGTCTGTCTCCCCTCTAGCATCAGTTTTTCTTTTGCGTGACTCCAATAATCAAGTGGGTTTAGTGTTTTTCAGTTCACAAGCACTGTTAAAACCTGCCCTAGTTAAACAGTAGCTGGACACTTCTGAAATCTCTCTTGTCACAGACTTTGAACATTTACACTTCGTAATATCCAAACACTGTCTGCATACACATTAATTTCAAAGATTTTTGTAGACAGTGCTATTACTCTCTTGTAACACCAGATACTCTAATTTATATAAGCTTTTATGAGGTTTCTGCTAGCGGGACCATCTGTGTGAAGTACCTTGCATCTGACTAAATAATCTTATGCCATTCAACAAAATTTATTCCATTTAAACAATTAAGCAATCACTTTTCTCATACTGTATAGTCTCAAGAAGACACCCTAAACATTTAATAAATAGTTTTCACACCACTACAATGCAGCTCAAGCTGTTGAATGAGACTAGGTAGATATTTCTATACAATGTTTTAGAATAAGATTTCTTGGAGAATAAAATAATCTGAGAGTATAAAAGGGAAACTAAAAGGCAATGCTTAGGAGGAGTTTTTACCAGCATGTCCTGGGAAGGAGCTGTCATGTTTGAGACGTCTGAGCTAAAAACTCTACAATGGCTTACTATTTCAAGCTCTTGTGACAATTTTACTAAGATTAGACCATCTCATACCCATATGTCAGACATACCCATTCTGTTGTCTGCAGTTCCCCTTTGGGTTAAGATGAATCTATCATAGCCCATTCCAATTTCAGAAGTGCTGCAGACTCCACAGCAGCTGAATTCCACCACAGAAGTGGTGTATTTTAGCAATGAAACCAGGCTTCTTTGTGAGCATCTAGAAAATTCCTCAAAGTGATTCCCTAACCAATATCTGACCTATTATTATTATTATTTATTTATTTATTTTTATTTTATCTATTTTTAGGTCCACAGTTAATTTTTGCAGACATTTTCATAATGATTTTCTTCTCTTCATAGATGTATAAACTCCCAGACTAGGAAAAAAACCTCACTGTGATAATCAAGTCTGATCATTGGTGAGCATAAGGACTGTTTTACAGGGGGATTTGATTCAATTTTAAAGATGACAAGCTAAGGTGAGTCTATTACTTCCTTCAAAAAAATGCTCTAATGTTTAGTTATAGAAATCTACATATTTTTCAAGACAGAATTTGTTGAATACATCTGCAAAGGAAGAAGGTCCCACCTGTCAGGTGTCTTCTATATCTGTTCACATAAATGCATATACAGACCCATAAGGTACATCACATCCCTAAGACTCATTTGCCCATGTGTATGCAGTGGTTTTTTTTTGTTTTGTTTTGTTTTTTCCAGCTTTCTCCTGGCATTTATTTCCATATTATTCCTAAAGGGCAAGCCCAAAAGTTGGATATGGTCTTTCTAGTGTAAGGTGTAGAAATGAGGCATAGTTCCTGTTCCTGCTTGTAAGCCTTCTTTTCACCCACCTAAGGATGAATTGTAATAAGAGCTCATGATGAGGTAATAATTTCTGAGGACCCACCAAGATCCTTTTCCAAGGCACTGTTTTCACAGACAGTCTCCCTTAATATCTGTCCTAAATGTGTTGCTTGGCTTTTGAGTATGTTTCACTGGTTCTTGATCATCAATCAGGCAATTCAAATTAGTTTTTAAAAGTAGAGTATCTTTCTCATTGCTGTGTTATCCAGTTTTGTGTTCACCAAAACCTTATGTAAATGGCTAGCAAAACCATTGAAGAGTATAGGATCATACTTTGATCCATGGTACTCACCACCAGCAATGATTTAACTCAGAGACATTTCTTCATTAAAAACTCCACTTTAACATCTGTTACTAGTGCAGTTTTTAATTCATTTAATGATACTTTTTAATCCAATATAGTTGCTATAGATTGCTTGGGGCCCTGTTTGCTAGCTTTTTAAAAAGATGATGTATTTAAAAAAAAAAAAAAAAAAAGTAACTTGGAGAAATCCCGCTATAAAATAAAGACCATCAACAACTCTGTGTTTGTATCAACCTAACTAGAACTCTACAACATAAGTAGATAAAATTAAAAAAAAATAAATAAATTATATTTGTTCAGAAAGATCTGTTTTGCACGGTATGGTCGGGAACATTATTTCTACTAGTCTTCCAAAGTCGAGAAGTTAGGTGCTTGCAAGACAGCAGAACAGGCTGAATACCTCCATTTTGTAGTTTTTAAGAAGCTGGCTAAATAGCATCTCAGCTAGTTCCTTTGAGATTTTTGGGTCTAAAAGAATCTAAGCCTGTTGATATGAATATGCTCAATTTTAGCAGTTGCTGCCTTACCTCTTTCTTTGTTACAGATGGCAAACTTTCATTTCCATCCACAACATCATATGGGATGGATACATCCTTCTGTTTAATTCCAAGTGCAGAACAGAAATATTTATTAAACATTTCTGCCTTTTCTGCGTCATTATTTATGATTTCCACCATCTGCATCTACAGTGGAACTATATCTGACCTAAGATTCTTTTTGATACTAAAAAGATTTTAAATTGCCTTCTTGTTGTTTTTAACCATATTGGTCACTGACATTTAACTGAGTCGTTAATTTTATTTTTTTTATCAGTTACTTATAAGTCTAGGTACAGAACTTATCCACTCTCTTTTTCAATTCTTCATATATCGTTATTTTGTTTTATACTACTTTTATGTGTTTTAATCAGGGCATTTTGACTACTGTACACATTTTGTGTGTAAGTGAAAACAATTTATGTCCTTGAACAATTCCCAGTTTTCATTAATACTTCCTAATTAAAATTTACATTCCTGTTCAGTTATGTTAACTGATTCAAGTCTTGATAAACTGTCCCTCTTAAACATCTCATATAGCCATGATTGCTTGGTGTTATGTACAGTTCAAATTCATAAAGTAAATACAGCTAGATTATGATCATTAGTTCTTAACTCTTCCTGTTGGTGACAGGTGGGCATAGCTGTGTCTTTGGCCATCAAAATGATGTTCAGCTTTGAGTTTCTTTATGAATGATGTAGAAGTTTCTACACTCTGATATTATCTGCTAATATTTTAGAAGCTCTAGGGAATCTCAGTACTGGCAAAACAAAACCTCAGCAAATATTCCCCATCTTAAACTCCCCTATGATAGTACAGGGTTTTCCCCCACCTGCACTCCCCTGAAGGAAAGATGCTGAAGAGGCAGCTCATCCCATTGTCTATGAGTCTGTTTTTAATTTGTAATGTACACAGATGTCCTATCTAAAGCTATATTTTCACTCAGAAGTACTGGGTGCCTGTCACTTAATTGTTTTTAACTCTTCAACATACAGCATTGTATTTGGTGCTACAGCTGATCTCCATTCCCTCCTCCTAAAAAAAAATGTAAACAATTTTCAATGAGATTCCAGTATTATGACATTTTACTACGTTTCAGAAATGCTATGTGACATTCCCTCTTATATATGAATACTGTCTCTGTCTACTTATTACCAAGATGTTTGAACATGAAAACATGGATTTAGAGATTCTTTCAAAACATGTTCTTCATACATGCCTAATCACTTATTTTATCACATATCTGGTATCCCGGTTGTCATTTACACCCACAGAGTTGCACACACACAGACTTGCACACATGCATGTACATATTTGCCACAATTTCCCTTCATCATTATTCCATACTTTATTTAATGCCCTTCTGGCTACACTGCCTTGTTTTTCATTGTTTTCTATGGTTCCTACTAAGACGATGTACTGCATCTGGCTGAGATGGAGTTAACTTTCCCTGCAGTGGCCCATATAGTGCTGTACTCTGCACTTGTAGCTAGAACATGATTGGTGCGACACCAGTGTTTTGTCTCTTGCTGAGCAGTGCTAGCACAGGACTAAGATTCTCTTCAAACCCATCAGAGCCAGTAGGCTGGGCATGGGCAGGGGACATCACCAGGGCAACTGACCTAAACTGACCAAAGGGATATCCCATGGCATATGGTGTCATACTCAGCAATAAAAGGTGGGAAAGGAGAAGGAGAATGCAGGGCTGTCATTATGAAGATGTCTGTCCTCCCAAGCAACTACTACATGTATTGAGGCCCTGTTTCCAAGAACATAGCCGAACATCTCATAGCTTCCCATCTCATTGATGGGAAGTAGAGAGTATTTTTTTCCTTCTCCCTGTGCTTCTGTACAGCCTTTGCTTGATTTCCGCCCCCTCCCCCCCTTCTTTTCCATTTAATTAAATTATCCTTAAATCAACCTGTGAGCCTTTTTAATTCCTTTCTGGTATACTTTATTCCCTCCCCTCCCTCCCCCTGCTTCTTTAGAGGAGAGTGAGAGAGTGGTTGTGGTGGAGTTTATCTGCCCAGCAGGATAAAACCAACACAGACAACCAACAGAATTCAAGAGTTTCACATCCCTCTGGTAGGAAATCATCAACAGACTGTCAAATGAAGCCTGACAAGATTAGTACCAGCCTACATCCTGCTAACTTAAATCTCACATAGGCTTGAATTCAAATCCTTTGTCTTTGCTCTAGAAAAAAAAAAAAAAAAAAAAAAAAAAAAAGCCAGTCATCCTCCTGTCCCCTGAAATGTCCTGCAGGTCCTTCTTAGAACAGCATCAACAAGGACTACATTTTATTGTCCCACTTAGGGTGCTTTCATGTTTGTTTGTTTGTTTGTTTGTTTTCAAAGATTTTCTGCTCTGAAGTAGGTATTAGGTCTCTTTTATGATTATTAATCCAAAAGTGACTTCTTAAACTCAGCTAAACAATATGTAGAAATAAAGGCATTTCATTTAGAGCTGATCACCATCTTGCAGGTACAATGATTAATTATAAATAGATAACTCATGACATTATTGCCATGTGAAACAGCCTGCAAGGAATCTGTAGACTGGAATTCTTTGCCTAAACTATCAATCAAATAACTTCAACTGATGAACAAAAGAATCCAAGTCTGTACTAAGTCTGTACTTGGATAATTTGCAAATAGGAAAAAAAGAAATACTTTTGTCAAATTAATTATTCATTATAAGCAGTTCAACCAGATCTATTCTCACCCCCATCCCCCTTTTTATTATTATTTTTTTTTTTTTTTCATTTACATAGGTTTTACATTCTTGAAGTGGTTTGGAAACCTTAAAGAGTAAAATTTTCTATAAATGCTTAATGCAATGATAATTTATATATGGCATTGTAAATGTACAAACATACTTTACTTAGCATTGAACTAGGCATTGGAGACAAAGAATCATTATGATATATTTAACTGTCAAAAAAAGGTGAAAATCTGATATTATTCACACAGACTGAAGTACGAACTGGATACTTGCATTTTGAGGATTACTGCTGCAAGTGACCTGAACCACAGTTTAAGGACCCTTTGGCACTTGTATCCATATCATGGCAATAAGCCAGCACTGTCAGGTATGCAGTTGCCACACTCCACAGTACTTGGGCTGCCTGATTTCCAGAAATGCTCACCAGCAGCTCCATGCTGAATATCTTTTTTTTTTTTTCTTTTTTAAAGAATTTTTCAAGTTATGACCTAATATAAATATATATATACACACACATATATAATAATCTACTTAGATGGCTGGATTAAAATGGTTCACAGAAGGAAAGAAGAAAATAGATAAATGAGTGAATACACCAGTTAGCTCAATCAGCATAATCTGAATGGGACTTGTTTGTTTTATAGTATCACTGCATTCTGACAACTGGAGCAATATCATCAAACTTATCAGAATAGGTCAGATTCTATCATTTTTGTCCATAGTATGTAGCATCACACTCCATATACAAACCTACTGAAACCATGCAAAAGCTTACACTGTGTACTTTACTTATTAATATAAACATAACTACTTGCTAAATTTAGAAGATTAGATGTGATTAGAGAGATCAGTGACAGACATAATTTTGAAGCCTGAAAATTATGTAAATAATAGGAAAAAAAAAAAAAAAAAAGATTTTATCTTTCAGATTTTCTCTTTCAGATTTTTTTTTTCCTCAAACTGACTAAATTTGACATATAGTCATCTGGAAGAAACACATATAAACCACTGAAATCATGTTTACAACCCCTGTATTAAAGCTATTTCTGTATTAAGCATGCCACATCTCTGCATCACTTGTATTCTGCTGTGTAAGAATGAAGTATTAAAATGACTTTTAATGACAAAAAACCTTATATTTTAGGGCTGAACATCTGTTATCTGTTCAGATAGTGAGTACTTAATTCGATATTTGGGTGGATAATTTGCAAATTCAATGCATAGAAAATTTTGTACCAATGCTAAGGTTAATTCATTTTTCCTGGGATGGTTTGTAGCCAAATGGAATCAAAATGTCCTCGCATATTACTTTACACCCCTTTACTTCTGTAAGAAACTAAACAGTGTGTTGGACAGTGCTGAAGGGTCTAAAGATAACATGGTATGGAACAGGAGGTATGAATAAAGCAGGAAGGAGAAAAGTGCTTTAGATGTTAGTCTACAAAATTCACTTTTCAGCTCAGTGCAGCAGAAACATAAAGCAGTAAAAAAAAATCTACAAAGGAACCATAATGAGAGGTATCACTGTTTGAATTTATTTACTGTTGCAACAACAGCTAGTAGCCTAGCTTCATGAAGAGAACTGTGCAATATTTTACATGTGGTGTTGGCTAGGAAGCTTTCAAAAGTCTTTTAAACAGGAAGAAATCATTAATTCTCAAGTATTCAATCTTCACCATATGGCCTCATGTGCTTGTTTTTGTTTATTTCCACACAAAAATACACCTGGAAATTTCATACTTCTATTTACAGCAGCCTATGGTTTTTCTAATGGGGTGGTGTCACGGTAACTAACCTGTTACTTTGTATTGTTAAAAGGAGAGAATTATTCCATGAAATAATTCTGTATAACTAGCAGCTTTTGGTATTCAAAGGCTTGATGGGAAGTCAGTTGCTCTTTGTGTAGGTGGTCCTCTTATACTTTAGTCTAGTAGCGTGGCTGTAGCAAATGGGATTAGTCTGGAAGACTATGACTGTGGAACAAAAATGTGCCAGTATTTCTACATATAAGTTTGATAATACAATATTAATAAGAGTACATTGAAACAGAAACCAATGGAAATTGTTCAGTGGCTTTTAGATGAGGCCTTAAGAATATACCATCTGCAGATTTCAAAGTTCATTAGCAGCAAAAATGAGCTGGAGTATCCCAGTAAAGGGATGGAAGCATTGTTAAAGTTACCATCTCCTTCCTCCTCTGTCCCCCCCCTCAGCACTCTCTGCCCCCCAACCTCCTCCCCCTCACACACACTCCCAACCCCCCTGTTACACAAAATGCAGCAAGTTTACAAGAGATTCAGGAATAAAAACTAAGCCTGAACTCACAGCACTGGATTGGAAGGTCAGAACACTTTAACCCTTTTAACCTGTGTCTGGCTCACTATCATTTAGCAACTCTACACAACAAAGGTCTGATAAGTGAGGGAGGGGGACAGGGGAAGGGAGAAGTGCTTGTCACTTTACCTGCAATCCTACAAACCTTAACAAGCAGAAAAATCCTGTTCTTTAGCAGATTACCAGAACTTTCCTAAACACTTCATTTCCCCCCCTTTTTATTGGGCTTCTTCCTCCAGGGAATCTCCCTGGAACAGATTTTCACATGATAGACTGTCACTGATTATTAAAAGCTGTGTCATCATTGACCTTATGTACAACGTCATTATTCACAGCTAACTGGTTCCCAGGTACAGGGAAGCCTTTTGTCCCTATAGAAAAATGAGATTATAACATTTTATCCAGAAATTAAGTCCAGTTTATTGATGCCTCATCATGGTTATTGCAGTACTTAATTTCAACATGTTAAAGAATTAATGAGTACCATATACACTTCCTATGCACACTCTAAACTTGCATGGTTATAAAGTTGTGGGGTTTCAGGTTGATTCACTATCTTGGGAACAATAAAATACAATTAATTGTTGCAACCACTGTTCTAGATAGAACCTGCATCTCTAATGAGACTGAATATAGGACAAAGTTCCTGCATGCTGTCTGCTGGCTTTCAAAATGGTCAAACTGATTTTCACCTCTTTCTCTGAAATGATGCCTCTGTTTTTAATTAAAAGGAGAGTGTTTTATTACAGAAATCCATGTGGGTGGTTTGTGGTTCCTTACTGCAGAATACCAAATGGCATCAAATGTTGTTCTGCATGTTTCTCTTTAAGCCTACACAAAGCTTTCAGTCCTTCTTGTGTATGTTAAGTCTTGGCAACCTTTCTATACCACCTCAATCATACAAATTTCATATACACAAACCAGCTTTTCAAGCAAGAAACAAGATAAATGTCCCGTTTCAGACCAAAGCTATTTTAACACTCTCTATCCACCTTTTTAATAGAGAGGTGACGGCAGAATCATGTATCATTATTATGCCTGTTACAAGCATATTCTAATACTCAATTTCTTCCCAAAAGTGAAAAAAAAAATTAAAAATAATAATAGCATAATTTCTCTAAATGAATGGAACATCTGAGAAACTTTCTCATACTATATAATTTGAATGTTTTTGACATCACTTATTTTATTTCACAACAAACTTACATTTTATCACATGATTGCTTTCCCAATTATAGTGCAAAATAAAAAGCATCATCAAATAGTTTAATAGGTGCAGAGGAAAATGTAGTTTTGTTCATCAAATGATGCAGAAAATAACGTGACAACAAAAAATCTGCGTGTTTGGATGGGAAATTATTGCTGTGGAGTTATTTATCCTATATCTCCTCAATGGAAGGGAAGGACAGAGGGCCCCCAGGTTTGATTATTATTTTTCTGATAAAGTGTGCACTGGGATAAAGGGAAGATTTCCTCTTCCAAGTAGGGTCTGCAGTCCTCCCAGTAAGTGTGTAATCTCAACAGTTAAAAGACAAACCTCATTTATCCATGAAAACAGAAGTCCATGCTTAGGCTGCAGGGTAGGAGATTTAGGAAAAGAGACTGACAGTTTTTCTTTAGAAAACTGTTTGTATTTCTACCACAACCTACTCAGACATATACTAATAGAATTTTAAAAGGTCTGTACACATCCACCGGTGCTCAGATGGCATGTTGATAAGTGCCTCCCGGTGATTTTCAGATTTCCGCCTCAGACGTCGGCTGATGATTACCACTATCTGCCTTGCAATACAAAGCACTAATCTGTTTTAAAATAAAGGCCCAGGCCAGCGTGTGTGGCAGCAAGCACTTGGTCACCACTGAACACTGCAGTATCCTTACGAGGCCTGCATCCAGGTCGCGTAGCGCAGGTATGTATTATTTATAGCCATGCCTCCGTGTGATTACCTCCAGTTAACTTGAAGCTTCTCTTAAAACAAAGGTTGCTCTAGTCCTGCTTGCCACTGGTGTGAGGCCCTCCTCACTCCCACTCTCCCCCACCGGTGTAAGCAGACATAGCAGCCTTCGGTCTAATTAGCTGTCTTTAAGGCAGGGCTAAGTGGGCTCAGTGGGGGGAAAAGGCTTTCTCGGGCCCCTCCAAGCCTCTCCTCAGCACGGGCAGACAGAGCGTGTACGGCCTCCAAGAGGCACCGCAAACTCACTGACATTATGTCCACGGGTTATCATTATCATCTTTTTTTAAAAAACCTGATCGATTGCTCCCAACCACAATGATGCTTCAGGGCATCTCTCTCTCTGCTGGGGAGTGATTGACCATTGGGTATCATTAAAGAGGGGAGGCGAGGGGAGGGAGGGAGGTGAGGGAAAGACGGAGGCAGCTGGGGCAGCAGCATCGGTTCCAGCTCTTCCTTGTGCACACTTCTCCCTCCCGGATGCTGCTGACCTTTCACTCAGGAGCCAGCTGGAGCTGGGAGAGATTTAATTGAACAGCTTCCTCGATTGTGTTTGGGGTTTGGGTGATGGAGGAGGAGGATACAACACTGAGAAGTGGGGCGAGGAGAACAGAACAAAAAAAAAAAAAAAAAAAAGACACCACCAACAACTTTGGATGACCTTCAAATGCTAATTGCTAAGTTCTTCCTAGGCCTTTGCCAGGCCAGGGCTTGCACAGGGAAGCTGTGGCAGCATTGAAGTCGTCCTTCATCATACGTGGACACCTCTATCATGTAGCCCTGTTGCCCCGCTGCCAGCTCTCCCAGTGCAATCGACCAGAGGTGAGCCACAGAGGCCTCCTACACAGAGGCCTCCTGCATGAGCCTGCATGGCCTGCAGGAGTCACCCTCATTGGTGTGAGGAAAGTCTTGGGGGGGGGGGGAGGAGGGTAGAAGAAGACATTACTCTATATAAATTCATGTATATGGATGTATAAATATACAAAAGTGTACATTAATGTCTTCCCATCTTTTTAAAGTGACAGCTTTCTTCCTTTAGAATACAAAAATGGAAGTAAATAAAACCAGAGGAGGTCCAGCATGAGAAACCCAGATGCTGCTCTCACTCCTTACCGTTCATCTCACATTTATTCCTTCTCTGCTCCTTTGTTTGTTCCTGAGATTCTGCACCTTTGCCATGCAAGCCACATGATTCCTTCTTCCCCAGTTTACTCCCCCTTCCCACCTTGATTCAAGCTCCCCCCTCGCTATTTTAACATGAGTAAAAAGGAATGAACGAATCTCAGCTGAGTTAAATGGGTGACAAGGGATATGGAAAGAAGGAAATTCATCCCTTCTTGTCTTTGAGAGCAATTTAATTAGGCCCAGGCCCCCTGTGAGCGGGTAAGGGGAAGGCTGAGGATTGGCTTGTCTGGGCTTTCTCTGAAGGCAAAAGCGGCCTTGGACACACATACAGAGAAAGGATTTTTAAAGGATCATGTAAGAAGATCAACAGATAAGCAGCTAATTTTGTGTACTTAGGGAGCAAATGAGTGTGCACACTCCCGCCGGAATAGTAAGAGTGATGGGCTGAGAGGAAGAAAAATAAGGAGGAAGCACGGACAGATCTTAAAGTATTTCACTGTTACTGCTGATCACCAAAATTAAAGATTTATACTGTTTGATAGGGTACTCTAGCTTTTGCACCAACTGTGCATGTGTACATATATCTATATACATACTTATACAGATATAGATTTTTTCTTTATACAGCTCAGTTATTTCAAGAATTTTCATCAGAAAACCACTTTTAAACTAATTGGAGTCTGTGGAGAGGAAACCTCATTTTTGGTTCAAATGAATTTTCTGAAAATGTCATTTGATTCGGGAAATATGACTGATCTGCCCGATTTCTTGATAAGAAATGAAATGAGCCGTTGTCCTTCAGGATATCATAGACTTGAAATGGGGGATTTTATGGTTAATGCCATCAGATAGAAGTGTCCTACTTTGAAAGGAGAAGTCCATCAGCCCCAGGGAAAGGCTGAAGCCTGAATTTCATCTCTAAATCTGCAGCTGCAATTTAAGCTGGCACAGAGCAGTGACAGATTTTTATTTTTTTTTCCAAGCAATAATTACAAAGTAAATGAAAATAAATATTACAGTAATTAATAAAAAGTTAATGTTTTTCAAACTTTCAATTTTAATTCATGTTTTTTCATCTCAGTGATGTGGTCAGTGCTGAACACAGAATCTAAAATTAACCCAAAATATTAAAATATCTTTGGTTATAATTAACTCACATGCTTATATAGAGTAAACCTATTTCTGGAGATGGCTGACTTCTTAGCACACAGGATCTCTTGGGTGACAGCGTACAGTGTTACCTCTATTTTTTGTGTGGGAAAACAGAGAAAGGCAAGAAAAGTGACTTTCCCAAGGCCAGAAATGGAATTAGAGAGACCAGAAAGTCCCTTAAAGTCCTTGCTGGAGGGCTGGCACCATTATATAATCTTCTTCATTACAGTATATATGCAAATAGAAATAGAATCATATGGATGAAAATATGAGATCAGGAATAAGAGAAAAGGCAAAGAGAAGGACTTCTAATTCTAGCCCATCTGGACTCCCACCCATGCCACAAAAATATAAGCCTCGGGTACTCACCTCTCTGTCCACTAAATTTATAGTCAAACTCCTGTGGACTTTTATAGAAGGAGATCTTTACAGAACAACAGCTATTTTATGGTGTGTTATAACCATAAAAAAGGTCAGATGCTACCGGAAGTTTTCCTCACTTGATGATGCCAAAAAAAAAAAAAAAAACAAAAAAAAAAAAAAAAAAACACCAACAGAAGGAAAGAAAACCAAGGAAAACTCAGGTGTTCATATTTTACAGTCAAGAAATCTTTAAGGAGCAGACAGAAAACATGCCTCAGTTTGATAGGGGTTTATTTTAGTAATGCAGCATCTCATTAGTTGCTGGAAAAATTACCAGTTCCTTTACCGACAGTACTAAACTGGTTTCTCTGTATACAAATTCACTTCTCAATTAGTTGCTGGACAGACTGTTTCTTAAATGCACAGAATGGAAGCAGGAAGATGATGTACTACTCTAACCTTTTCCCTGTTAAATGGAAACAAATGGGCCTTTCTGTGATGCATCACTGATTATTCTCAATGACTCTTTGTATTTCAAAATAATGTCATGTTACAACTTTGCTGGAGCTCTTGCAAGAGACAAATGTAACAAATGCTAAGAACATTTTACTTCCCCTAAAAATACACAGTACATACTTCATGTTTTGCACCTTCTTGTTAGCCGTGGCTCCCTTACAGTGAGTAGAGATATAGAAAGATAAGACAGGGCTGAGCAGTAGTCAATAGGAAGAAAAATCCTAGGACTACTATTTACAGTAGTAAACATGTACAGATGTCTGATTCCAAACCATTATTCTGCCTTACCTAAGGTCCCTGTTAGGGCTGGTCTTCTGGAAACTGTCATTCATGGGAATGATGCCAGGGGCTGCTTTTTGTGACCACCCTGAGATATTGGATACAAAAAATTTGGTAGCATCTTGCATGAACAGTGTTTTAATTATACTGTATGTGTAATCCTGGTTCTGTGTTCTTTTCCCCTACTAGTCTTCAGTGGGTATGACAATTCTAGATAGTGTGAAAAAATCCTACATGAAAGAAAAATATTTCAGTATTTCTCAGTCAGGATGAAATCATAATGCAGTACATAACTCTGAAACTCAGGCATAAGTATTACAGCTGAAAAAGAATTATTATGTCATCAGGATTGTTCCCCACAGTATATTCCTCAGTTCTAAAACTAGTCTAGTTTTAATTGACACAGGCAATGGGCTTTCCATCATGTTCCTTGGGAGACTGTTCCACTGACTGAACTCAGTATTAAGAAATATTTCCTGATGCTCACCCAAAATTTCTGTTGCTTAATTTTGCATTACACCAACAATGTACTGCTAGTTATACTACATTCTACAAGGTGAGACACAAGCTACCACTAGTTTCCCCAACAAGACATTTCTGTTTACGTGCACTGAATGCATGCTTTCTATTGGGTGGATATATGTATTTGATATACAGTATTCTCTGAGCACAACATATATTTGTTTTGTACAGCAACTGCTGAATAAAGAGTAGGCCAAAAAGAATTACAATGGTGGAGACTTTGATGTGCGAATAGTTAGAAGAGCAGAAGAGCAGAAGAACACATAACTCAGACCCAGATTGCACCCTCAAGAAATCATGTTGAGATTCCCAACAGGTAAACACCTTGACAAATCCTTACTAGTTTGATGAAAGCAGTTTGCAAAAATATCATAAGAGAACAGAGTGGATAACACAGCAGATAGATCAATTTGTTTTCCTACACTTTTACAGGACTGTTTCACTAGAGATAGTATAATATTCTACTGCACATAGTATTAATTAGATTAAAATATATATAAGAATCTTAGAAAAAATATAGATACCTAGGAAATGTCATAAATAACACAGGGTTCCTTCTGGTGTTTGTTGTTGTTGTTGTTTTGTTGGTGGTGGTGGTGGTGTTTTTTTTTGTCTTCAAAGTGCTGTACAAACACTAAATGAGTAATCAGTTTACTTTTACGGATCCCTGTTGAGCAGGTAAGTATTATTCCCAGATGCAAACACATGGGCTCATCCTGAGAAGTACTGAGTAGATCGCACCCCAAGACTTGAGAGAGGGCTGAAACAACATTTTCCTTTTTAAGGCCACAGTATGACAACAGGGTGCATTCAGCTTTAGGTCTTCTCTAGCTGTCAAAAACTCTGAGACGACACAACATAGAACACTTATCTTGTATAAGCATCACATTAAATGTGATGAAAATGTTCAAAAGGTTTAATTCTGTGGTGATGGCCTTTATGCCAGACTATGCATCATCTGTTCTCACCCCTCTAACTTGATGCTGGCCTAGGTATCATCTGTCCTCTGACACAAAGACACCATAAACACTATATAAAATCTTGAAGCCAACATAAACCCTTAATAAGCTGTTTCATTCTGCTGATACCTTATAAACAGCATGGATCAAATCTGTGCTGTAAGTACAAGATCTTTCAGTAGATCATACAGTGACTATTAATGAACATGAAACCTAAACTTTAACATCACAGGCCAAAAGAAAATTGGACAACCAAAACAAAGTGTTAAGGGCACTCAGAGCTGTGACCACAGCTGTGGCCCATGGTGATCCAGCTGTTTGGTGACAGCGGAATTTGGTGCACAAGATTCAATACAGCACAGCTTGTCTCCATTTAAGAATGAAAACATGTTAAGAGTAGAAAAATCATCATAGTTACTACTAAAAAAATTGCAAGTTCCCTACAAACACTATTTGCTGTTTCAGAGTAGCTGGTGTCTGACTACCATTCCTCTTCAACTAACTGCTGTATTAACGGTTGAGTTCAAAGAGTCAGGGAGCATATGGACAACACCCATCCTACTACTCCTGTGTTCTGCATTTTACTATACAAGGCATACGTTACTGTCAGCAGCAAGACATTTTTGCTGATGTGCACTGGGCAGAGGCTGAAGAGAAGGAGCAGAAGCCAGAGAACAAGTAGCAGAAATTGAGGATGCTTTAAAAAAATAAATGAATAAAAAAGAGTTAATTGTCATTGTCCTTTGCATAGCTGTAGGTAAGGACATAACTGCTACTTTTAAGCTATTTACCCAAGTTGCATTTAGTTGCTTCAAATTATGATATTTTTTGGTGGCTGAGTAGCTGCTCAATTACTTGTCAAGTGACACACGAGTACTAGTAAGGCTGAAAATACATGTATTTCTACCTCCTTTATTTTCAATTCCATTAATGATTTTGTCTTTATATCCTAGATCAGTGAAAATCTAATTAGAAAATGGTACAAATAGAGCTATGCATTAGGTAGACACTATTCATACTGAACTTCAGTGCTTCACACAGAAAGTGAATACATTCCTGAAAACTGTGCATTAATTTTAAAGGGCTTTTAGATCTTTTCAATAAGAATATACAGAAACCCTGGTTTATTTTGTAGAATATACCTCTGGACACTGAGTCACCAAATCACAAAGTTCCAGAGTAACATACCAACTCATGGTCACAGTTGCCAGTAAAACAGTGATCCACACCAGCATTTTATCAAGATAATTAAACTTTTACAGGGTATAGCATTCTCAGTAATAAAAAGCAGAAGGAAATATACAAAGCTCAACATAAATCTAAATGTGAGGGAATTAATTTTGCCACTTATTTAAAAACTAAAAGGTCACAGCAGATGTCTAAATTGTTGCTATCAACTATTGGAAAAGGAAAATGTCTAAAATGTCTCTGTGCAGTCAAAATCTAAAAATGACATCTAGACCACCTATCTTTGCATTGTACATGACCAAACCCCAAAGTGCCTAGGAAGAAGAATTCACAAAAAACACTTTCACTCTGTCCCTCCTCCAAGTGAGTGACACAGTAACACTACTTGGTCTCACAGGTAATTTTCTCATTTACAAGATGTTTACTCAGACCTCTTCAGCTACTACCTCTGAAAAAACTCTGCATCATGACTGAAAATTCAAGTATAGCACACCCTGACAATAATGCACAGAGAGGTAGATGAAACTGAATGAGTGAAGTGTGGAGCCCAGACTGAATGACAACCTTTGGAACCTCTCCTCCTTACTGGACCTGTTAAATCTGCTGTTAGCAACAGCTTCAGGAAGGATAAGGCACCTTAGCGCATGTCGCTGTCAGGAGCAATAGAGCAAGGGATTGAATACTCCCTTTTGGATGCCTGGAGCAACCTGTGACCAAAACAGGGGAAAATATAAGAGAAAGAATGCATTTAACTTATCTTATAAAGAACATATTTTCAAAAATCTAATCTTCTAAGGATCTGAGTAGCTTTGGGGTTTTGTTTATATTTTTCATTTAGGAGTCTCCCTTGGGTCTTTTTTTTTTTTTTTGCCAGAAGCACAGTGGGCAAAATCAGGATCTTTGGCTTCCCCAACGTGCTCAAGAACTCTATGGATAATTTAAGCTTTTCTACTGCAGTAAAACAGAAAGTTCATAAAAATAAATAGAGTAATACTTTGCACTCATTCCACAGGAGGCTTGTGCTTCACAAAAACTATTCAGTGAAACATCTTTTAGAAGTAAGTATTGTTTTCCCATTTCAGAGATATGAAATGGAGATGAAGGATGTGTCAAGACCACCTGAGTCACTGAGGACCGTTCTGCAAAGTAATGCTTTTTTTTTTTTCTCATAAAGTCATGATTACTTCACCTTTATGTGATGTATCACCTTTACCTTAGAAAGCTTAAAGAAGTAATGACTAAATGGACTAATGGACTAATATGGATATAAGTGTGTAAGTGCTTTGAGCAATACTTCTGCTGATGCCATTCTACTGTTATTCTCACCTCCCAGTGCTGCATACAATATCCACAGCCAAAAAATAACATATGCCTCACCCTCAGCCATTACAATAGAAATTGCTAATGAAGATGTACCAGAACTAAGATGGACTTTGAACTAGAGCAGCAAAGTTTCCATTCAGCTAACTGTTACCAGCCAGAGATATTTTACTTCTGTGCAACAAAAGCTCCTCTAGGCTCAAGTGACTTCTGAAAATAGATAATACATGCTTCTAAAATGTGCATCCAGTGTGTCTTTTTTTGCTGTCATTCTCTGAAACCCTGATCAAGTATATAATGCAAATCTTTCAAAATCCCAATCCCTCATTTAATCAGAAGTAGTATCAATAGAAAGCCTCAGATCATCAACATAATCTCAGGAACTGTTGCATCAGTAGCAGAAACAGGGCATGTCAACATTTCTTTATTCTGTCAGCTGTGAAGAGCTATCTGGCCACGTGTCTCTTGTTTTCTCTTCCTCCAGATACTTAATTCCATGAATTGGCGGGGAAAAAAAAAAAAAAAGTATATATATATATGCATATATACACACACACATATATAAATATATATATAATGTTTAAAATACTCTTTTTTTTTTCTTTTTTTTTTTTGGATTACTTGTCCATATGAGCAGTTGCTGTAGTCAGAGAATACCTTCCTTATAGAAGCTATTGGGGAAGAGGATGTTCTATATGACCTCAAAGGAAGATCTAGAAGGAAGGATATTCTTTCAAGAAAGATTCAATATACAGTCAAAACAATGACAATAACAAAGAATAGAACAATTCTTCCCTTTCACTTCCACATTTATTTATCCTTCCTCTATTTCTGCAAAAGGCAGAAGTATAAAGGATGTAAAAGAGAAAAAGGCTCAAAAGAAATTCAGAATGTGTCAATAATCAGCTTGGTTTACTTTGTTTAATTGGGACTTTCTTCATCATGATGGCCACTTTACAGGGATCTTTCCCATGAAGCTAATTTAGCCTGAATAATGGATACCTTAGCCTATTAGACTAATTTTCATTGCCAGAGACACAGTGATATGTAACTTAAATGCCATCTAACCTTGTTTCAAACAAGTTTAAAATCTAAACCAGGAGACTTTAATCTAGTAGTTTAATCAAAGTTATCACACATTCAGGAGCAAAAGATGTGAGCTGAATATTCTTTGTTTTAGACAGAGAGAACTATCCCAGATTTACTCTAGGTGTATAATTAACACATAATACAGTTTTTCAAGACAAAATTCAACTCACCTCAATTTAAATACCCAGAAGTTAGACATCTAAAGGTACATGCCTACTATCTTAATGTCAATGGAAACAGGCAACTAAAGAAACGAAATTTATTACATCATTACCTGAGTGAGGAAATTAGAAACAGGGTAGATTAACCTCACTGGAGGTGCTTCTATATTCATTATAAGTGGAATCTAGAGATGTTTGTTAAGCTAGATGATCCCTTAAAACACAGTTAAAATTAGGAAGATGGAATCTTTTTCTCAGAATTGCCAATACCTGATTCTTTTTAGGAAGGTAAAAAAACACAAGGAGAAGATGGAGTAAAATGCCTGAGTTCCATAACTCCTGTTCATTTATCTTCTGCTTTCCTATTTTTATTCAGTACAGGAGTTGACACAGTCTAGAGTCCATTTTGTTTTAAATAATTGTGTCTCTTGATAAGCTTATCTGATTTTAATGGTGAACCTTTAACCCATTTCTCTCACTGATTCCTACTGCTGCTCTGACAAACTCAGTTTCCACTTCTTGATCTCCATGGCCATTTTCTGTTAAAACTAAATCTTTACTTATCCTTTCCAGCATCCTCTCCAAGTTCTTCCTCCTCCTCTTGACTATTCTTCCACCACTTTCTGAATGACACTATTTTTTCACTATCCACTACAAAAATAAACAAACAAATAAATAAATAAATAATGTATATATATATATCCTGAATGCCATCCAATTCTACATTCATGTGTGAACTAATAAGTTCTTTATTTAAATATATTGTCCTGTAAATGTCTTGCTGAAATCTCAAAAGCTGAATTTGATGAAAACACTCCAGAAACACAAGGGTCAGTGGAAACAAAATTCTATACACCATTATGCTTTATTAAAGAAGGTTCCACTGTATGATTTTTGTCATGAGAAAGGGTAAAAAACATGTCAAATTATTAGAGGAAAACCCTTTTTAAAATTCAAAAGGTTAGGAAGATGAATGACAGTTAAATGCCTATTACCTTAAAATGCCTTTAGGTAGCCTCAAAAATCTCTTTCTTACCTCCTAAGCAATGCAGTTTGATGTCAGTCCTAAAGCAGCATCTTCAAGCAAAATAAATAAAACAAAATACAATAATTTCAGAACTACTTTTACTTTACTACATTTTTATTCTAGCTAACAGTCACAAAAAGCATACAACAGTAGGTTGTACCATGTTGGTAGAAAGCATAATGTAAACCTCCAAAGTAAGGTAGCCTCCACTAATTGCAACCCACTTGTCCTGAGATCAGCAGTGGCATGACTGGGATCTAGATAGCTCAGAGTCTCAGCCCATGCAAAGTCGAGATCACAGAATGTTATTTCTATTAAGGACTTTTCTCTTTCACTCAATCATCTTCCTGTTCCCAAGGTCTGGTGCCATCAGTAACAACTGCTTGCTGATCAGACCGTACCCAACACCTTTCAGTGTGTTCAGCTGTGTTGGTCTTTAAAGATTATCCAGAATTTGGATTTGTTCTCATTTAACCTGGCAGGCAATTAAGTACCACCAAAATGGTAGAGAAAATCAGAAACAATGTAAAACTCACAGGCTGAGATAAAGACAGTATACAGAAAAGGAGGGGGAATCATTAATAATAATCATAATATACAAAGAAAAGGATGCATAATGAAATTGCTAACCTCCTGCCCCCACCCCACCCCCAGCCAACTTCCCACAGTTTTATGTTCTGCATGACACTGTATGGTATGGGATATCCCTTTGGCCAGTTTGGGTCAGCTGTCCTGGCTGTGTTTCTGTTGCATACCCTGTTTAAAAAGAAAAAATACAAATAAAAATTAAAAAAAAAAAAAAAAGAAAGAAAGGAAAAATAACATAAAGTATTAAGAGAACAAGTGATGCACAGTATAATTGCTCATTGCCAGCCGAATGATGTCCAGCCAGTCCCCAGGAAACTGTGGCAAGGGCCAACTCCACCAGTTTTATTGAAGAGAATGAGTCTGTATGGTGTGGCCAGTTTGGGTCTTGGTTGCGTCCCCTCCCAGCTTTTTGTGTAACCCCAGCTACACCATATTCCCTGTGATGCAGAGTACATGAACACAGCTATTTCCTCACTTATTTGTAATCGCTGTGAAGTTTGCACACACACAAAATGACACCAGCTGAAACTTCAGCTCAGTGAACATTTTTAGCTGTGTAAAGCCATTATAGAATGGCTTTATACACATTATAGAATGTCAAGGTGAAATTCCAGGTACAAAAACTCCACTAATTACAATTTTGAGACTGAGTCTACACAACACACTAAAACAGAATACATTTATGTTTAGGGTTTACCCACATAACCAACTACCAAATGAAACACATTTACTCCACAAGGATAGCCACTTAAACAACTGAAGCTTTATCTTCCATTTATCTACTATTACACCTCTGCAAGTCTCTTCTTCCATCACCTTTATTATGGTAGACCTCCTAAAATTCAGGCCAATAAGAATTATAATATCTATAGCTGTTGATTACGATTTGAACTAGGAATTCATGCATTTTAATCCATGTCTCATTCGAAAGAGAATATTGTATTCTCAGTCTTTCAGGGAAAATTGGAGGGATCTAGGTTCATTTTGTGTAAACCATACATTTAGTTTTTCCAGATCTTGGCAATTCCACTAGCATCTGTGAAAGGTATTGAATGGCTAGTCCTAGCATATGCATTGCTATATTCTGTGAAATATTTTGTCACGTGCTTTGTTATCTACAGAATAATCCTATTATCGTAATAATTCACAAAAGATCAATGTCATATTCACTAAGATTAGTCTCCTACACATGTTATAATAAAGGGTGGGATACATTTGTAGTACTATGAGCTGAACAAGTGTTTCTGCCCATTGTCCACCACAGGAAATTGCTTATGCACCTCCAAGATAAATATATACTTTCTGGATGTCTAAAGTTAAGTAAAATAAAGCTTATCATAAGTGCTGCTCTGTTGATGGTGAATGTGTAAGAGAGAGCATCCTATTGAAGCTAAAATAAAATTAGTTACCTATCTCACATGTGTCAAACAAGTCAGGTCTGAACAAGCTATGTGAATATTTCTTCTGTAAGTCTGATGAGTTTTACAGATGTATAGCAAGCAGTTGTTAGAAGTCAGCGGATATATTTTCCGTTCCTGGCTTGGCAACTCTGCAACTGCTCTGTGACTTTAAGAAAGTCACTTAATTCTCCCTATGCCTCTGCTTCATCTTCCACATTTTGTTTCCCTACCACAAAGGTTGAAGAAGGCTATTCTTCAGTCAGCAGTTTGGAAGCTTTTGCTTCTAATGTGAATTATGTAGCAGCCAAAACATATTTTGTGTTAAAGAATATTATGAAAGCCTCAACCCTTCAATCACTACAGCTTGCATATATGTATTCTTTCCAGCCTTCATATCCATTATTTCAAAACATATGTTGTCTCAGGTCAGACTACAGTTGCAGAGGACAGCCACTGGACTAACAGTTTTTGTAGATGCACTGGTTTCTGCAGTGCCACAGTTGAGGATAACACTAAGCAATACTGATAATATTCAAACTAGTTAGTTGCACCCATGTAAAGAACCTGGCTGTTAAAAAGAAAATACTACTTTGCCTATAACTTGTTAAGGATGATATTCTTCCTTTTTTTTTTCTTTTTTTTTTCTTTTTTTTTTTTTGGGATACATTCACAGCATCATGTTTCATTGTTATCAATATAATATTGTATGCAGTGTGAAATTTAGAATGACAGGAGAATGGTTTGTATTGAGAAAATGATAGCCAAAATGTGCTGCAGAGTCTATGTGTTTTTCTCATCGATACATCTCTTTATAAGTGCCTAGAATATCTTTTTTAGCCTTTTCTTTAAGAGTTTTGATTTTTTAATGTAACTGGTTATTTTTTGTCAAACAATGAGACTGTCATTTAGAAGAAATATTGAAAGGGGAGGGGGAGGGAGGGGAGGGAAGGAAAACATCCAACCAATATTAGCTCCGAAGTGCTGGGTAATTGTAAAGGGCCCTGGGCAAAAACAAAACATAGATGTGCAGTAGTCATAGCACATCTTGTCTTAACTTGTCTTTGTTAGTGTAAGTGAAAAGGTTAATGCTGTTCAATTCCGTCAACACAGAATGAGGCACTGCGGCACCTTTGAAATCTGAACTTACCCACAGTGCAACTGATGTGATTCCTGAGAGAATCACATTATTCATAAGTCAGTTTAGTAATATGAATGCCAATTAACCACGTGCTGGTATATTATATATAATAACAATAAAAAATAAATAAAATAAAAACAACAACAGATTGCTTTTAGTATGCTTATCACAGGGTAACGCTTTGCTGCTGTCTACCAGCAACATATGGTTAGGTCTCAGCCACCTACTAGCCATAAGGGCTTAATCCTACTAGCCAAGACAGATACCAGGGATGGATCCCTGCAAGAGTCTCAAATAGCATGCTTAGCAGTTCTGAGGAATAAAGCTGCCTTTAAAGAAAAATAATTGATGATGACTTAAATTCAATGCCAATTAAAAATGTCAGAGGCTGCATCTTGACTGTCTTGCATTTTGTATAGTCAGTTAAATTCAGAACAGTGAAACAGTGGCAAAAATATATGTGGAGACAAGTGTAGGTCAGAGAAGAAGCAGATACTTAGTTTTTAGGGCCACATTCTTCACCAAGAAAAGTGTTATCTAGCTCACCTTAATCTGTTGTATTACCTAAACTGTAAATCAAAAGCCTTGTAATCTTGTAATAGCCTTGTAATAGAAAAGTGTAATATTTTCTTATGAAGTTCTGACTATTCTTTTTTTTTTGGTCTACATAAATGCATTCATCTCAGAAAATATTTAGAAAAAAGGGTTGCAATCTTTCATCTGCACACCTTGCCCTATTAATAGGAACAGACTAGTGGAGTTTATTATTTAGAGAGTAATCTGTAAGTATGGCCAACTTAGAACTCCCAGCATACCAGACCATTATAGTGCAGCCACTGGAAAACTCTGTATTCAAATAATATTATTAATTTTTACCAATTTAAGACTCAAATGTTCAAGCCCTACACACAGATATTTCCATAGATCTTCTATTAACTTCTCCAGATCCGATCCCAAAAAACTGTCCTTGTGTGAGTAACATGAACAAGAGGTCAACATGAAAATATACCCCTGTATCACTGCTGCTAGATCCAGAGCTGGAAGTGTGGCCACAGCCACAGGCATACCTAGCTTGCATAGAGTGATTATGACTCTGAATCTGCATAATGCTTCTGGCTCCATTCCCAAAACTACCCTCTGTGCTAACTCATGCAGGGCTGGCAGAGGATTACTCCATGAGGCACAGACAATACAGAGGGCTCTTGTTCTTCTGCTCCTATGGTGATGCCTCCCTTAATATATCATGGAGTCATGCAGACTCCAGACTGATTTTTTCTACCACTATCTACAACTAGAAATGTGTTATTCTTGTCATCCTTACTCTGAGCTTGATTTCTGAGTATTTCAGTTTTCTACATCTGAAAACATAAATATGCCAAGAAGCAGATCCAAAGCTGCAGGTATCTTTCCTATTTTGCTAAGGATTAAAAGGGATTAAAGATTCTGTTGTAGTACAGTACATCTATTCTACCTCCATCAGTCCCCAAAATATGACCCAATATTTCAAGAACATCACATATTTTGAGATGACCAGCTTTAGAACTGAATGTCTGATTTCCAGAAAGAAATTCAAGTAATGGAATCCCATTAAATTTATTCAGGCCAAAATATATCTTGCATTGAGCACTTACAACAAGAAAACAAAATAACACCACACCCCACCCACACACCTAAAAACTCCAGGAAGTGAACGCTTTCCAAAATCTATTTATTTTAATCCTACCTTTGATTATATTTCACCTGCAGTTTATTTCATAGCCCATTATTATTAGAAAAAAACTATGTGCCACAATCACATTATTTTGATAAAAATCAAAGTTCCACAATGTTCCTCAATGTCTCTCAGCAAACAAAAGGTGGACCAAGTCTCCTCCACAGCAATACTCCAATCTCCTTTATTTTGGTGCTCTCAATTCAGCCTTCCCTGGCCAGAGTAGGCCATTCTTTTGATATGGTTGGAACCCATTCCTGCAAATTTACCTGAATTGCTCTTAGGACTAGTAAATGTTCCCTTATTCTATGGCAGAAAATTGGATAGATCCATTTGGGAAGGACATGTCATATCCATATTACCTATGAGCCAAATACTTGTGTTCATTTCTACAGTTAGGCAGAAAAAAGTGTGATTAACATTCATGAACACAACTGTACATATATGGATGTGTGGCCTAGCCTATTCTTATGTCCAAGTCTATAATTTTTACATATAATAAGAAATTAGATTATTATGTAACAACGGAAAGAAAATTGTATTTACATTCAATGCCAAAATAAGAATCAAAGCAAACAATGAAGCATCTGCAGACAGGAACACATTAGAAGCACCATCCAGACTTCCACCTTCTTTACTCAAATAAAAGACCTGTCCTTCTGTTTGGTATTGACATCTTTCTATAACAGCTTTAATTTCTCTTGCTACTTAATACATGTCAGAGCACTTGACTACACTCACAATCTCTATTAATCAAAGTCTAGGTAGTTGCCACAGACTGAGCAGAAGTATAATCCTTAAAACTCAGTCCCCCCTCAAAAGGAAAAAAAAATTGTGGTAGTTTGCCTGACAACAGGGTAAACAGATTATTGTGTTATTGCTGGCTGATTGCCGGAGTTATTTTGGAGCTCCATAATTCGTTTAAAGAGATTTTTGACATTTATGAAATGACTTCTATAATCAACTGACAGTGCAATATCCTATAATTGTTCAATTAAAAATGACTACTAGTGCATTCATTTATTAGTAGAATCAGATAATTGTCTTGCCACTAAAGAGTACTTCACACTTTGCGCATCAAATGAAAATGTTTGAGTATAAATCTGTGGCACAGCAGCCAAAGTCCTGGGGATTTTTCAAGTGAAGGTGTAATTATTACAGGCCTCTGAAGTAAATACAGTTTCATGTGATAATCTTTAAATGGATTGCATGTGTCTTACAAGACACACTTCTGCATAAACTGCCACATCTGGTGAGATGGACATGAACAGGTTTTCTGTGGCAGGTGAAACTCATGTCAGTTAAAATATGGTCAGCATAAAAATTGGCACCTAAATTACAGAGCTGCCCTTCCTTCCCTCCACTCCCCAGCTCTGTTCTTGGGAAAACACCACTCTACTAAAGGCAGGTGGCAGAGGATGGGTGTGCAGGTAAATCAGTTTTGCATGGGAAATTTGCCTGGAATAACAGTGCATAAACGTCTCTCACAGATGCATATACACTCACCCTGTGCACCTGGGAGATATTAATATCTCCATGAAATGTTTGGTGCTCTTTAGATACATTTGAAGTCCACTTGAGGTCACTCAGCACCTTGAAACAATTTCAGAATAGAGGCTCTCTCTTTAAAATTGAACATTTTAACTTTCATTATCCAAACCATCTGCTAAGCAAAATCACAGATCAATTTTTCATTAAATAATACAAAATCTTTGTATAGCAAGTAGGTAGAGATCATATGGAAAACTGAGTAAGCAGATCACTGAAAGGCAAGCACCAGCAGCAGCCCCTTCACAGATATAATGATTTTATTTTTTATTTTTAATTCTCTCTCTGTTTCTAAGGACAACCTTCCAGAATTCTTGGCTAAAACTCACAATTTATATTCAGATAATAATAATTAAAGAAATCCAGTGCATAGTCACCAGATGGAAGATAATACTTAATTTGTGGCTGCTACAGTATACTATTTAGTAATGTCATTTCAGATTCTCAGCTGAGCTTAAGCCCTGCTCCCTCCTTTTCTCCCTCCCCCACCGCACACCAGTTTGATCGCAGAACATAACGCTTCTTCACCTCACACTTGAGCTTTTCTATGTTGCCTTTCATCCAATGATCTTCAAATACTTTAATGAACCAATAATTAGTGAGTTTTTTCTTATACTGTGACTCAGCCAAGTGTTACTTTTTCCCCGTGTTTCACAGGGGGAAAGCTGTAAAGCGGGGGAATTATTGCCAGATTTTTTTTTTTGCCAGCAGTCCCAGGATGAGGGGGAGGGTAACTGGCTCCTGTCTGGAGAGTGTAAACGAGGGAGCATCTGGAGAACACCTCGTTTTACAGTGCGATACCAATTAAAACCAAGCAGTAGATGTAGCTGCATGGCAGCGAGCAGAAGCCAGCTCTAGCCAGGCCCCCCCTCCATCAGCATGAGCTTCATGAGCCTGGTGGTGCTCTCCAGCCACCCAGTAGCCCTGTGGCAGAGCCCACGCCAGATCTGGTTCTCTCCCCCTCTGCTGTAATCACAAGCCCACCCTTCTTCCTACTTAGGGAGGGGAAAAAATTAAAAATCAATGTGTCCTCATATCAGATCATCTTCAGTACAAAGCTTTGCAAATGACCCATCAAGGATACACTGCTTCATAGACTGCATTTTTGTTCTTTTTATTCCCTTACCTCCCAGTTTTGCTATTATTTGCTGTTGTTTTAAAACCATTTTATTTAGTGCTGTATGGATTTTAGAAAGACTTTTGATAAAGACCGTCCTGGCAGCTTGATGATAAATATTATTTTCTTAACCTGCCCAGCTTTGTCAGCCACCTGCAACAGCAGCCTGCCATGCGTTGGAAGCAGCTCATTATCTTTCCCACCGCTTCCCAGGAGTTTTCCTTGTTTTCTTTCACCTTGGGTGTGTGCTGCCTTCTCTGCGAACAGTTAACTACGTGAGCAGGCCGAGTGGGCTTTGGCACCACAAGCATAGCACGCTTCAGGCAGCCTCCCTGCTAGGGCTCAAAATCTCTCTTAAACACATTAAGCAGCCCATTTTGGATTGATAGTGCAGTAATTATTCTGCTTCACCCTAAAAACCATCCTGGGGTAATTGGCGCAGAGGAAAATTACCCAGAGTCCTCTGCCACCTGGTAGTTAAGGAACGAATCCAGGGAAAGATAAGTGAAGCAGGGAAAAAATCGGCACTTATTTGATTTTAATCTCACCACTTTGCAAGCATTTAAATTGCCTTAATCAGGTGGCTGGCTCCCAGCCTAGCTGGTAATCTGTTATCAAATTTGAAACTAGATTTTTTAAAATGTCAGTGTAGGCTGAGAATTGAAGTCTATTAACAGTTATGAGCCTCCCTCCTAAACTTCCATAATCTATGTATTAATGATCCCCTTTACAAAGCTGTCAAATATTACTTTATTATAACTATATATTAGTAATGTCAGTGTAAAAGCAGAATTTAATTATTTATTTTTAAAGATAGAAAAAAATCATACACATACACAATGCTAACATTCTTAACACTGAAACCCGATTTTTCCGAGGCAATAACTTGAGTGTATGGAATAACCTTGATAAATGTAATTGAATTTTTCTCTGATAAGATTAACTAGTGGTAATTGTGAATGGGGAAGGTCTGACCCACTACAAATGAGATGTATGACGAGCTGAAAATAATCAATTTTTTTTTTCCCTCTCTCTTTTCCCCTCTGCACTCCCCCCCCAACTCTGATTTAAAGAAAAAAAAAAAAAAAAAAAAAAAAAAAGAGAGAGAAAAAAAAAGAAAGAAAGAAAGAAAGAAAGAAAAAAAAGAAACCTGAAATAGTAATTCTGAGCCTGGCAGGATGAAGCATTTATGTCTGAAATGTTTTTGTATGTGCTGATTATCTGCTATCTTCTCAGTGTGCCTAATTGTGCTGAGCTCAGTTTAAAATGAGATCAACACATTTAAACCCCAGAAGGCTTAATTAAGGGAGGGACTTAATGCTTTGCAAAAAGGGGAATTTACGTCTTTTGACAAATGTAGTATAAATTTTACCTACAACTTCCCTGACTAGAGTGCTCCAAAATTTTGTAGCTCATTGAATTGCTTTTAAAAACAAACAGGAAAAAAAAAAAAAAAAAAAAAAAAAAAAAAAAAAAAAAACAACTTTAAAACTCATAATTGCTGGTAGCATTTGAGAGCTGTGATTTTTCCTTGCTTACTAGTTCTTGCTGTTTGTTTCCACATGCTCTTGTTCAAGCTGTCCTGATCAAGCAAGCATGTAATATAGAAAACAGACTTGATAACTCCAGTATTTAAACTCTTTCAAAGTGCACAGAAGCTATGTCCTTCTCAGAGTTGCAGATGCCTCTCTGCTGCTGCATGGAAAAAACACACGTGCAAACACAAACAAAGCATTCCCTTACCTTACATTTGTTTCCAAATGTAGTAGACAAACTATTGTAGCAGAAATTAAAAAGGGCCTATGGGGGGAATTAATTCTTTTCAGTTATGTGATAAAAGTCAATCAAGTATTCTTTGAAAATAATACCACAGTTCATTTTTTTTCTTCCTCCCTCATTATCCTATGACTCTGACCATTGAACTCTGGTGCTGTAGATCAGGCTAAAACACCACTGACAACTGAGTATTCATATTCTTTTCATTGAATCCTATGTAGGTTCTGTGAAAGACTCTTCAGAAACATAAAATCTACCGACAATGAAATTAATCACAAAGTACAAAAGAAAAGCAGCTGGCATCCAAGTACTGAATAATGCAAAATGTGCAGATTTAAATTACATGTCACCGTTAATGTATACAATATATCTATATCTACACACAGAGAGAGTTGTGCTATAATCTGTAAATAATTTTTCACTGTCTACAAAATAAGTATTTTAATTTAAAAATAGTATATGCTCAAATTGCATCAAAATTAAACACCAGATTAGTTCATCATGATTAATGTTACTGCTGTAAATACCAGAAGGAATTAAGCTCAATATGAAATGGTTGCAATTTAAAATTAGAGTCTAAAAAAAAAATAAAAATCTCTTATATGGGTGTTTTATAAGTTGTAAATGAAACCAGTAAAAATCTGTCAATATCTCTATCTGCATATATACTAAGTCTTTAATTAGTCATCAGGATCAAATACAAAAAGGAAACAAAGTTTCCTTCATTTATGTGCTTATTATAACATAAATTATTTATAAAGGAACTACCTGGAAAAGTATAGGAGAAACCACCACTGAGGCCATTATTTTCATGCGACACAATGGGTAAATTATAGTTCTGGAGATTGGTATTACTTTTCCTTTATCCAAAAATGATAGTAGAATAAAATACAGAACCAGATTCCATAACTACTTGCCTTGAATTCTGAAGTTTGTTAGTTCTGAGCTGTACAGCCATACATCCTTGAGAGCAAACAAGAACCCAGTGTAGCTTATTCCTCAGCTTTTGACAACCTTTATTATTTCGTTTATCTGCTATTCATAGTGAGATGTAAACATCTTACTTCCCAGTGTGATCCTCATATCAACAGTGGGTCAGTTTAAAATATTGGGAATCAATATGTTATAAAACATTAGCCAGTACTAAAAAGACAGTGTGAGAGCAAATTCCTTGAATGTCAAATAAAAAATAAATAAACATGGACAGTTAAAAAAAAAAAAAAAAGTCAAGATCATAAATAAAAGACAAGGAATTAGAAATACATATTTCTAAAACAATGACTTGACAAGGAAGATGTCCCTATATTAAATATCAAGTAACTTACAGCAAAGATGATTATTAATTTCATGTAGACGTAGAGAAAATAAGTAGTTTTAAATTAATCTTACTACAATAGAACTTGCATAGTAACAGGGCTCATTACTATTACAGGAGTGGTGAGAATGGATAATATGGGCAGAGGAAACTTGGTTGAAATTCAGCTTGTTGTTCTGTTGTAATTTATTGGGCTAGACATTTCAGACTGACTGTGTACAGGCAGGGGACAGCATTCACATCTTAGACTAAGAGTCATCCTGGACATCTTGTAACACAAGCTTGACGTAAATGAACCAGGCCTCCTGCTGTTCTTTCCCCCTTACAAGCCTCAGTTTAGTCAATGATAAGCCTATAAGAGCTGGTCAAAAAAACAATAAAATAAAAAATCCCCAATGAAACCATTTTCTAATGCAAACAAAGCAAATTAATTGAAAATAAAACAACAACAACAGCAACAACGAAAAGGAAGGAAAGAGTTTGTAATTAATTTTTGTTTGTTTGCTTTTTGACTACAAGTTCAAACTAATCTTTTTAATATTCAGGTGAACAGATTCAGAGAGAAAAATATTGCTTGGATTTCATAAGTTTGATGCTTTTAGTATTTTGTCAAATGTGTTGATGTAACACAAGATATTTATTATTTTTACGTGAAACATTTATGTTCTACACTGTAAGAAAATATTTTTCAATGAGCAATATGAATAGATCACGTCTAATATACTAATACTATAGTATTACTATTATACTGTACCACTACTTACTTATATATACTACTTATTATAGTATAGTATTATACTACAGCATTACTATAGTATTATAAACATAATACTAAATTATGCAATTACAATTGTTAGAATTTCACATTTTTAATAATTTATTTCACAAGAAGACTTGATTTTTCTTTATTCCAAATCTGAAATACTTTTCTTTCTTATCAAATACAAATCTATTAGTGACCAATTATGCTTATAGATATACCTTATGTTTTCCCTTATTCTCATATAACTTACAAGAGACTAAAAATGGATCTTGAAGCTTTGAGACATTGGAGGATTTGCAGAAATTGAGGGCGAGGGAAGGAGAGCTAAGGAAAGGAGAGCTAAGGAAGAGGAAAAGAAAGAAGGATGAAAAAAGAGAAGCTGGAATCCAGATCTTCAGGTAAATTCTTTGTCTACCTTACAGAGTATAAAACAATTTTCTTCTAACCTTACCAACCACAAGCCCTGCTAGCTCCACAGATCAGCATTGTTCTAACAACATGTTATATGAAAGTTGTGTTCACATTTTGGTATTGCTCATTCTTCTCCCTTATTTCTCCATCTTCCTTGAAACAGTGGTCATTTGCACCACTTGGTTCAACACTAAATCTTTTGTTGTGACCTCTTATAACGTTTGAGTACATTTTGGTTTTATTTGGTTTGTGAAAGATTTCTGCTGTTCAGTTGAAGGTGACTTTTTTAGTGCTATTTTGAAATGAGAAGCTTCATTTTTAGAGGAAAAGGTACATTCTTTCTGAAATGACAATGTGCTACACAGGAATTAAAATATTTTCAAATCTTTCTATTTCTTCCCCCAAATTTCACATTCGTCAGATTCTGTTCAACTTTACAAACAGATTTTCAGCATTCATTTTCCCCCTCTACAATGACATTCCTAACCATTTTGACAAATATACAATTAATCACACATATACTGTGTGATGCTCTTGATATTCACACTGTAGTTTCATGGGAACACAGGGGTTAGGAATTTATCATTAGTCACTGCTCACAGTCTTTCTGAAGACCCTGATATGCACTACCTGACAGGCAGAAAGAACCATAAAGGCAAGGGCAGGAGTAGGGGCTAATCCACTAATCTAGAAATATAGAGGCCCTACAGAGACAAACAGTAGTAGAACAGAAAGTGCAAATCATCCTCAACTGGAACTGACATCCTACACCTCCTTTCCCATTCATTTTGTTGAGAGGTTATGGAAAACAGCAGGTCATTAATTGTGATTGTGTCACATTGGGAGCCTTGTTTATTTGGGTTCCTTCTTTAGTTACTCACTGCAACACCTTTTCCTCTACTCAGATGACTTTTCGCAGAGCCAAAACTCAGCCCAGCAACCATGGTGAGTTTTTTGAATTTCTACAAAGAAATTCACAGAAGGCAAGAATGAGACCAAAACCTTTTTTTTTTTTTTTTCATGAGGCTAGGTGTCCAGCCATGTTTTTCATGGGTTCTTCCATGGTTTCAGGGTCACATGGCCTTTGTGTCCCCAGTCTTCAGATCATTACCCCCTACTTCTGACCCATGGAGAGATTAATTAACTCCTTCTGTTTTGTCCTATTCCTACCTGCTTTGCAGAATGAGAGATATGATTAGTCTGGGCTCTTGATTATTCTGTGCAACAAAATCAGCTGGAAAACATTTTTTTTTCCCAGCAACCATAGGAGACCTGTTCATTTTGGTTTGATTCCTTCTCCCACCAGTTCCGGCAACTTTGGATTTGGGCCCTTTCCAGAGAATGAGAAAAGGGAGTTGAAGGCAAGGAGTCTCTTTACAGTTTGTTGACTCAAACACTGTAATATCATTATAGTCCTATGTTTTTATAGCACGCTCACTGAGCATTGATGTCCCCTAAAGTCCTCCATCTCTTTTACTGCCACTCTTAATATGGCATCTTTCCTCCACAGAGGATTTAAACCTGATACCAACTGGCAGTTAATCAAACACACAAAACAGGCTCTATGTTCTGTTGTTTTTCCCCACTAAAAGACAGTTTTAAATGATTTTATTTTATTAAAAGAAAAAAAAAAAAGAAAAAAAAAAGAAAAAAAAAAAAAGAAAAAAAAAAGAAAAAAACACACACACAAAAAAAAAAAAAAACACAACAAAACAAACAAAGAAACAAACAAATGAACAACAACAAAAAAAAAGACTGGTGTTTATTGTTAAGTCCTTGAAATTTCACTGGCAGTGGTATGCTAGCCACTGTCTAAGATTCACTCTCTCTTCAGTATCAGTCCTGTTGAAGTTTGACCTGGAAAGTCACAGATTGCAAAGCAGCAGCTCCACCACTTGAAATAGGAAAGAATCTTTCTTGAGAGACAAAATGATAAAAAATTAGATCATCTTTCAGGTTTCCTGACACTAGAGGGCAAGCCCATTTTAAGTAACACTATATTTGATGAAGAATCTTAAAATACATTTCCTTAAGAGTGAATAAACTGTGTAAATTCCTTCACTGATATTTTCTCATGGACTCCTCTGGCCTCTGAGGTAGAATAATTCTGCTCAAACTGGTGAAACTAAAAGGGATGAGGTCATCAAACCACCAGTCATCAAACCCTAGACCACAAGTAGTACTCCTATTGACTATAGGGAAGGAGCTGATATTAGTGTTGGATAACATCCAATCTTAAGGACATTTCCTATATCTAAACAGATTGTTTTTATTATATTTTAATATTCTAGAATTCTGGTAACTGTTATAGTAAATTGATTCCCCAGTGGTCAGCAAGATGGATACAGAATAGAAAGAGACATGAACAAAGTTTGAGGAAATACTCTACCACAAATTAACACCTCATCTAACCATTTCTGCCCACTAATAAGAAACAAAAGGAAAGCAATGCTTAATTCATATCTTGTCGCTTTGTAGACTTCTCCATGCTGCCTTCCTCTTTACTGAAAATCAGACACTACAGCTCATTAAGCTAGGTTTTGAAAGATAATAAAGCTTTTAGACTCCTTCACTTCTCTGAGGTTAACAATTCTTTAATAGAAGACAACGGTCTTGTGGTTAAGCCACAAACTCTGTGTCAGGGGACCTTGGTTACAATCCATTACACATACAGACTTTGGCAAGCCGTATTACTTATCTTGCCTTAACTACATTTCAGAGATGAGGGCCGAATAAGTTTCCCTTTCAACTGGGATAGCACAAGGATAATCAAGAATGGATGCTGACTTCCCTGCACGGACAACCTCCTTGAGATGAGGGAGGCTGTCCTTGGTGCTAACCTGCACCTGGAGCACAACAACCCCAAGCAGCTCTACTGTCTGGGAGATGAGTGGTTAGAAAGCTGCCTGGAAGAGAAGGACCTGGGAGTATTGGTTGATAGTCGGCTGAATATGAGACAGCAGTGTGCTCAGGTGGCCAAGAAGGCCAACAACACCCTGGTTTGCGTAAGAAACAGTGTGGCTAGCAGGGCTAGGGAAGTGATTGTCCTCCTGTACTCGGCTCTAGTGAGGCTGCACCTCGAGTACTGTGTTCAGTTTTGGACCCTCACTATAGGAAGGACAGGGAGGTGCTCAAGCGAGTCCAGAGAAGGGTTATGAAGCTGGTGAAGGGTCTGGAGAACAAGTCCTATGAGGAGTGGGTGAGGGAGCTGGGCTTGTTCAGCCTGGAGAAGAGAAAGCTCAGGGGCAACCTTATCACACTCTACAGGTACCTTAAAGTAGGCTGTAGCGAGGTGGGGGTTGATCTGTTCTCCCAAGTGCCTGGTGACAGGATGAGGGGGAATGGGCTAAAATTGTGCCAGGGGAGGTTTAGGTTAGATGTTAGGAAGAACTTCTTTACTGAAAGGGTTGTTAGGCGTTGGAATGGGCTGTCCAGGGAAGTGGCTGCATCACCATTCCTGGAGGTCTTTAAAAGATGTTTAGATGTAGAGCTTAGTGATATAGTTTAGTGGAGGACTTGTTAGTGTTAGGTCAGAGGTTGGACTAGATGATCTTGGAGGTCTCTTCCAACCTAGATGATTCTGTGATTCTGTGAACCAAAGGAAATTCTATTTTCAGTTGAAATTGTAAAATCATATGATAGGTATTGAAAGAATTCAAAATGAGCATATAAAAATCAATCATCTATATTTTTATTTAGAAACTAAGTAATGTGCCTTTTTTTTTTTTTTTTTCCCAAAAAAGATTTGTACACAGACACACAGATATTTCACTGAAGAGCTCTGAGTCTCAGAATCCTTTAAGGTGCTTACTGTTAAAAAAAAAAAAAAAAACAAACAAAACAAACAAACAAAAAAAAAAAAACCACAATTGTAAACTTAAGGTTGGACTAAACTGAGGAGAAATGGGTTTAGCACCATTTTAATCATCCTAAGATATCCTACAAATCCTCCAGCTGCCATTCTCAAAGGATATAGGTCTACTTCTTGTAGACCAAATGTACAAGCACACACCGAACATATTCAGCTATCTTTCATAGCCTGTAGCACCTAACACAGCACTATATATTTGTGGTTAGACAATTAAATCTCCCTTCTTTACGTCACCAAGCAGAAATATTTGGAAAACAGATAAACGTGAAAATTTTCACAGAATCACAGAATCACAGAATTTTCTAGGTTGGAAGAGACCTCAAGGTCATCGAGTCCAACCTCCAACCTAATGCTAACAGCCCTCCACTAAACCATATCCCTAAGCTCTACATCTAAACGTCTTTTGAAGACTTCCAAGGATGGTGACTCCACCACTTCCCTGGGCAGCCTGTTCCAGTGCCTCACAACCCTTTCAGTGAAGAAGTTCTTCCTAACATCTAGCCTAAAACTCCCCTGGCTCAACTTAAACCCATTCCCCCTCGTCCTGTCACCAGGCACGTGGGAGAACAGGCCAACCCCCACCTCGCTACAGCCTCCCTTGAGGTACCTAAAAAGAGCGATAAGGTCGCCCCTGAGCCTCCTCTTCTCCAGGCTGAACAAGCCCAGCTCCCTCAGCCGCTCCTCGTAGGACTTGTTCTCCAGGCCCCTCACCAGCTTCGTCGCCCTTCTCTGCACCCGCTCAAGCACCTCGATGTCCTTCTTGTAGCGAGGGGCCCAAAACTGAACACAGTACTCGAGGTGCGGCCTCACCAGAGCTGAGTACAGGGGGACGATCACCTCCCTAGCCCTGCTGGTCACGCTGTTCCTAATACAAGCCAGGATGCCGTTGGCCTTCTTGGCCACCTGAGCACACTGCTGGCTCATATTCAGCCGACTGTCCACCATCACTCCCAGGTCCTTCTCTGCCTGGCAGCTTTCCAACCATTCCTCTCCCAGTCTGTAGCTCTGCTTGGGGTTATTGCGCCCCAGGTGCAGGACTCGGCACTTGGCCTTGTTAAACTTCATGCAGTTGACCTCAGCCCATCGGTGCAGCCTATCCAGATCCTCCTGCAGAGCTTTCCTACCCTCAAGCAGATCGACACACGCACCTAACTTGGTGTCATCTGCGAACTTACTGAGGGTGCACTCGATGCCCTCGTCCAGATCATCGATGAAGATATTAAAGAGGACCGGCCCCAGCACCGAGCCCTGGGGGACGCCACTAGTGACTGGCCTCCAACTGGACTTGGCTCCATTCACCACGACTCTTTGGGCCTGGCTATCCAGCCAGTTTCTAACCCAACGAAGCGTGCGCCAGTCCAAGCCAAGAGCAGCCAGTTTCTTGAGGAGAATGCTGTGGGAGACGGTGTCAAAAGCCTTGCTGAAGTCAAGGTAGACCACATCCACAGCCTTTCCCTCATCCACCCAGCGCGTCACTCTGTCATAGAAGGAGATCAGGTTCGTCAGGCATGACCTGCCTTTCATAAAGCCATGCTGACTGGGCCTGATCGCCTGCTTCCCCTTCAAGTGCTGCATGATGACTCTCAGGAGGATCTGCTCCATGAGCTTTCCTGGCACTGAGGTCAAACTGACAGGCCTGTAGTTTCCTGGGTCTGCCCTCCGGCCCTTCTTGTAGATGGGCGTCACGTTTGCTAGCCGCCAGTCGATTGGGACCTCCCCCGATAGCCAGGACTGCTGATAAACGATGGACAGTGGCTTGGCCAGCTCCTCTGCCAGTTCCCTCAGTACCCTTGGGTGGATCTCATCTGGCCCCATCGACTTGTGCACATCTAAGTGCCGTAGTAGGTCACCAACCAGTTCTTCATGGATAATGAGGGCCACATCCTGCTCCCCATCCCCTTCCACCAGCTCAGGGTACTGGGTATCCAGAGAACATCCGGTATTGCCGCTAAAGACTGAGGCAAAGAAGGCATTGAGCACCTCCGCCTTTTCCTCATCTCTTGTAACTAAGTTTCCCCCCGCATCCAGTAAAGGATGGAGATTCTCCTTAGTCCTCCTTTTTGTGTTGATGTATTTATAGAAACGTTTTTTGTTATCTTTAACGGCAGTAGCCAGATTGAGCTCCAGATGAGCTTTGGCCTTCCTAATTTTGTCCCTGCACAGCCTCGCTACTTCTTTAAAGTCCTCTTTAGTGGCCTGCCCACTTTTCCAAAGCTTATAAACCCTCTTTTTCCTCCTAAGATCAAGCCACAATTCTCTGTTGAGCCAGGCCGGTCTTCTTCCCCGCCAGCTCGTCTTTGGGCACGTGGGAACAGACCGTTCCTGCGCCATTAAGACTTCCCTCTTGAAGAGCGCCCAGCCTTCCTGGACCCCTCTGCCCTTCAGAACCGCCTCCCAAGGGACTCCACCAACCAGTGTCCTGAGCAGCTCAAAGTCAGCCCTCCGAAAGTCCAATACAGCGGTTTTACTGGTCCCCTTCCTGGCCTCGCCAAGAATAGTGAACTCCACCATTGCGTGGTCACTCTGCCCTAGACAGCTCCCGACGATCACGTCCTCCACCAGTCCTTCTCTGTTTGTGAAGAGAAGGTCTAGCGGGGCACCTCCCCTGGTAGGCTCACTAACCAGCTGCGTCAGGAAGCTATCTTCCACGCTCTCCAGAAACCTCCTAGACTGCTTTCTCAGGGCTGTGTTGTGCTTCCAGGATATGTCAGGGAAGTTGAAGTCCCCCACGAGTACAAGAGCTGATGATTTTGCAACCACTGTCAGCTGCCTGTAGAATTCCTCATCCGTCTCCTCATCCTGGTTCGGCGGTCTATAGCAGACCCCCTGCTATAGACCGCCGAACCAGTTCAGAAACTTTCCTAGCAGTTTTAATGTATACTGCAAAATGGAACAAAATTAATGCCTGAAGTTGTGATCACTGACATCAGCTAACTTATCCAGAATTACACATGATGTACTAATAGGCATTTACTATGTCATGTCTGTTAACAAATTATGAGCATACAGAATAACTACTTTGTGTACAATTACATCTGTAAATCTTACCTTCTTTTGAACACAGACTCAGTTTCCATTTGAATAACAAAATTTAACAGTAGAGTGCTGTAGTCACTAAGACCTTAAGAATAAAGCAAGTGTAAAATAACTGCTTGCAAGCAGAATCGAGAACAGTAGGAGGCAATTCTACTATTTCACTTCTGAATTGTGCAAATAAGGACTGTTCAGATAAAAATTGCCTAACATTTCTATCATAAGTATAGCTTAACTACACTTGACAAATAAGCTTAGAAAGATTTTACTATAAAGCAAAATATCTTTTTGAAATTTTGCTAATTCAAAAATCCCAGCAATTTCCCACTTTTTAATAATCATTATAGAATGTTGAATTGGTTTTGTTGTTGTTGTTTTTATAATTTTTTAATTTGTTTTAACACCAAGATGGAAAGTATGAGAAACATGACAAATCATTGTTAAAGCTCTTTCATTTGGGAAAAAACTTGACTTCTAACACACTTGACTTCTAACAGACTTTTTTTTAACCAAATATCAAGTATTTGGGATCTGGTGACACATGTAGCAGGGCAGGTTTTAGACTGACAAAGTTTAAAGCAATAATAGTGTTGTCATATCTGTGACAAGTTTTGTAGGGAGAACTGATCGATTTTATCAGCAGATTCATTGGTAAAATATTTTTCTAGTTTAAAATAATCTCTTCCAGCCTTTGGTGATAACTAAAGATATCACCATTGCTTGCAAACCATGTTGAGTTAAAAAAGACTTAACAAAGACCTGATTAGCAGAGCTTCCGTAGACTAATAATTCCATGATATCATAACAGTATGTGCATTCCAGAAAAGATGATATTTTCCATCTTTCTTATTTGCAGTGTAATGCCTGATATCACTTATTGTACTGCTGATGATGAGAGATATTCATTCACCATAGCATCTTCTCCAGAAAGCCCTTTCCCATATGCAATATCTACTCCCAGTACGTCGTCACTCCAGAGCCAATGTGATGTCTTCAGACTTTTAAAGATCTTTCAATGAAGTAGTATACTGTTTCATATATAGTTCATATCAGCTGCTGCAAGTCATTAAAAAGAAAATTTATTAACTGTTATTAGCTCTGTTATGGTGGTTTTTTGTATTTATTTTTTTTTTTATGTTGGTTGTGGTGCATTATTTTTTATTATTATATTTTTTTTTTAGACCTGTGTGGTGCCAGGAGATGGACTTGATGATCCTTATGGGTCCCTTCCAAGTCAGTATATTCTATGATTCTATGATTCTTGGAAATTTAACACTGTGAATAACATGTTTACTTTTTGACTTTTTATGCAATGGTATGATTCAATTGCTAATGTGAGGTGTAGCTTTTATTTCTACCTTCTGAACAAGTTCAAATCAACTAATAGATTAAATATGCATCCACACCAGCAATTGAAGGATGATCAGTCTTCTGCGTTGTGCTTGCTGTCTGTGACCCATCTGCTCAGAAACAGTCTAAATTTAATATCACCCTAATCCATACCCTCAACCCAAAACTGCACAGTAACACCTCCGATAAAACTGCAGGTAGAGTGTCTGGAAGGAAGCACATTTTTTGTTATGGAGGATATCCGCTTAGTGAAAGCAAACACTCAACTTCCCTTTCCTTTACAGAATACTTGTTAAATAGATCAGAAACTGTTAGTCAACTATAGAACTAGTTGGGTTGTGCTTTGGTAAAGGAAGAGGAAAACCTGAGAAGCATTTCATTTTTCTGTGAAGTAGATCTGTGTAGATAAGTCCGTGCCTATTGCCTCACATTGTAATTACTTTTTTTTTTTTTTTTTTTTTTTTTTAATGGAAACCAGACTTCCTAATATTGAATGCTGTGACCATGAGAGCTCCATGGTGAGTCTTGGTCAGCTTTCATTATACTAATCAGTGAAATATAGACTTGCAAACTCATTAAAACTCAGATAACCAAACAAACAAAAATTACAACCAAGTATTGAAAAAATATAAAAGCTACATAGTAAGTAGGCCTACTACATATAACAATAGAACAAATGCTCAGAAGTTGCATCTAATTTTTGTGCTAAGATGATTTGTCCATATAGTGAATGAAAAGTCCTTAATTTTCCCTTATATATACAGTCTACCACTTTTTACACTATAATCCATATTATAGTTGGTAATTCAACCATATTTTACTTTACAATTACACTTGACCAAATCCTACCTCAAATTTGTGTGCACTTATTTAGCTCTTATTGAGTTTGAACACTGAAGATGTCCTTAACAGCTATATGCTTTAAAAGAAAACGAGGTGCCCATCTCCTCTGAAAAACCTCTTTAAATATCTAAATGTGGCTAAGATCTGTCTGTTTTTCAATATCTACTCCAGAAAATTATACTTGTGGCTTACAAGATATTTCTGGATGAAAAGCAATACTATTTGAAACTAAGTCCTACAGCTGGGATAATGGGGAATATATTAAACCTCAATATACATTGATCTCCTTTGCCAAAAACACACACTCAAACAGGTGTTTAGGAATAAGACTATTGACTATATGACATTTTTCATCAAAATATTTTTTCAGAGGCAATAGTTACTGTATTCTTTGAAATCATGTTTCAAAACTTCAACATTTCCTATTATTTAGTAGGTGTTTAAAAAAAAAAAAAAAAAGAAAAAAATATATTCTTATTTTGTCATTTGGGAAGGTAGTCTCAGGTGGAATATGGAGCACATTCCTTAATCAAGGTCATACCAAAAGCTTGTGAGAAAACAGTGAAGATCAGAAGTTCCAGCTTTCAAATAAGTTGCTATAATCCTGCAGTGAATATTCCACTTATTCATTTAAATGTTTCTTTTCAGTAAAGCTTAATATTATCATTAACATAAAGAATCAGAAAAATCTTGGCTTTATTCCATATGCAAAGATAGTGGCTAATTCTATTCTGATGCAACAGAAAGAAGAAATTGAAACTCGATATATTAAAAAGACATAAAGCTATATATAATACAAAGGTATTGTCAGGTAAATATTAGGCCCTAACTGCCGAACTAGTTTGTACAATTCCTCAGTATTGTAATTGCCAGCTTTATTTTCTTATGTCTGAGCATGACTGCATCTTTTGGAAATTTACAATTTACACTATTTATTGAGACAGTTCCAATTCCTTTTTTATTTGTTTTCCAGAAGTACTTATTTTTTACCTCTGCTGACCGGTGCAAAATCAGGCTCACTAATGTTTATAAAATACCACATTATTGTTAGATATAGAATCCAAATGCAAGCACTGCAGCTTCTAACAGATAGGAGCTTGATGGAATCTGTCTTGAGATTGCAGGTGTCCAGATTCTCTCAGCACCTACACTGGTAATAGCCCCTGACACAGAAGACAGAAAGAGCTCAGCATTTTCTAAAACTTTCTGAAGCTTTGACATTTTAAACAAGAACATAAAAATACTTTGGTTGCCTTTAATTTTCAGGTTTATTATGAGCTCAGTAAATACAAAGTCAGAGGAAAACAAGGCAGTTATCTGTTAACACGTAGGGTACTGATCTGATGCATAGGTTGAAAAAGATAGGGGGGATCATACATGTAGAATCATAGAATATCCCGAGTTGGAAGGGACCCATAAGGATCATCAAGTCCATCTCCTGGCACCACATAGGTCTACCCAAAATTTTAGACCATGTGACTAAGTGCACACAGTCCAAACACTTCTTAGCAGAAGGTGACAAGACAGCACCCCCTTTCCCTGGCCAAGATATGAGTCAACAGGAGCAACACTGCTGTTAACAGGGAGGGGATGAGGAAGACTTTCTTCCTGCAGCTTTTCTTCCACTAAGCTCAATTACTACAGCATGGTGTGAAGGAGTGGTGAATTTCTCTCTCGTTGCTTAGCTGAAAGCAATTGCTCTTCTGACTATGTTAAAAAATAAATTTTCTTCTTAAAGATTCATAACCTAAGAGGAAGTTGCTGTGCACATGCTTTTCCACTCCCTCTCTCTGTAAACAGCACACAACAGGCTTCTGTGTAAAAGAGGACTTGAGATTTGGTCAAGGTACAGAAATGTGCTGTACACTAACTTTTTTTTTTCTTTAACAGATATATTATTCTATTAGATGGAAATAGTACCAGGGCAATTCACCCCCCTCCTGGCTTTTCTATCTGTGTGTGAGCATCTCTGAGAAGTGGGATTAGAGAGAAACCTGCAGGCATATTAATAAATAAACTTCACATGCTGTTAGATATTAAGTAAACATACTACTAAATATTTCTCTAGGGGATTGTGATCTCATAACCCATGGACTTCTAATTTGGTTACCTGTGACATGCGGTTCTTACCCCAGGGTTCCACAATGAATTAATTCTAAAACACTTTTAAACTTTAACATCCCAAGATAAAATAAAATAATCAAACATGTTCTTAAAAATTTCTGGTACACTTTGCTTCATAGATAACATGAAGAGCTACTATTAAAAAACAGATGATACAACTCAGAGTCCTCAGTCAGGGGGACATACATAGGTCTGATACAAGTTAATATCATATAACCCATTCTGGGATAAGGATCAGCTTCTGCATCAGGTAAGCTTCTTCTCCCAGCAACACCGTGTCTTGTTAGTACAGCAAAGGGGAATTTCACTGTAGCAAAATGTCTATCTATTCACACACAGAAATAGTTTAAGTCCTTTCCCCACATATTGGTCCTTTTATTCCTCACCACTGAGGATTAAAGTTTTCCATTGAAAATAAATTAATAAATTGATGAAAATGTGTTCATAGAGCTTGGGCCGGGGGGGGGGGGGGGAGAGAGGAGGGCATTTTATTTTTCTGTTTCTTATGTGAATCTTGATTTTGCAAGATGAGTGTCAATATGTTTCAAATGTTCTTTGCAATAAAAATATAGACAAAAATAAAACAAATAAAACATACACTTCAGTTTTCAGTAAAGTTAACAACTGTGGAATTAAATGCAGAAGGTCTGGAAATAAAGTTTAAGTCAGAGGGAACTCTGACTAGATATCTGAATAGATAGACAGTTTTATTTACAAAATAAAATGTTATTTTGCCTTCAAGTATTTGACTGATAAATTTCTAAAACAATGAAATTCAAGAAAGTGAGATAATTTCAGTCTGAATATATTTAATCCCCTTTGCCCCTCCCCACTATTTTTATTTTTAATAGGAAGTTGGTCAGTGCCCATGAATAATGATTGCTTTGGCTTGAAAGACATTTATGTAAGAAAGTAATTCAAAAGAAGTCTTTGGACAAGCTTTGGGTGTAATAGACTGCATTTTTTTTTCTATGGAGCTTCAAGGATGCTCAATGTTACAAGCTGTATACACATGAAGCATTATTTTTTTTACTTTTTTTTTTTTCTTTTAATTTGGTGCAGCAAAGTAACCATTATCACAGTTTTTCAGAATGGAAGTTAAGGACACAGACTTTAATTGAGATGACCAACACTGCACTAGACAGTCCAGGAATAGGAGCTAGATGGCCTGATTAACTCATTGAATTAACCAAAACGCTCTCCTACACCTAGAGACAACATACAGCTATCTCAGGATAATAGACCTATCAAAATTACATTACTTAATATTTGGCCATTTGTGAAGAATTTTTTTTTTCAAATTTCAGTATTCAAAAAGTAAGCAACTCCAAACCTTCGATATATGTTGCATTCAGTTCTCTAGCCTTTTTTTTTTTTTTTTTTTTTTTTTAAATCTAGTCTAAAACATAACTGAGCTTGCCTGTAAGAAAGAAAACCTACCTAGTGCTCTAACTATTCTCTAGTTTTGCTTTTTAATTTCCTATCTCTCAATATGGACCGTTCTTCCCAAATGGGAGAATTGTCATGTATGTCAGTAGTTTATTTCTTACCTTAGTCTTGTAAGAAGAGTTAGAATTTCCTTGGAGAAAAAAAAAAAAAAAAAAAAAAAGATGAGATATAAATGTATACATGACAGAATCAATTTTTCTTTTAGCTAAAGGGCATAATATACAGCAGTGCATCTCCTGCTGCTGAAGGGAAATTATTGGAACATCATTCCATGCCCTATGAATGGAGAGTATCAAAGAGCTTAAAGAAAGGGATAGTTACTAGGTAGAGAGAGTGAGGAGAAGGAAAATTTAATTGTTTAATTTACCCCTTTACTTTCCAACACAAGAAATCAGATGTCTAAAGAAATACATGCAATCCATGCACATTTATCCATGCTTGACTCCAGCAGGAAAGCAGAGCTATGCTTGGGGAGAATTTGGCTGCAGATGATTGCCTCTTTCTCTGGTAAGCTAACTATAATTTGACTCTGAAAAAGGGGCAGAGGCAGCTCCACTTTTATCTTTTCTCAGTAAGGTGCAGCCTAAATGTGCTTGAGTCCCAGAAATGCAGCCTGGGAGCTGGAAGTCAAAGCATGGCTCCTTTTCCATCACACACCTCATTTGCAAAGGCTACCCATGTCAACACCTGGGCAACACTTGCGATTTCCAGGGCTGTGTAAAAGGAACTCGACTGTAACCAAATAAACATTTTGTTTGATGCCACACAAGAACACACTCTTATTTCACACTGCTCCCTTATTAGTTCCACAGCACTGACAAGAGCAGAAAAGCACTGAAGACTTCTTTTTGTACGGCATAGCAGCCAGGTGTCTCTGAACACACAAAGGAAGGAGACATTTTGAGCTGGATGATGTTACTTTTACACAGTCACCTTCCAAGGTGCAACTGTGCAGAGGTTTGAGGAGGTCACTGAAACAAAGAGGGAAAAGAAGAAATATAGAACTGTTTATTTTGCTAGCAACATAAAAATATTGTGTTAATTAGGCAAATTGCTACATTTCCAAATGGAACTATACTGTAACAATTGTATAAGTTCATGAGCTTTTCTGCATTAAGCACTTTTTGTAGGGAATGGGACACCATGTCTTTTTGTACATATTAATTTAAAGCATTCAGTATTTCTTTCATTATTTTTACAACTAACAGTATAAAGACCTATAAAACTCTAGAACCTGAAACTATAGAACTCTAGATCCTGATTACAAGATATTTTCATATTAAAGAGAACCTCGATAATAGTTAACATTTAAGTCTGTAAAGAAGATGGTGTCCAATTTTAAAGCTAAGCTACATTCATTATAACTTAGCATTAACTGACAGTAGAGTTGGTAGGGATGCACAGCATAAACTTTACATAAGCTATATAATGTGAAAAAGACATTTCTAGGCACATAAAATTGGGCAGAGACCAATAACAATTAACTCAGTATAGAGTAGAAGGCACATATAATATTTAGGGTCTCAACCAGCTGGAGGCTGTGACCAGCAAAGTAACGGCTGATGGCTGGCAATCAATGTGATGTTCAAACAGTGCATCACCAGCCCTAGACACCACTCTAATACAGATTAAGGTTATGGGCCTACTTTTTCTGTTAGGAACATAAAGGAAAAGGAAATTATTGGGGGGGGGCGGGGGGTTGGGGAGTATGAGTGTGTGTATTTTGTTTTATTTTATTTTTGCTGTGTTTTTTATTCTCACCAAACAGTTTGACAAAATTAAGTGCTCTGATTCCTTTCCTTTCCTCAAAGTTTTCTGATCAGGTTGAATACTAAACTCTACTGGAGGAGCGGGTAGCTAGAAGGGGAAGAGGGAAAAGGTCAAGAAAAGTAACTAAGTGGGCAGCTATCAATATTTTTTTTTCCCATCGGTCCCTTCCACTACACAATACTGCTAAGCTTATATTTCCACTGAAATTAGGAAATATTTTGGATTGACTTTACTCAGAACACACTTTTTTCTTCTGTCATTTGAGCCAAGAGAAGGAAAAGGACACACTGACAATCTGTTTTAAACAAGATTTTGCAGCAGAACTCCATTCAAACAAGATATTAAGTAATTAATAAATAAATAAATAAAAGTTTAAACAGTACTAATTCTGTGATTCTGTGAATAACAAAACAGCCACCAGTGTGCTAGTAAAGTTCAAAGCCAAACTAAGCTTTGTAATTCCTGGTCATCTATAACAAGCATGTCTAAAAATGCCCCATTTTTAGTTTTGTACTTTTTTCAGAGTTTTTTTCCAGATATAATTCATAAGGAATAAAATTTAATGAATCTCCAAAGCTGCACTTTCTTGACTTATTACATTAGCATGGTCTCTCATCTGATCGGAAATTTTGAGAGAATCACAGAATTCATTAAAGCAATTTACTGTATAATGGTAGATGGCTAAGATAGATCTCTACTAATGAGATGAACATTAATTAAATAAATTGTAGAAGTGAACTGTTTATTGTAGTTAAAAAGTCCAGCAAACAATCCTCACACTCCACAAGTCTAAGTCCTGTTCATCCAGTAGGCAGACCAATTTATTTTATTTGAAGGCACATATGTGCCCAACAGTTTTGACAATGGCAGCCAGCCTAAATCTGTAAAAGGTAACCACAAACTTTCCCACACGAAAGTGTAATTTTATTGGTTTTAAATTATATATTAGAAATGGAGCTCCGTAGGTAATCACCTGTAATATTAAAGAAAGTTCAGTGCAACTGCTAAGTGACATGACCCCATTAAAAAAAAAAAAAAAAAAAAAAAAAAAAAAGATCCCCTTCCTGGTATTTGCGTCTGCATGTCTAGAACAAGTAACTGTACAACATTATAGAAAAAAAAAGTTCCCCTCTCACAAGTTCTTTTAGCTGAAGAACTTACAGACAACACTGCGAGGATGCACCATTTCTTAGATTTGAAAGACATTATTTGCACTGTTCAGCCTTCTAGCACTCCTCCAGACCCAGCCTAAGTTTAGTATCTTCAAACTGTTGTACATCATAAGTATAGTGTGAGGAATATCAGCCATGCTAACACAGTACGAGTGTGCTATCTATGCAGATTTGAGTGGCAGAGATGCAACATGGCTGTGGTGTCCTTCAGAGGTCCCTCCAGAAGAGGACTGAGACACTGAGTTGCCTGAAGAAACTCATTCTGACACTGTCTGTTCTGTGGATAAATAAAGGGCCCCAGAGTTGTCAATACAGCATTTTTGCTACCACTCAGCTCAGTGCAAAATAAATTAGGATATTTTCTCTTTCCAGCATGTATTAAATCTCATTAGCATTAATGAGAATTACACGTGATTTTGGCAGGGAGCTTATACAAAATGCAGAGCAGACAGTTTCCAAATTCTCAGCCCTCCCTTATATCTTTCAGCCATCTTTCCTCTGTGAAAGCCTTCTCATACGAATTCCAAAATAAAAGTAGTAAATCAAATTACTGCACATACAGTATGTTAAAATGGTGGGTTGGGGTGGGGAGGGAGGAATCCAAGAGGCTAATGTACAAATAATTACTGTGCTTAAATTTAGCGAAGTGCTACAAGTTAAACTCCAAGACAGCACTAATTTGGTAGGAAAGCTTTGGGTTGGCTGAACAACTTTTCACAGCACACTGGTAAAATAATAAATTGTGCCATGACCGATAACATTCAATAATTTCTCTGATATATTGCTACAGCCACTTTTTCTACAGTATAAAGCTCATATTTCTCTGTCATATTAGTAATTTCCATATTGCATTTCGGGCTCCGTCTTGGAGTTAGTGGGGAAAAGTACATCACAGCAGTAACAAAAGGAAGCTTACTGTTCTTTAAAATAAAAATAGAGGCAGAAAAAAGAAAGAAGGAAATGTCAGGATTTTTTTCCCTTTTTTTTTTAAAAAAAAAAAAAAGTTTGAAACTTTTATAATACATCAACTGATGTCTACAGGAAAGAAAAAAAAAAGAAAAAAAAAAAAGAAAAAAAGAAAAAAAGAAAAAAAGAAAGGTAAAAAAAAAAAAAGAAAAATAGAAAAAGACAGCAGCTGCTACTACTGCTTCATTACAGACCAAGAGGAGTAAAAGCTGTGGATCCATTTTGCCTTTTTCTTCCTTGATTATATCACTAAAACATTAATGGAATCCTTACATTCCATTGGTACAGTATGAATTTATCTACAGCACATTCTTTATTGGTTTGAGAACAGATATGCTATTTTTGTGTATGGGAAGATGGGGGAAATGGGGTTACTTGCATCTTTGAAAGAAAATATGTTCCTTATTAACTGAAAACTGAAAAAGTTTAATACAAAATAAAACAATATTTGTATTCAGGTTTGGTTATGAAAATGATTGAGAAATGAATTTGGAACTTAACTATTATGACAACTTTTTCAACTTTGCCTTAAATTATCTATGCAGTCTTATTAAAGCTGGCAGTACTAAACATACTATTGTTGTTATGTCTGGCATTTCCTGTTAAATCACATCATCTAAAAGAAAAAGCAGTTGTATTTTAAAGGATATGTACTTTTGGAACTAATTATTGCACAGAACCATAGGATGTTTACTATGCTGCAAACATTATATTATTATTATCAGTCTTCCATTAAAATTTTACTTATAAACACGCAGCAGTACATATTGAGTAGAGGATAGGATAACTTTCTACAAAATTTTAAGTATGATTTTTAGCATATAGAAACTTTAGAACAAAACAAACAACTACGGCAAAAAAAAATGAAATCTTTATAATCATGTATTATTGTTGAAAAGTCCATGTGAAAGGGAACTATCATAGGCACCAGACAGCATCTGAGTGGAATTTTCCACCCACAATTTTATTCTGAACTTGGCAATCAGGTTCCCAATTATAATTCCCTAAATCCCTCCACTCATCAGTACCATTAGGTTTTCAAGCACAGGGAATGATAACACTCAGCATTCCTTTAGACATCGAAGGAATAGTATGAACTTTAAGCACTATAGAAGAATTTGCCCTGATGTTGTACTATGAATGGAGGAGAGCATGAGGAGCAGGAGCCGAAAAAGTATGTCTTTGCATCTAGCCAACAGCAAAACTAGCCAACACAAAAGGAGCGGAGGGTGAAGTTCACAACAGAACTCACAAAGATGAAAGAAAAGTGGAGAGACTCATATATTTCATGCTTTCTACTAGAGTTTGCTAGAGATGCATCATCAGCATAAACAAGGTAAGTGGCTCAGACCAACTGTTCTAAGCTGAGGAGAAGAGTTGTGAGGACAGAGGCTGTTAGAACAACTCCAGAGTCTCTGGTCTCTAGTAGAATAAAACTAAGGCTACACACTTGTTTGTGTGTTGTTGTTTTTTGCTTCTTTGTTTTGTTTTGGTTTTAATTATTTTGTCAATTACTAAGTTTCCCAGTCAAAGTTGTCATCTTAGAGGCTCTTCACTGGTATAGCAGAGACAGTAACCTGGCCTCCCAGGCCTCTAGAATATGACAAAATCAACAGACAAACCATGGTGATTTTATTGCCCTGAACTGCCTGGTCAGCTTATGCTTGAGGATGGCTCTGCTCTTAGCCATGCAACTCTGGGAAGTATTGATCTGATGGTTACCAAGAGGGACAAGAGTTAAACTGTTTTTTAGTGTTTCAAGAATTTCAAATGTCCAGTACTTAGGAGACATTCAGTGACAGTAAACATCTTATTTGCTATCGTACAGCCAAAATCAGCTTTCCAGGTCCTAAGTAAGTTACAGGGAAACATATCTATGTTACTGCCTAAGGAAACAACAAAAATCATTGTGAAAGCAGGGCTCAAAATACACAGAAACAAGCCAGTGCATTCAAATGATCACTTCAGAAGGCTGTCCAGTGAATGAGATCCTTCATACCCATGAATAATGCCTCAAATATCATTGCAATGAATTATGAAAACCACAGGTTGAAAAAATCACAGGAGGTTGATTTATTTATCCATGTCTCCTTGTCTATAGACGGAGATTTACTATGAGGCTGTGCTGCAACTGCTTTGTACTAACTGACCTGTCCAAATGAACAGACGCATTTACTTTATAAGAATCATATAATGAGAGGATGTTATGAACGGAAAGGAGGATGCTCTCTCACATATGAACACAGCTATATGACCAGGTAACCTACTCTCTTCTGCATTGCTGCCAGCCTAAGACATTCCTGGGATTTTTGGCATAAGAACATAATTTAGGGAGCCCTGATTGTTTTCCACATCTGGGGATAAAATTCTCCAGATGCTCATCATCTTCCTTGCCATTCCTCAAAGCAGATGATACTATGCTCAGACTCAACAGACCAGTATGAATGCCATACACTACCATGAGCACTACCACGAGGCAGTGTTGGCTATAAGTAACATGCTACCACCAAACAGCAGCAGCTTTCAGAGCAGCTCCTGTGACACCACCAGGTAGTCTTGGCTGAATTATTTGTGAAAGGAGCAATAACTACTGCTGATTCTCTCTGATTGCATTTCCAGATTGCTTTTGGTGACTGTGAGAGACAGTGAATAGTGACTTCAAGAGCAACAGTTTTCTGGAACAGCCTTTCTGTACAAAGCCATTTCTGGGCTCATGAAACAAGAACTAGCTGGCATTGGAGAGTGGTGCTGCAGAGATAATATGCCCAGGAACAGCTGCAGAACTTCAGCCTGATGAAAATATTTCCTTTGATGTCAAAAAAACCTCTGTAGCTTAGTCTTGAGCTGTAACAACAGGGTATTAAGACAAGAACTGAATAAGCTTTGAGAAAAACACAGCCATGGCTAGCCAATTGCTATCCCTATTTAGTAGCTGCACATCTCAGCTGTTGGAGTATTAGAGTCAAGATGCAAAGCAAGCATGCTGCCAAGTATCTACAAGAGTAATGGACATAACCTCATCATTAGCTAGAGGTAGCTTAAAAATCTGTCTATGCAGCCTATAGAATACCCCATCTAAAAGAAATTCCTATGGGATAGCTTCTGTATGTTCTTTGAGGGAAGAATAGTAAACATTTTTGATATAGCAGGTTTTGTTGCTTCTTGTGGTTTAAAACTGTGGCACAACTGGCACAGTAACATAAGCTCTACTTAGACTGCTTAAAAACAAAAACAGAGATAAATAGCAACCGATATAATTTCTATTTCTTCCTACAGTTTTCTTTTCTATGACCAGTCAAGCCAAAAGGCTAAGGAGAGACCAATAGAAAACTGCTGTTTTGATTTACCAAGCTGTTAAACTTATGAGCAGTTGGAAGGACATATACATGTGGAAGAGCATCAGAAAGCACATCCCTATTTAGCAGAGTTAGAAGTATTGAATCCTAGGGTTGTGGGGTTTTGTTTTATTTGTTGTTTGTTTTTGTTTTGTTCGTTTTTATTTTAAATCTAAAATTTTAGATATTGTACAGGTACCTTGAAATTTTGCTGTTCTGTTAAGTCTGTTTTTCTATGAATTTGAAGCATATTGAAAGTTAGTGATGTTAATAGCTCTTTGCAATGTGTTCTTATTTATTACTTCAATTGCTCTTCTTTAAAATACAGTTGTGATAAAAATTACAATGCAGAAATATATACTTATAAAAAAAGTCTTACTGAAAACTAACTTACACAGATGATCCATGTCAAATCTTCATTTCATTAAAATGTAATATGCATATGATAACTAAGACCTTGTGATAATATTGTGATTTGCAAGCAACAGAAATATGATAAGGTGCTTATTTTTACTCTAACACAGTTAGGATGTCCACCAACATGATATTGATGTGAGACATATGTTGGGTCAGATTAAGTAGCAAGCAAATAGGACGTATCTACAAGAGTGGATTGTGCTCAGCTGGAGAGAATGAGTGAATACTGGAGAAAGATGTGCTGTTGCTGTCAGCCTAATTCTTGCATCTCCTCAAGCACTCTCATATTAACATCTCAAGAGAGGTAGAAATTTAGAGGACAGAAGAACAAAAGTTCAAAAACTAGTATGAATGTTTATGAAGTTTGCACCAACCCTAATTAGCAGAAAATATCCACCAGGTCATGTTATGTAGATAAGAACTTTTAAGGTTAATATAACCACTCCCTACTACCTTCCCTGCTAGCAAGCAGAGCTTTCAAGGAGAGAAGACAAGCTGACAGAGCAAGGGTGCCATTTCCATCTCAGCAACGTCTTAGCCAGGTATCCTGTCTATCAAAGAATTCATGGCTCTCAAATGCTGCACCAGATGACAATTTATATAGTCACCCTAACTATCATACTACCTTCACAGCTTAGACCAGCATTATTTGGGGGGAATGTCCTATATAAATAAATAAATAAATAAAATACTTCTGATTCATCTCTGTTTAGAGGGTGGATGAAGCACAGCCATAAGTCACATTTCCATCTTTTACCTCTAGAGCATGCATTTGAACCCAACACTGCACAACATTGTGGGTATGATCCTGTTTAACCACCAATTTGGCATTGCCCACAGTACTTCTATACTACTAAGTCTGGGCCTTCACATCTCTGGAAATAAAAAGAATCAGAACATAAGTGCAATTTCATCTGGAAGCACAAAGAAGAGTACATAGTAGTTCTAGGCATGCAAACTGCTAGAGCACAAGCAAAGTCTGGCAGCATACCAGAATTTAAATTAGGCAGTGATATCAAGAACTCAGAACAGTAGAGGACCTGCAGGTAAACAAGGAGTCAGAAGTTCTGGATACTTGCAGAGATGCTTACAGCTGCATGAATAGAATAGTACATATTCACATAATTAAAGATGTATTGTAGGGCATAAGCAAAAAACAACTAAATTAAGGTTCCACTGGCATTTTTAATTCTATCATTTCTATTATACATATCAGTTAAATCAATCACTCTGATTATGGTAAATATGGTAACTTAACATGTTTTTGTAATAAACTGACTTTCAAGAGAGAAATTTTGCATCATACAAGACTGGCAATAAAATATCCAACAGCTATGCAACTTCATAAAAAAGCCATTGTTCATTTCTCTAAGGAATTACACAGATCATTTTCCCATGAAACTCTCTTGCATGAGTAAATTCAAGGCTGCAACAGGCACTTTTTGCTCAGAAGAGTGCTGACGTTGTTTGTGGTAGTAACAACCACTATGTTTATGCTTTCTCTGGGTTGAAAGCATGGTCAAGACACTCACACAGCCAGAATTATTTAGCAAAATGACACCTCTTCCCTCCCACCCACCCACTACCTCAGATGTCACAACAGTATCTGGCAAAATGATATCTTCATATCATCAACCTAGGTATAGTATACTTTAATGCAGTTGATTCTTTCAGCCATGTCCCGGGCAAAGTTCCTGCAAAAAGTCATCCTTTATTCCCTTGTTTTCACACATTCAGGGTTTAGCCAGAACTAAAATTTAATGCTAATAACAATCTTTGCAAGTAGAACTGCTCTGTACCTCTAACATCTTCCAAAAACTCTTGATTTGTGAAAGACAGCCCAGCAATGGTTTCTTTATTAGTATTTACTACCACACATGAGTTACTGGGTCTTAATTATAAGATTTCTTATGGGACAGCACTTGGACTGTAATGCAAACTCAGTTCAATCCTCTTTAATCATTCACCATAAGAAAAGTATAATTTATTGTAACATCTATTGTGTGTGCCTTTTTTTCAGGGACAGAAAGAATAATGTGTCCAATAGAAGTAGAACAGAAACTTAGAGAAGTTTTACCAGGCCTGATGCCAAGAGTTACACAATATATTTTACATGTTACTTACTTTTATATCTAAGGTATTCCTCTAAATGTTTATTAATCATTACAAAAACAACAACAACAAAAAAGTAACTTAAATGTTATACAATCTTTAGACACTCAATACCACCTAAATCTCATACACAGGCTAGAGATCTCAAACTGAAAATCGATGGTTCAGATAAGTGAAAGAAGTGCAAAATACCGTGAAAAACTGTCAAATCTCAGTAATTTTGGTACTAGCAAGATGATGTTCCAGAATTAAGATTCACAAAGATATAAAATAGCCTTCTGTTGCTTCTTAAAGGAAAAGATGAAGACCTGTGAATCACCCTGTCCTTTTGAATTTTTCTGGTCAACTACATGAAGAACGATCCTTATCTTAGCATGGATCTCTGTACATTATACTGCCACCAGGAAGAATAAAGAAGACAAGCTTCTGTTCATAAAGCATTTCAGCAGCAAGAGAATGTCATGTTGCATTTTCAGCTTCTACTCAGAATATTTTTAACAGATTTCTAACCAAATGAAGAAGGCAGTTTTCACTCACCAACCCTACAACAGTTAAAAGACAAATTGAAGACAGAGGCTAGACAAACAGAACCCATTGCAAGAGAAAGAGAGCTACCTTAAACTTGGAGGAATAATTTGAGATTTGGACAAATTTATATCTCTGCTTTTTCCCTGTCCATCACTGGAAACAGAAGTAAGTGAGAGCAGCCTGTAGTTGGGAATCTTGTCAGCTAATAGCTATTAGCTAGATAACAAACTATTCCCAAAATCACAACTCATGTTCTTATGAAATTATCAGGGAATCTTTAACAATTGTGATTCCCATTTTCTAATTAATCTGAAAAGCATAATCTAAGGTGGCAAACTGGTAAGAAATATACAATTAGGAATACCTCTGTAGCAGATAAGAATAAAGATTCAGCTACGTAGTATATGTCAATGCAGTAACTGCATGATAACATTATACCTAATGAAGAGTTTCAGTAGTCCTACTGTGGTATTTTTGTTTGTTTTCCCAAGTAAGCTCAAAATGCCAAAACAGTGACTGAAAGAACCAGTGTTACTAAAGACGAAATAAGTAAAAACTAGGAAAGAAAAGGTGTTATTTGCTGAAAAACAGAAGGTTAAGAGCCAAGTAGCTTTGTGATGCTTTTACGTTAAAGATCAGAATTTAAGAATTATATTTCAGGTCTTAGTTAAAATGAGTTTGACAGATTAGGTCCAGTTAATAGCTGTCAGCAAACTACACCAAAACACAGCACATACATACACAGCTTAATACAACTAACTGTTCTCTGCTTAGGCCAATTTCTCTCTGGAGCTAACATGAAGATACATGAACTCCTGTCCCTAATGAAAGTGTCCCTCAATGAGGCAATGCACACTCAAATGTGCTACAGTGCTGTTGCACTTCTTGACTGTTGTGAATAGAAGCAGAAGTCTTTCCCAGTAGTCAGATATGGACACTACACAAACCAGGACAATATTAGAGTTGGATGCTAGGTGAGGGTGGGAACTAACAGGAAATGCAACTTTTTTTTTCTTTGTTTTTTTTTTTTTTCTTTTTTTTAAAGAGCTTCACATTTTATCTCAGTTGAGAAGATTCTTCTCTCATGTCTGTTGCTGTGTCCTGATTCCTCACTGCTCTTCAGCAAAGGCAGAATTTCTTGTGAATGACTGACATGAGGCTCTTGCAACAAAGATAAATTATCTCACTTCCTTTGCTTTTCTTTGTATTGTTTTGTCAGTCCTTTATCTTCCATCCCCTCTCCTTCCTTCTATTTTTTGCTGTTTGCCACAATTCTCTGCAATGGGATCAGGTTTTAGCCATTCTACTGGTGTTTGTGCTTTCTATCACTCACTAGATCACTACAGGATATTGGTAGTACAATTTCCTTCCACTAAAATTGATTCCATTAGGAATAATGCTCTCAGAAGTTGGCTGTTGAACATACTTGTAAGTGCATATGTTAAAACAGAAAACACTTTAAACACAAAGCCATCAGTTCTGTAGTATTTTTAAACGTCTTATCTAAACAATACCCCTTTGCACCTGAGGTATAATCCACCATCAAGAAAAGTCAAAAGCCATACTAATCAAGTTCAAAAACATGAATTCTCTTTAGAACAAAGTACCATCTGCACCAACACCTCTGAGGATGCCCCAGGAAATCCCTAGGATCACCAAAATATTTCTTGGATATCATCAACATGCAATACCTTTCCACTTAACTATCCATTGTGGATAAAAACAGAAAACCTTTATTAACTGTAAAAAGAAACACTTTATCATCCTGAGAATCACGGTATGTATACATATCCATGCTTCACCTTTAAATAAAAAAATGTCAGGAGAAGTATTGTAACTGGATGCAAAGTGAACCTTACAATGTTGCCAATATCACAATGAGGGGGGGAAAAAACAAACAAACAAAACAAAACAAAACAGAACAACCACCACAGAACATCACATGCATACACCGTTCTGAAGATGAGAAATTTACTTGGAACTATTTCCCAGCCCTGGGAAAATGTTAGCTAGTCTTGACTTCTCACCAACAGATAGAAAAGTTGCAATGATTTCAACTCTCACCAATGCCAAAAGCTGGGGAGGCTTCAGCCCTGTTCCATGTGCAATTTCCTCACAGAACTCTTCACAAGTTCCCTTCTTCTATAAAATTATCTCAAATTACATGCAATCATCACTGGAGAAATATGTGTTATCATACAAGCCAACAAGAATGGTTCTTGCTATCATGGATGCAGAGTCTCCGTTTAATTATCAGCCTTTGCCCTCCCCTTTCAGCTCATTTCCCAAATGCAACCATTGCAGAGAGAGTTATTGAGATTCCCAGAACAATAACGATGGCAAATGAAACCATCACTGTAGCTCAGTTTGTTTTTGTTTCACCTACAGTCTAAAGCAGAGAGCTCTTTCTCCTACAGTGGCTCTGTTCATCTCAAGTTCTGAAAAAATCTCCATGCAAACAGCCTTGGGGTGGCATTTTACCTTTTTCACCAACAGAAGACTCTAGGGCTTGCATCAGACTTGAAGACATAAGAACAGGCAAGATTTATTCCTTACCACAACAGCCACTGATATTTTGTTTTAACAAGTGATGGACCAATTTTAATGACAAAAAGATACACCATTACTTAAGATAACAGTATATTTTTAAAATAAGCTACTATCTAGCTGTATGTCTAAAATCCTTCCTTTGCATGGAATCAATCAAGTTTTCGCTTCCCAAGCAAGGTGCCTTAAAACCATCTTTTTGTGCAGTTAAAGAAATATTGAAATGAGTCTGAATCCTCATATTAAGAACCATGTCAATACATATACTTTCTCATTTATATACAGCAGCAACTTTCATCTCACAGCTGATGATGATTTTAGCCTCTTTTTAGACTTAATAAAATTCAGCCATCTCAACTTTAATACTACATATCACCACCACAGCCTGCATTTTATGATCTTTGGTCAACTTACACTTCAAAGGCAGAATCCAGATGTTTGGGCCCACCATTTTCTTTGCCTAACTGCATGTATAACTCCTGTCTAGGTGAAGGTTTGATTTTGCCTTTCACCTTCATACTATAACTCAAGGCAAGTTCATTACTAGGTTTTCAATTTTGGCCTGATAATTTAAACAAGTGCTAGTGAATAACATAATCAATGGCAGTATAAAGTTGACCTCTAATTAATAACAAAGGCCAGAATTTGGAATGAGATTAGAGAAGGAGAGTCTGATGTTGCCAGCCTGTAAAAAAGAAAGAACTTTTAAAGCAAGCATTCTAATCATGCCATGGTTCAGGACTACTGGTGCAGGTATTTCCTCAACAATCAGTGATGAAGGATGTTATGCTATGAAGGGTACTATCCCAGACACACAGGTGGTGCTCAATACGTACAACATTCTGCTGTCCTGAAAAAGAGACATAGTTCTTTGCCTAAAAAAAGACATCCTGAAACAATGTTGCATTGAAGACTGGTTTTATTTTCTAAATTCAGTGTCTCTGTAAGGCAATAACAGAGCTAACAACTCCGTAACTTCTCAAACCATCAGGCCATATGCTGTGTGAGCTGAGTTACACAGCATCCTGCCAATCTTATGGATGTACAGATCAGCTGCTTACTTCAGTCCAAGTCTGAAGAATCAACTCAACTTGGACAAAAGGAGGGTGCTAAGCATTGCTCACATTCGCAAATAAATTATGGAGAGACTTCATTCAAAGCAGTCTTGTCAGGCACAGAATTTACAAGGGTGGGCTGGCACATGAATGCGATATACACAGAACTGTTGACCTAGAAATCATGGTTTGCTCTGTGACAGTCAGTGATGATGGTTTGAAAAGGAACCTTTAAAAATATTCCATTTGAGGACAACAGGACCTGGCAGCTGCCAACCCTGGTAGTCAGGTTAGTGGGGAGAAAGGCTTGGCTGGCCATGTCAGACCCTAGCCAAGCTGTATTGGCTAAGGCCCTAGACAAACCTTTTAGCACACTGGACATATTTAATGTAGAAAAGGCCCTTTGCCCTGCAGCAGCCTGAGAGGAGCTGATAGGAAAGCATACATGCTGCCCCAGTTTTGTTACTGGATTGTTTGGTTCCATACAATCCATGAAAACAGGCACTTGCAAGAGTTCAAGGCATATATTTTATTTCAGGTTCTGGAGGAATTGTGAAAAGGCCAGGTATTTTATTGATAGTCACTAGCATAAAAATGTGCAATCATCACCAAACATGTTCTTTAAGATTAAAAATATGGTTAAGTCAGAATATACATCATTAATGTATAATGTATAATATGTATAATGTATAATGTATCATATGGTTAAGTCAGAATATACATCATACTGTAGGTTGATGTGAAAGCTACTGATAACATGAGGTTATAAGTCAACATTACAACAAACTTTGCTTGTTGTTGCCAAATCATCAGGAGCTACAGGAATGTGCATCCTGTATAAGTTTCACTGTCATTGTGTATAGCTGAGGCACATGTTTAGGAATGCACACATCCTATATAGGTAAAGGTATACAGATAAAAGTAGAGACGGCTTTTTTCTCTAATTTATAATGGAAACCAAGCTGAAGTGGTCTCAGTTATTCACAGAAGAAACCACCCTCTCAACTGATTATGCAGAAGGCTTAAGTCCCACACACCTGCAACTAGATGCCTGGGCCCAATTTCATCTCACCAAACAGTGTCATCTGTCACCCCTTGTAGGCAGTGGGGAGAGTCAAATACTTTTGGAAGTACCCACATACTCATCCTTTACTGTGCTAACTCTCCAAAGACTAAAGAAATTTTGACAATTCACTTCATCAGATATCCAACTCCTGGGCTTGAGAATTCAGGTTGAATTAATTCCATGCCTTCAGTAGATCATGTGATGAGTCCCTCACCCCTCTCTGAACATAGTTTCTATTTGCTAATAAAGGCATAAAGGCATATCATATAACCACCGAGATCCCAGATGCTGCAAATGTTGCAAGCACTTCTCTCATTGTGAAGAGTGTTGTTTAAATTCATCACTTTCCTGTGCACCCAGAATCTACAGCTGGGCACTCGTTCCACACTTCTCTGTCCAGTGAGATGCCAGTTTTCTGGAGCTGTCAATGTCCCACCCCCAAACCCTACTGACATAGCTTCTGCCAAATAGCCTTGTAACTGCCTTGTGGTTGTGATGGAAGGATTTGGCCTTTCTCCTGATTTTTTCTCTAGGCACCAGCATAAAATACTTAGAATGGATGATGAGGATTAGGTACACATAACCCCTCCAAAAGAACTGAACAGAAAGGAACAGATTAATGTAAGGAACCATATCCCATCAGCACAGGCAGAAAATGTTACCCCAAGAGACAAATACAGGAATAGCAGCATGTACAATTTGTGACTAAGCAGCAACTCAGCATAAGCATCAGGATTTAGATGTTCTTGATATCTACTCTTATGCTTTATTGAAGATATTACAGTGCAAGTCTGAGTATCCAATTCTATATCAGGTACAGCTGTACATATTGACTTCCATACAACATTGCTTCTGTTCTTATGCTACCACGCCTCATGTTCCCTCCTAACACAATATTGTAAGGTGCTTTCTTTTTGTTTGTGGGTGTTGGATTTTTTTTTTTTTTTGGTTGGTTTGTTTTAAATCACAAGTCAGACACAACAGTCTACTAAATCAAGAAATGCTCTTTAAGTAAAGCAATAGATTTTGAACCTCTAGAGTACTTTGGGGTCATGTTTTCAGATTTTCCTCCACAGTAATGAAGACTACAAATACATATTTTAAAAAACAGAGCAAGAGGAAGAAAATTAGAGTGGAATCACTTGCCTTCAGCATCTGGCTCTTGAAGAGAAACAGAAGTAACTATTTTTTATTTTTTTTACCCACCACTCAAACGATTCTTACCACCTTGTTAGATAGAGGGTCTCAACAGATTATTTAAAAAGTTTTTTGTCTGCCAGGAATATTTGGGACCGTATAATTTTACCCTTTGATTATAAATACCATTTTTATATAAGGCTGTATGAACACTTAACAGAACATCATTTCTTTTGGGAGGAAGTGGTTCTGAATGGCAAACTGCAGTCAGCAACAAACTCTGCCTGATGTTCTGCTAGTTAAGTAATGTTTAAATAAGAATGATATCAAAGTGATAAATACAAGCACTCATCACTTTGCTCTTTTCATGGCCTCAGTCTAGATTTTACGTCAAAAAGTACTGTGAAGTACTGTAGATGGAGCTGATAATGAAAACTAAAGTTATGACTGCTTAACATTCTCAATTATAATTCTTATTTTCAATCATTTATAACTTTGCCAAAAACAATGCCTCAAGCTGCTTTAAGGGAGGAAGAGTTCAGTAATCAAGTTAATCTGTTC